>NW_008794170.1:239765-258964 GCF_000699145.1 Aptenodytes forsteri | reverse complement strand
GCTAGGTTTACGGTTGGACTCGATGACCTTAAAGGTCTTTTCCAACCTAAATGATTCTACGATTCTATGAACCAACATGGCTATAAAACCAGTGCAAAAAGAAATGAGGTCTCGGCTTGCTCCAGTAGAGGCTGGAGTGAGATATGCCAGGTGGGAGCTCACCGAGCTCATCTTGCCTAGCTTTACATTTTTCCTAAAGTAATCATTTCCCAGGACCTCCGGGGACTTTCTAGACACAAGCACCAGTGGGGTGAGGACATCTTTAGCTATCTCCCTCAGTGTTGACACAAAGTCAAAACACACTATTATAGCAATTATTCTCAGGTTAACATATATGTTGAAACACTTACAAGTATTTTGTTCCAGTTTCCCAAATTTACAGACTTTAATACCTGTGCAAATGAAGGCCAGGAGAAAGGAGTTCATCATGGTGTTTTTATATTCGCTATTTGTTGTCAGTCTGTTTACTTTCACCTTTCTCCCCATGATACAATTTTTGTACATTTTTATACATGCATTTAACCATTTGAGTGCTTTGTTGACACTGTCTGTTTCAAACATACTTGACTCTAATGCCATTTTTCTGATGTCCAGTCATCAGACTCACAAGACACTTCAAGATGTTGGAGGAGTCATTCTTTGTTCTCCACATCCTCAGACATTATAGTAGCTGAGAACTATGAAAACAGCACTGTCACTTATTTCCCATCTATCCTTACAACGAGAACTGCAGCACAGACATATGTGATGGTCAACGGAGTAACTTGGGTATTGTGGAGAGGAGCATCTTGGGCTCCTTCCCTTCCCACTGCCATCTTTCCAGTAAAAAAAAAAAGCATCGTGCAAATGGTTAAAGGCTGCTTGTCTGCCTTTAGGAGGATGCAATGAGACAAAGCCCAGCATCTCTGTGTTCTGGCTGCTCATTCACAATCCATCAGTGTCACTTATGGTTCTTACCTGTGCATTCCTACTCTCCATGCACTGATGCTAACCCAGGACCTACCTCAGGTTGACTCCAGTTTCCAGCTTTGTAACGTGCACTGGAAGTACCACCGAGATTATTTGAATTGGACAGAAAGACTTCCTTTCTCCCTCTTGAGGTTAAAGCCAGACCAACTTGGAACCTCTTGCTCGGAGCAACTGCTTCTTATCCAAACAGCTTCTCCCTCCCAGACCGCTCTGCAATACGCCGTGTATCCCCAGCTCCTCCCAAGCACAGCCGACACTTGGTCTCCAGCATCAGCAGATGCTGTTCCAAAAAGCAGAGAAACCTGAAAGCACAGAAGAAATTAAGTACCTCTTGCTACCAACCTAATCCAACGTAAAACTGTTAGCCAGAAAACAGTCCCTGTGGCTAGGCTGCCAGCCCAGGAATTGAGAGATACTGTGTAGCTCCTCCACGCTGCTCGCCTGTACCACTTCCCATCCATTTCCTTCTAGACCGAGTCAGTCTTCTGAAACAAAAACAGCTCTGTTGAAATATGCCTTTTCCATTAAATCAATAGAAGTTCTTTCGGTTTATATCCCGGTCATCTGGAATGGGCTCTTCTGGCCTTTTGAGGAGGGAGGAATTTACATCCATAATTAGCCTTCCAAACAAAAGCAGTTACACTGGATGGAAACCAAGGGCAAGTTCCCTTCCACAGCATTGCAGCATGAGACCTCCCTAAATGTGGTTCAGCAGGAGGCAGAGAGACAACAGGTCCTGATATACCCTGGGCGCGTGGACTATATCTGCTATTTTTCTCAGGAAAATGAAATTCCTTCTGTTTGTCTCAGTTCTTGGCTTGTATCAGTTATTTTAGGTATTTAAGTAGTTTCTCCTCCTCTGTATTATTTATGCTATTATTATGCTATTAACCTTTAATAGACCTTGCAGTAAAGATAGGCATATGAGCGTCCCAGGGTAGACTTGTTTCAGTCGTTGCCTCTACAACATCCTTTTGGGAGGAAGGAGAAAGCAGGGACCCTCCCCTCCAGCCACACATCCTGCAGAGGAGCAATGCTCAGCAAGGTCCCCAGGCCCATTCTGCTCCAGTGGCCAAGCACCTAACCCAGCTCGTGTGTGCCTCCCATGTCCCTCAGAAAAGCAACCATGCCTCAGCACGTGACCGCGAGCCCATGAGGTTGTAGCTGCTCTGGTTTGTAGAAGGGAGTTATCTAAGCGATGCCCCCCACACAGCGAGACCACATCCTCTGCCATCTCTGGAAGCCTCTCACCTGCAGGGTGTGGGACTGGCAGCAGTTAACACCAGCCCTGTCCTGTCCCTCTGCAGAGCCAGCACACCTGGAAGTACTTCCAGTAATGAAAAGGACAGAAATCACCCAGCCTTTTCACATATAGGAAAAAAAACTTGTAAAAAGAGAAAAAGAAGAAAAAAAACTACCAACACTTTTCTTTAAAAGAAATTTGCACTTCTTCAAAAACTGGAAAAAGAAAAAAAGACATCCATTTTCCTTGGAGAAGGAGACTCATTTGCAGAACATGTCCATTTTCTCCCTGGCTTCAAGGAGAAAGTTGTCACCATACCTGTTCAGGTGCTGCTTTCCCTGTAAGGCCAAAGATGGTGTTTCCACATCATCTTTGCCTTCTCCACCTTATCCAGCACAGGGCAGAGTGAGACCAAAATAATGCAGCAGGCATAGTCCCTGTCCTCCAGGGCTGGATGCGTTTTCAAAGGTGGCATCTGCACTTCATTGCATGTCCCAGTCCATTTCCCAGTGCTGCATTTTGGGTGAAGTACTGGGCCAGGCAATGGCTGGGCACCCTCTTCCCATGTGTCCTGGGTGCCTCTGGTGCAACACGTGGGGAGAATGCCTTGAGCACATTTGCCACCAAGTGTAGATACTACAGTAGGATTAGAGGCTTTCTAGGATCACTGGGTCATTTGGTCTGGCCTCGTGTGCCTCCCGGCCGACCCATTTAGATCCTGCCACGTTGTTTCTCAAACTTCCAGTTAATGGAGGAGGCGAGCTCCATCCTGGTCCCCGCTCTGGTGATCAGCTTAGCCCTTGGTGCAGAAACAAGGCACGACCAGGATGACAGGAGAAGGATTCCCTGTGCCACCTCAGAGGTGGCCTCCCATCCCCAATACCTCTTGCCTCTGAGCAAAATAAATGGTGCAATCAAAGATAATCGGCACAACTATGCTGTTACCCATTGCCATAAGTCTTCCTGGTTCTGCTGAAGTCCTGAGGTGTGCAAGGATTCCCCAGAGGTCATTTCAGGACAAAAACACTGGGGCTGGGAGGGTGCAGAAAGCTCCCTTGTCAGACTGCGCCACGAGCCTGACAGATCCTGAAGGAAGAAGCCACATCTGGGTTCTTGCCCTGAACAGCAGATGTTTGCTTTGGAAAGTCTATGATAGAGAAGGGCTGGAACAGGGGCCACCAGGCAGAGCATTTCTCCTGTACACCAGAACTTGCCACCCAACTGGCTTGAGCACGGCGGGGAGGAAACCTTAAGATTCAAATGCCCCTGGGGCCAAACCCCTCCCATTCATTTCTGCCTGATGCTCCTAATCACTGTCATGAGCCAAAAAAAATATGCCAAAAAGGGGAAACCACCTGGGAGGGAAAAACCCCACCTTGCAGGGAAAAGCACATGCTCCTTGCATGTCTGAACACACACTTGGCCACGTACACACAACCAAGAGCCTCAATGGCCCGAAGTAGCACCTGAGCACACAAGTGACCTGCAAAAGCAGCCAAAAAAATCGGTTTTCAGCCCATTCCCGGGCACACAACAAAGTCGAGTCTGTGGGACCTAGTGCGACATAAAATAAGGCTAACCCATGCAAACTCTGCTTCGCAAGTCATAAATCTGGGGTGGAATTTCTCTCCCTTTTCTTCTTGGTAAGCGTTTCCCTTCTGTGGCTGTTGGATGCAATTGGAGGCCAGGCTGCCATCGTCTTAGGTTGGGATTTGGGTAGGAGGGGGAAGGAGCTAATCCTTTTTTCATCACATTAAATTAAACTATAAACTATACCTTTTAATTCCTTCTAATTAAATTTCTCACTGGAAAATAGAAATGTTATTTCTTTGTATTTTTTCACAAAACATGGCAAGAAGCACTTTGGAAGAGGCGTGCCTTGGCATTGCAGGCAGCTATCCCGGGCGTCGTGGAACATGCCTGTGGCTCTCCGAGAGCTGAAGACCACTCCCCGGCTGGCACCTCCCAAGTCCATCACAGGTACTAGACTGGCTCACCTCCACACGTGCATTCAGACTCCGGGAAGAGGGGAGAGTGCAAATTCAGCTGAGACAGGGTCCAGCCATCTAAGATACGCAAGGTCCCAGAGCTAGCTCACCCCCTTGGACTCTTCTGGCAGAGAAGAATGCATTCCCGAAAGCCCTTAAAACACCCAAGCAGCTCTGCATTTGCTGGGCTTTCCGCAGCCACAGTCCTGCCCTTTTCTGCAACCATAGCAGCAATATCAGGCTGCGGTGGTTGCCTCTTCAGTGGATAGATCAAAGGTGCTTTGGGGGGGGGAAATCACTGGGGCTTTTTAATTTCTAAAGCAAAGCTGTTTGGGAGCCCAGTTTCAATTAGCTTTCAATGGGCTGACTCCCCTAAATCACAAAGGGGCTGGCTGGCTTACAAATGCCAGGCTTTTCTCTACTGACACAGAAATATAGCTAGAGCTTTGCAATTCTACAGCATTTAAAAGTAATTGGCATTTTCCCCTTTACGTTCCAAGATGTGCTCAAGGGAAGTAACCCAATAGGCAGGAGACCGTCTCCGAGGCCTCTGAACTATTCTGGCTTCACAAAGGAAGAAATCCAATACAGCAAATTGCAGCAAGGAGTCAGCTGAAAGCAAGGGCAGGCCATGGAGGAAGCAACGTGTCCCTCTCAGTCCTCCTGGCTTAGCGAGCAGAAGGAGTTTCCATCTGCTCTTCAGATCCCCAGCAGCACAGTAAACCAGTATTGCTGAGACAGATCAGAGGGAGCTACAGCAAGATCAGGCACCAGCTCAGTGGAGTGGAGAAACCCAAATCTCACTCGGGGACATGTGCATCATGGCTGTGTTGGAGGTGGTATGTCCTGAGTTGTACACATGTGATCAGGAATTTCAGATTTCAAGGCAAAAATAGTGTTGTTGGTGTTCCTTTTGCCCAAGCTGATGAGGATAATGAGATGTGAACAGTGGTAGAACTGTCTTCCCAGGTCAGCAGGCAGCCTGGAGCCACAGTTCGGGAGGAGACAAACCACACAGCATTTACCTCCAAGGCTGAAACACAAACACTCCAGTGCCGGCTCTGGCAAGAGCTGCTCGTTTGCAAAGCTGTTAATTCCACATCTACATGCCTCCAAGCAGGACCATGTCCCATCAGGACCAAAACAAGAGTGAGCTCTGCCCCTGAGCAGGCTGGTTGAATTAGAGAAGCCATCTCCATCTGGAGGGTACCAGTGGGGAGTGAGAATTTGGGGGAGAAGGGGTGTGCAGAGCCTGCTATCCCAGAGCATCTACCTTTGTGATGGGTGAGGAACCCTGGCAGATAGCCTCCATGAGATGGGAAGAGATACCTGATCTTGTAGCTAAGGTGCGGGGTCTGAGACTGAAGGACTCCTAAACTCATGGGTGGGTGAGACAAATCTCACAACTTCATACACTGGCAAAGCAAACAGCCTTACCTGAGCTTTCTTGCCCAAAACTACTCTTGCAGACAACGCAGAGAAATGGGCTTTTCTAGGGAGTCTCATTTTTGAGCTCAGTCTGACAATGAGGTGAATTGAAGAATGCTCAAGAAATGGGCTGAATCTAGAAGGAGCTTAGATGGCCAGCGTATTTGGACTCAGGACACCTGGCACTGGTGTCTCTCAAATTGAGGGTTTAGGTCCCAGGTGAGCGGAGGTCCCTCATCACAGTTGGACCCTCTGGTACCTAAACTCCGTCCAAGTCCCATTACACACACCTCAACCCTTCAGGCTTCCTTTCCCCTGCACCACTGAACACAGAACTAAGCCTCTTCCATTCCCACCCTAGGGAACTGTCTCCAACAGCCAGAGCACTCACTGATGTCCTCAGATGGAGACCTCTGAGCTCACCCCACCATCCCCTTCCAGCCTCCTCTGCCCCTGGACCTGAGTCCTCCTGATCTAGGGAGGTCCTGTTGCCCCACCGGTGTCCCTCGCTGGCTAGCCACTGCGTTTCGGGATCCTGCCAGCAGCTCTACCTTTTGGACTGAGAAATATTCCCCAGCCCTAACCCGGAGGAGCTGGCAGCCACCTCCTGACCTGTGCAAGAGAGGAATGTCAGGCACGTTATGAAATACAAGTCCTGCTTCCCAGAACTGTCAGGCTCCATTAGCGCCAGAGGGGCCTGACAATGTAAGGGTTTTAAACCCCAAACCACCAAACTAGCAAAGTTTCCCTTGCTAATGAACCACCCACAAGCTGAAACGCAAGTCCAAGGCACGGGCAAGGCATCGTGTGCAAGAGAGACGCAGGCAGACGTGTGCACACAGACATTCTTCTCTATCCATTTTCAGAGAGGCTCCTTTCCCCTTCATGAGGCATAGCTGTTTATTTGCTTTTTTGGTGCTGCATCCTCAACCTGCCTTTAATATTAAACCAAGGCTCAGCTCCAAGGCACTAGCTTTGTTCCATCGTACTGGAAAACAAAGCAAACCTAGACAGAGAGTCAGCTAAGACTGTGGGAGACATTAGCCATGTTATTAAACCCCAACACTAACTGATTCTTGTTTAAAGTGATATTTGATGCAGAAAGCATAAGAAAACGGGTGCATAAATATGCAAGTCATCCCTAAGGTCTCCCAGGAACCAAATCAGTGCCTCCAAGCCCCAGGTTTATATGAGCCCTAGGCTTTCCACGCCAGCTCAGGGCACAGTCATTTCTAACGCAAGGACAGATGAATGCATGGGTCATGTCACCACACGAAGAGCACACAGCACCCATCAGCAGGGGGAAGATGAGGAGAGAGGGTCTGGTGAAGAGTTTGTGAAACGGAGTAGCTGAGGGAAAGGAAAAGTCATTATTTAAATCCTGTTTAACCCAGGGCAGAGCTGAAATCACTTAATGTCCCTAGAGAACACCTGAAACACCCGGCTACTGGTCTCCTCTTACTGCTTTCCTGCCAGCCCTGTGCTCCAGCAGCACTGCGCTGGTCTCATCTGTGGATGCAGAAGCGGTGTGGGAGAGGCACCAAGGGGGTGACAAAGGCTGGGGGACTAGTAACAAATCTCTCCACGCTTTTAAAGGGTGGCTTCTAGCAATGGCAACAGAAGCACTGAGGGACCGGGGTCTCACAGGGTCAAATACCGTCTAAGCAGGGGTCTGAGCAATCTCACTAAACCCCATAGTTTTCGATGCAAGTATTTAAAGGGAGAACAGAGGGAGCATTCAAACCGCTCCGAAGTTATATATTGACCATGCAGGCTTTCACCATCAGTTCTGGGCTCTGGGGATTCTGGTGGACATCCTGAACCCCTTTTCCTTCGTGTGATGAGACCCAGGATGCAGTGGACAGGCTCCAACCCTGTGTGAGAAGCAATGCATGGTAGGAGAGGGTGGCAACGCAGGGCTGGGTCACTCCAGGAGTCCTGCCTCTCTGAACCCTACCCAGAATATTGCTTCACCATTTAAGTTCAGATACTGAAATAAAAAAATTGAAGTCACAATTCAAAAGCATAGTGTCATATGCTGTTAAGAACAGACCAGAAAATTTCTCCTATTCTTTCACAAGTCCCCTTCTTCCTCTCCACCCCCACCAAAACCCCATGCAGCAAAGCATCCTGCCCTTTAAAATGTCTGTATTTAACATAGTAAATACTCACGCTATTTGGTGACGATCTGTTTAGTAGGTTTTTCGAGGTCCAGATACCAGAAAAAGAAACCAAGAAGAAAAAAAAAACAAACCACAGATTTGCCAATCAAAGAAGGAAAAAAAAAAATGGACGCTAGCAGTTCATACACAATCCAAACAACATGGGAGGAGGTGTGCTCACACACTATAAAAATCTTGAGAGAACAGCCTTGCAGGGGACTAAAGCCTTCTGCGCTCAGTGCAGTGTCATACAGTTGTGTCTACGCTAATATGCTTTGCAGATTTAGGAATAAGTAAAGCTGGACTCTAACGTGCAGTACACTCAAGAGGTCATTAGGAAAACAGTACAGACATCTGCAGTTAACTAAAGAAATCAGTGGAATTATTCACGTACAAAAAGTTACAGGAACATGCATTTGGGAGGAAACAGGTACTTAAATTAATCCTTTCCAAATGAACATATGCAATAAAAATGGAATTAACACCTGTGCAGATAAAATACTTCTGCTCCCTTACATGGTGATGCTCGTATTGCATTTTCAGTTGTTCCTAATCAGATTCCTGATAGCTCTGAAAACATGACATCATCCCTGTAACGGTGCAAAGAACTGCAAGGTACACAAGGCTTTACTTCTTGATCTTGTGACATTGTTTTGTAGATAATTTTCCCTGTTAATAACAAACAGGATTCAGGAACCTTCTGACCTGCAGGAGTTTAGAACATTTTTGTAAGGGGGCAAAAGAAGTATCTAATACCCATTTTTCATGACAGCATGTTCAAAAGTAACCTCAGTGGAAACGAGGAGAAGAAGGAGATTTAGAGAGAAGTGTCTCAGAAACTGTGCTCAACAGGCCAGGGAGGGAAAGAGGGCTGTGAAGACCTGGTAAGTGAGTAACAGCAGTTCACATCTAAACAAAAAACTTATTTTAATAGCTCTGCAACTTGAGCATTCAAATGAATATAATTTTATCTTGGGTAATATCAACATCTAAAGATCAATGCAATAATGGAATTTTATATAATTTGTAGACTTCTGGTCCCTAAACATTTTATATCTAAACAAGGCATATCTTAGTTTTCTCCGCTATTTTGTTTTTATTTGGTAGGAATGCCAGTCAGTCCCAAGGCTTTTTTTTTTTTTTCCCTCTTCTTCACCTTCTTGAAGACAGGTTTATGCTAAGAACCATCCTCCGGATTTTTTCTTCGTTCTTTAAAATATTAGCTTTTACAGCACAGATCTTGTCTTGCTGGTCTTTAATCAACTGTTCCAGTTCAGCCAGATCAGCTTTTAATGGTTCTACAGCACTGTCTGTGATGCTGAAAGAGACACAAAGAGCGTAATGTTATTGGAAACAGTATGCTGCTTCGGGTTACTTAAGCCTCCAAGAAAGTACATTCAGTACCTGAAAGTTCGCAAAGGATTTAAGTTGCGTCCACCCTTCCTGAAAGAAAGTTTAGAATAAGAAGCACAAAGGCAAAGCTAACAACAGGGACCGAGTAGAATATTGTTCAAGAGAGATCACCCACAATTCAACAGTAAACAGTGACTTCTTGGCTAATCTAGTTTTTCTGCTAAAATCCTGCTTTCTGCTAAAATTCTGCTAAAAACTGCTTTGCAGTTATTTCACCCCACACTATGCATACGTCAAGCACCTCTTTCATTTTACCCAGCTAAAAGCTGCAACCACCTGGCTCAGGGATGAAGCAGCACCTGACTCTGTGGTATATAACACAACAAGGACCAGAGAAGTTGTGGATGCCCCATCTTTGGAAGTGTTCAAAGTCAGGTTGGATGGGGCTTTGAGCAACCTGATCTAGTGAAAAGTGTCCCTGCCCATGGCAGGAGGGTTGGACTAGATTATCTTTAAAGGTCCCTTCCAACCCAAACCATTCTGATTCTAAGGACACCCACCTTTCACAGGGGCCCCTGCATCCTACCATGATACGCATGGTAACAGCCATCCCTGTGGGCCTCACCACAAGAGCTTAAAGGAGAGAAGCATGTGGCAGAGAGGGACAAATACAACTGCTGTGGAGGTTGCTGGCCTGCTACCAGCTATTTCCTGCAATAAACCAGCAAGCCAGCAGCAAGACACCAGCAGCTGCTAGCAGCACCAAACTACAGCAGGTAGACGTCTGAGGAAAGGCAAGGTATATGAAAACTGACCCATCACTAGCTGCTGACAAGGGCAGGCAATCCCACACTAATAGGAAATTTAATAAATCCTATGCTAATAAACCACAAGTACACTGATGCATCTGAAGTGAATGGGGCTGTTTGGCTTTAAAACAAATGTGCCCCCTTCCATAATGCTTTGCTGGTCTTCAGGAACGCCGAACAGCCAGGGAAATGATAAGACTGAACTAGCCTGCTGTCATTCTGAATTACCCAGTCACTTTGAGGACTTGTTAGCTGAAGTCTGCATCTCAAGATCATTTAGTTTTCCCCTCCTTTCTACCACATTAGCATAAATCACAAAAAGCATTGCTAGAAATTGCACTAACATTTCCGCAATGGGATCCTTCACTTGTCTTTCACAGAAGCAAAGAAAACAAAGACATGCATCCAAATTCCAGTACATATGGGAAGCATTGTCTTCTTCATGTCTGATACTCTGTAGTTCCTTCCTGAAGGATTGGACATGCCTTAGCACTACACTGATCTGATTAGGACCTCATACAAAACCTTGTGAAGTGCAGGGATACGCTGCGGCAGTCTTAGCTCATGAAAGGGAACAGACTGGCTCTGCTGAGGGGATGCTAGCCTGCCCGCAGTCTCGCACAAAACAGCTGGCCATTGTAAAGCTTGGTTTGACACAAATCTGCAAACAAAATGAGCTGCGCAGTTCCTTCTTCCCACTCCCCCTCTCCTTCTGCACCACTGTGCAGGAGACAGTCTTGTCCTTAGTACACTTTGCCTGTGAACTCAGCAGACATAAAAAGCCAGCGGAGCATGTACAGCCATTGTGCTGGGAAACCAGCCGAAATATAAATGACTTGTTTGGCAAGGCCAAAGTGGATCCACTGAGTAAGTACATGCCTGGAGAAAGGCCTGAGATTTGCTCCCTGTCACTAGGTGTGGTACAAAGGTGAGTGAGTCAATGCCTCAGTTTCTCCAGCCGCAAAATAAAGCCAAACACCATTTCCTTTCCCTTTGCAAGGGCGGTGCGTTCTGAGACCAGTTGGAGTTTTAAAGCCTGTCAAGGTTTTGGGATAGAAGGTGCTACGTAAGTGCAAGGAATTAACATCATTACACTTTATATGTGAACCAAAGCCCTAATTCCCACCCCAGCCAGTGGACTAAGCCAGCAGCTGTAAATTTCCAACATTTAACACATTGCTACCTACCAAGATAGGACTTAGCTAAGAATACCACCCATACTTGCTCTGCATGAATGAAGCACATCGATTCGGGAGCAGCAAATCTATCTAGGATGATTGTGAATCCAAGATCAGTATCTAGTTCATGTTTAAGATCAGAGGGGACACAACTGGAAGGGACGTTCTGTTTTCAAGGAGCATAAAGACACATTGGTGAGACAAGAAACTGTTTCTAGGCTTGACCTCTTTGTTTTTATTATGCACGTCACCTTCACTCTCCTGGCTTTCCAATGTTGTTTTTTAACCTTGCGTAGACGACAACTGTTATTAACACCACTGCAGAACATGCTGAATTCAATGGCACAAAGAGAGCAGGTTGTGATTTAGGAATCCACTCCTAGTCCCGATTCAAAATCTGCTTTGTTTACTAAAGTCTTCCCCCATTGCCTCTTATATATTTGTGAGAAGAAGAAAACGTATCAAGCCCTGTCATATCACACAAACATTTGCATCTCTGCTGTCATGTATATCATGTGAAATGGAGCTGAAAAGACCTTAAGACTTTAACACTTCAAAAAACAATTCAGACTGCAAAAAAATATCCCCAAACCACAAAAATGACTGATGACAAATATGCTTTGAAAAATGAGTAAAACTCTCCCCTCTCCTAAAAACAGAAATCTGTCTTGAGAGATAAATCAAACTTTCCCTGACCACACTCACCTTTGCTCTTTCTGTAGAGCTTCTGCATGCTGTCTGTTCTCGTGCCGCCACATCTGCAACTCATTCTTCATGGCATCCATGTCTTCCTGAATGTAATCCATGATCCTGCCAAGCGTAAGGGCACTCTGGCACAGAGTCTGAATAGAGACCTGAAACTTCTCAATTTCTTTGGCCACCAAGTCTCTCTCTTTCTTCCTAGCTGCTTCCGATACAAAAGGCTTCTCCTAACAGAAAGGATGAATAAGAAGAAAAGCATCACAACTAGGGAAAATGGTTGTTGCACATGAGGTATTGAATGAAGAATGTTTTGGAGACTGCTAACTGTGAAGTATTTGGAGAAATGTTTATGACAGTCTGCAATGAAAGAGAAGAAACAAAGCAATATTGTAGAAATAGATGAGCAGAAAGCAAGCCCTATCCAAGTCACCACTGCTACAGAGGACTGCTACAAAACTGTGTAATAGCATCAGCAGTATTAAATTGCTTTTCAGATCACAAGCGCACAAAAGTAAAATTAGTATTTGATCCCATAAATAATCTCACTGATGTTCTCATCCTCAACATGATCTCTCCCAAAGCAGTGGGTGTAGGGGGGGAAACCTCCTTCGCATTCAGTCATGGTTTACGTCAACCTATTTCTATGTATCAAAAGGGAAATTTCTGTGGCTTAATACGGCACCATTAAACAGAAGCTCTCAATAGACATGCCATACTCAACAACGCTTTTGTTATCAATCTGCTGCTGCCACTGGTTGCCAACATGTTTGCTGTGTAAATCACACATCCATCCACGCTCCCGCTGCGCACTCTATGGGGCAAGGCTGGACTGTCACGGCCTCACTCCAGAGCCCTGCACCAGGACTTGGTGGATTGGCATTTACTCAACACTGCTGCAAGTCACAGTGCATAACGACACTGAAAAAAAGGTCACATTAAACTCTGGAGGAAGACGATTATGAAATCTGAAAGGCAGTAATTCAGAGAAGCAGAAGCATCCCCGTTCATCATGTTATAGGCTACCGCACCATAAACGTTCATTGGACCTGCTTACCACAGTTTTGCTGCTATTTGTCAGCTACAGCGGATGCTAAAGGGCACAGCCTCCTTCTAGCTCTCTAAATCGGTCCCTTCAGGATGCTTCTCTCCCTCCACTGCCTGTATCTGGATTTACAGCTCCTAATGCTGGTCCTAATAATAGCACTTCACGCTGCACAGCTAAAATAGATGGCGGTTATTCCATGCCTTGTACTTCTGTTAACAGTGGTTGTAAATTCATGCAGGCTGCAGATGTGGCCTCAATAAACTCCACTACTCAAAAATAATTTGGTCTTGTGCACACTTCCCTCATGTGCAGCCAGCAAAGTCTCTGTGGTCAATCGCCTGAAGCCTCCTAGCTTACTGCAAGTTAAATACAGGGAAAGTGTTTGCTAAAGCGGCGAAGTCACGAAGAGCAAAAGGATGCCATAAAAAGAGCAAAGTGATGCCACGTTACTAACACACTGTAATAATCTTATTCCAGGAAAGCCTTCCCTGAAAACAACAATCACCATTAAAGAGAATGCTGCTTTTTCCCCCCGCTTTGAGAAAAACAACATAAATTTTCTTTCTTTCCAAGAGCCCTACAGGTCAAATTCCCAAACCGAGTTTTTCTTTAAGACACACAAAGCTTTAAGTAAAGTTTATTTAAAGTCATTTCAGTCATTTAATGTATGCCCGAAAACTAGAAAGGTCTTTCTCTACCACCCCAACCGCAGGATCAACCAATTCCTAAGCACAGTTCCTAGTGGCTATATAAACACAGAAAATTCGAGTTTCGAGTTTTTCTTTAAGACACACAAAGCTTTAAGTAAAGTTTATTTAAAGTGTCATTTAATGTATGCCCGAAAACTAGAAAGGTCTTTCTCTACCACCCCAACCGCAGGATACCAATTCCTCTAAGCACAGTTCCTAGTGGCTATATAAACACAGAGGTGGCAGTGTGCTTCTCTCTTGCTCCGACACGAAATCTACCACGCTGTCCCCTCCTGCCCTCCTACCCAATTGGCCTGTCTTCCTGTGCGAGCTGTGGGCTGTTTGTTCAGCTGCGTTTGGAGGCAGCAGGGACTACTGCCAAACACATTTCAGCAGCCCTTGGCTTACTGATGAACTCAGATATATATATATATATATTTTAGAAAAATACTTCTAAAGACTTGAAGGCTGAGATTTACTTACGTCTGATGCTTGTGTTTTACCACACACGTGGCGCATGAAAACTGTGGGACTTCTGAGTTTACTGCGATTTTATAATGTTAAAGTTGTTTAATTAGGAACTGGGCTGAAGTGACAAATGCTGCTGAACTTGTGACCCTTGCTTCCTAAGTCAATTCATGAGTGCTGGCTAAACTGTTAAAAATAACACTCATCTTAATTCCTTCTCACTCAACCCATACCTCTCTCACAGAAGCAGGTGTTTCATTATACTACATTACATAAAACACATTATTTAGATACTTTCTAGAGCCATCCATGTGTTTGCTATCCTTTACGACACAAAGATGAAAGCGCCACTTCTTGATCCATTTCATCCCCCAAGAGCTGGTGAGCACCCCCGTTCCGAGCACAGCTGCTTAGAGTTGAGCAGATCTTCTCCCCTGGGTCTCCTCCTTGGCCAGCCTTTGAGCACAGTGGCCAACGGTGTTCCCATCAGTGTCATCCAGCTTCTCTCCCTGTTGATCTTGCAGCTCCCCAGAGAAGAGAGCTTCTGCCTGCGTGCCCCTGAAGGCACAGATTACAGGACTGGGTCCTGCACACCAGCCATTTACTAGGGCTCAGCACACATCTCAGGTGGACAAGAGTTTCTCTCCTGGAAATACTCTTTTGCCTCACCGTCTTGCTGCAGCTAGTAAAGATGTATCAACAGATCTGCACTCTCACAGTGTTTCAAACCCTTTGCTCTCTATTCTAACTGTTTTCCTCGTCCTTGCTACATGTTGTGCTCCACCAAAGCCATAGGAAAGGCTTAAATCCATGGCACCATACTTTCCACGTGTATTTGGGAAGTTACCCTTACCACTTTCCCCCCCACCATCCATTATAAGAAGCCACAGCCAAGAGATAAGGAATTTGTTTCAAATACAATGATCTCAGAAGCGAGAAGACTCAGACAGTCCATTATCTGAGGATATAGTTGGGTGTGTGAAAACCTGAAGAATGCTTCATTTTTAATTTCCAAATGCTAAGTTCAATGTTTTATGTTCTTGTAATGCTGGCATGACCTCCCTCATACCTAGACAGTCTAAGCAGCCACACTTCTCAATACCAGCAAGTATGGTATGAAAATAAAAATAAAAAAGAAGTGAAAATCTGACAATTCAGTAAACAAGCAAACCAGAATTGTATACTTTAAAACATAGATCCAGCTAACAATTTGAAATATTCCATGCTAAAATACACAGCTGCTTGAAAAGCTCAAGTGGAAATAAAACACTGTGGAATATTTTCTATGAATCAGGAAGATGCCCTTAAAGTGTATCAGTAAGTATTCAAAAATAATTTTACTGTCCCTATAACTCCAGCATACTCTTTGTGTAGTTCAATTCTTCAAAACTGACATAAAAAGGACATAATATTATCCCATCCAAAGTCATTTCAAGTACTGAAACATACTACCACTAAAATCTATTAAACACTATTCAGACTTAAACAGGTACATCAATAGGCTTGTTAAAAAACCCCATGTCTTTGAAACACATACTAAGTGGTGTAAGAACAGGCAGGAGTTTTTTAGCGTATCTCTCTAGAGGAGAAGCACTTCAATTTCAAGCTCCCAAGAAAAACTTCCCAACACCTGAAGGTGCAATAGCTCAGCTGGCACACTGTTGTCCCTCCTCACATGAGTCAAAAAATAACCATTGATCCTTTCTTTCATTTCACTAACTCTTGTCCTACCAAGATGCCATGTTACATTTCCTGCGGTCTACAGAAAGCTGAGCTCAGGGCAGAGAATTATCACCATGAAGCACTCACGCTTTGCCAGCTATTGCTGATTATAAATAATTAAGGGGGGGGAGGAAGCCATACTGTTTGTTTTCAGTTTCATAGTTACAGTTATGAGTTAAAAATCTACGTGCGACACTCTTTTAAATCACTAAGAATTATGGCAGATGGTTTATTACAACAGGCAACGTGGGTGGTAAGAGTCCTGAATGCCACCTTTGCTCATTTTGCACAAACATGTAACAGGATATATTGAGTTTTAAGAAAAATGCCAGAATCAGAATTGTTCCAGTCTATTTAATTAGGCCATACACCTCAATGAACTCTCTTTTCACAAAAGCCCGAGAATCAATAAATTATCCCCATATAAAAGCCTATATCACTTCTATAGGCCCAACATACTTCCTCTCCTTCATGTTTTTCATAAGGCACCAAGATAAATGTTTATTCTGGATTCCTGGGAAAAAGTCTGCCTTTCCCATTACCTCAATGAGAACAGAACACAACGTGGACTCGGATGCAGGGACCTGAGAAATTAAAAAACAGGAATTTTCTTTTTCTTCAATGAAGGGAAATTATCAACAGGGCTCCAGAACCCACCAGAATTTACTTGTGTTTAATTTACCCTCGCTAAAGCAATTAGTATAAATACTGCAGTGTGCACAGCTCCATAAAACGGATCATTCACAAGACATCCATTTCCGATAGCTGGGCTGTTGAGGGCATTTGAAGTGCCTGACATCTACTAAGCTAAAGAGGTGATAAGATTTCCCCCCCACACACACTGTTTGAAAAGTTTATTTCTAGAAACAGTATTTGCTTACTTTTATATAGCTTCTCCTTTGTTTCCATTTTTTAAATTAACAGTTTTTAAATATGAATCAAATTAGAACAAACATCCATCAAGCACTTAATAGTTTCTACAGCCCCTTTTAACTATTGTATTATGCCCCATTATGAAAACAGACCCAAGTAGTCATAGTTTTATTGAGCTATACCATTTCCCCCCTACCTCCTTCTATAGGACAGGACAGAAACTTCATTTTGGACAAGTAATTTTGATACAATCAATGCAAAAACAACAAGGTGGGGGTTTTTTATTGTACAAAATATTTTTTGATCATAAAGGGTGTTTTCTTTTCATTTTGATACAATCAATGCAAAAACAACAAGGTGGGGGTTTTTTATTGTACAAAATATTTTTTGATCATAAAGGGTGTTTTCTTTTCCTGGTTTTTACAGAGTCTGCATTTTAAGTAGATTGTAACTATCCACTAGGGATCACCATAAGAAACTTTCACAGAAACACAGGGAAAATAAAACATAGATCCAGCTAACAATTTGAAATATTCCATGCTAAAATACACAGCTGCTTGAAAAGCTCAAGTGGAAATAAAACACTGTGGAATATTTTCTATGAATCAGGAAGATGCCCTTAAAGTGTATTAGTAAGTATTCAAAAATAATTTTACTGTCCCTATAACTCCAGCATACTCTTTGTGTAGTTCAATTCTTCAAAACTGACATAAAAAGGACATAATATTATCCCATCCAAAGTCATTTCAAGTACTGAAACATACTACCACTAAAATCTATTAAACACTATTCAGACTTAAACAGGTACATCAATAGGCTTGTTAAAAAACCCCATGTCTTTGAAACACATACTAAGTGGTGTAAGAACAGGCAGGAGTTTTTTAGCGTATCTCTCTAGAGGAGAAGCACTTCAATTTCAAGCTCCCAAGAAAAACTTCCCAACACCTGAAGGTGCAATAGCTCAGCTGGCACACTGTTGTCCCTCCTCACATGAGTCAAAAAATAACCATTGATCCTTTCTTTCATTTCACTAACTCTTGTCCTACCAAGATGCCATGTTACATTTCCTGCGGTCTACAGAAAGCTGAGCTCAGGGCAGAGAATTATCACCATGAAGCACTCACGCTTTGCCAGCTATTGCTGATTATAAATAATTAAGGGGGGGGAGGAAGCCATACTGTTTGTTTTCAGTTTCATAGTTACAGTTATGAGTTAAAAATCTACGTGCGACACTCTTTTAAATCACTAAGAATTATGGCAGATGGTTTATTACAACAGGCAACGTGGGTGGTAAGAGTCCTGAATGCCACCTTTGCTCATTTTGCACAAACATGTAACAGGATATATTGAGTTTTAAGAAAAATGCCAGAATCAGAATTGTTCCAGTCTATTTAATTAGGCCATACACCTCAATGAACTCTCTTTTCACAAAAGCCCGAGAATCAATAAATTATCCCCATATAAAAGCCTATATCACTTCTATAGGCCCAACATACTTCCTCTCCTTCATGTTTTTCATAAGGCACCAAGATAAATGTTTATTCTGGATTCCTGGGAAAAAGTCTGCCTTTCCCATTACCTCAATGAGAACAGAACACAACGTGGACTCGGATGCAGGGACCTGAGAAATTAAAAAACAGGAATTTTCTTTTTCTTCAATGAAGGGAAATTATCAACAGGGCTCCAGAACCCACCAGAATTTACTTGTGTTTAATTTACCCTCGCTAAAGCAATTAGTATAAATACTGCAGTGTGCACAGCTCCATAAAACGGATCATTCACAAGACATCCATTTCCGATAGCTGGGCTGTTGAGGGCATTTGAAGTGCCTGACATCTACTAAGCTAAAGAGGTGATAAGATTTCCCCCCCACACACACTGTTTGAAAAGTTTATTTCTAGAAACAGTATTTGCTTACTTTTATATAGCTTCTCCTTTGTTTCCATTTTTTAAATTAACAGTTTTTAAATATGAATCAAATTAGAACAAACATCCATCAAGCACTTAATAGTTTCTACAGCCCCTTTTAACTATTGTATTATGCCCCATTATGAAAACAGACCCAAGTAGTCATAGTTTTATTGAGCTATACCATTTCCCCCCTACCTCCTTCTATAGGACAGGACAGAAACTTCATTTTGGACAAGTAATTTTGATACAATCAATGCAAAAACAACAAGGTGGGGGTTTTTTATTGTACAAAATATTTTTTGATCATAAAGGGTGTTTTCTTTTCCTGGTTTTTACAGAGTCTGCATTTTAAGTAGATTGTAACTATCCACTAGGGATCACCATAAGAAACTTTCACAGAAACACAGGGAAAACAGTAAATGTTAAATCATTTCAAATGAACAGGATGCTTTTTCTGCTTATGCCAGGTACCAAGTTCAGTAACAGGCCAAGGCATTGGAGACACAATGTTCTTTACCATTAGATTTGCCAGTTAGTCCGACCTGCTTCTGAGTTAGAAGGCACCAAACGAAAATAAAAGGATAGCTGTTTAAAGGGGGCTTTTTTCCCCCTTTTTTTTTTTGGGGGGGGGGGGGGGGTCCCCCCGTTCACATTTGATA
>NW_008794170.1:203797-238600 GCF_000699145.1 Aptenodytes forsteri | reverse complement strand
GGGGGGGGGTGGGTGTCCCCCAGTTCACATTTGATACGTCTAAAAAGAGCTGGACTTTTCAGACATACATAAACACCCCACCTCAGCCCCCAGAGCCAGTCTGCCTTACTTCACATTCAGTCCATGTTGGGGAGAGGTCAGTTCATAAAGCCTCGTGTATTTGGTGCAGTATTCAGCACACTAAGCAGAATCCTATGAGTCTGACCACACACATGCCAAGAGACAACTCTAGTGGTAATTAATGATAGCAGATAGTATTAATTCAGCCATAATGGCATATTGGGTGCCAGTCCTGCTCAGCTTTCCTCTTCTGCTCACACTGCTGAAACTCTGGGTCCACGACCTCCTCCTCTTGAAACAGCAGCCTCTTCCCTGTTCAAAAAGAATTTGCAATAAACATGTTCCTTGTGTTAACCAACTGCTTTCACACCAGTCTATGCCCCAGAAAAATATCCCAGCCAAACCCATTGATAAGCTTCTTGAAATATGTGAAAGTCACCTGTACTATGTCCTACAACACACTGCTGCTACACAGCTGATGCACTGCATCCTCTCCTAGGGATGGAGATCACAGCTGTCTCACTGCAATTTTATATATCCTTTCTGTTTAACATATCCATCTGCTGTCTCATGTTGTATTTATACGGTACCCACAGGAGAGAACATTTTGTGTTTTTGTGTGCAAAGGCCACAGCAAAGGAGCCATGATACCAGGAATATCACAAGAATGACAAAAATCCTGTTCCTGTGTTCACAGCTTGTAACACAATTACTTGGGGACCACAGGTTTTTTTCTGAGAGTTGGTAGTAGTGTAACAAGGACACTCAAGCATACACTCATTCAATTTAAGCTCCTGTGGTGCTTGCCCATAACCAGACTGCTTGGTACAGTTCCTATTTTTGAGGAATTGCATGCTTGCACCAAAAATTTCTCACTGCAGCTTTATTCAGATCACTGCGTTAACATCACATCATCATGAACAGAGCTGTCACACAAAGATGAAAGCCCTTCTGCAGGTAAGTCCTATTAAATTTTACCGTCAGCATTTCTTATGACATATTAAGCTGGCAGGATGCTGAGAAGCTGTGGTCTTGAATGGTAAGCCTCTTCAAAATACTTAAATGGTGGGACATATGAATACATCTGGTTAACATGACATGTTACTAATTGCATTGACTGGAGGGGACACCCAACATCGTACAGCTGATGGATTAATGTAAAAATCAATGACCTGAAAAACTTTAAACAAACAGAATCAGCAATGATTGTATTTGTTCTAAGCTTAGAAGTACATACTTAATTTATCACATTTGTAATTAAAGTTAATATTATCCAGGTGTTAAGCTATTTAATATCACTTGTTCCTAGCACAAACCTCAAAGCTGTTTCTTTTCTGAAGCCTGTGAACTGTATTTGGTAGTGCAAAGATGGGAATTCTGTGATCCCACTTGCTTAAACTATTTAATAACCTGCCTACATTTTCCACACATCAAATAAATGAAGTGGAATACAAAATGTAACATCTGTTTCTTTCTCTGTTTAACATTAGAGGGTTAGATTCTAAACAAATACATTTAGGAAGTCTTTTTAGGGATTTGTTAGGCTGAACACAGCTAATCAAGGCAGCAAAAACCTTGTGTATTTCCAGAATGACCTCTTTGTTTGACCTGAAAATTGTGTATATTATTTTAAGTTTCTGCACATGCAAAACCTAGATGATGAAAGTCCCAGTCTTCTTTCCTTTTCTCTTCTTTTTCTTTATTAAAACTTCTTAAAAAGCAAATGCATGTTTGGGAAACGCAGCACATAAAAGGTTTCAGAGGAATGCTTTTAACACAAATAAATGCTCCGCGGCGATCAGCAGTTAGAAGTCAAGGTGTGAAACATCCCCAAGAGTTCACCAGTGTTACATTTGGATTAAGTATTAATTCACCAACCTCACCTAATTTCTAGTTGATTAATCCACAATAAATCAGGTAGATCCATTGATCATTTTTTTGCTGAATATTGGACTTAATAAAGTATTAGCCAAAAGTTCCAGCACTCAGACTACAAACATTTTTTTCTCCCTTCATTTTCCCAACTGACAGAAGAACAAGGCTTTAAAGACTAATGAATATAACTGGGAAAAATATTTCATTTATTTTGTATGTATTGAATAGTTTAACAAAACGAGGGAAGATGAACATTCTTACTGACAGACACAAGGATAACCTTCATTTCATCAGATGTAATTTCCCAAAGCAAGTATTCTTTCAAATTTTCACTGGACTTTTGGTTACCTTACTCCAAAATACAGAAGTACAATTACATTTTACTCTCCAATGCATAATACATTTTGGAATACAGTTGCATACTGATGTAGAAGATATTTCTTCTGGAGAGTTTGATGGAAAACAAATTAAATAAAAGAGCTGACGGTCTGGGGAGAAATGGTCAAATCCCAGACTGATACTGCTTCCCAGCAGACTGCAGAGCTAGACCTGGCACAAAATCTACGGCCATTTGAACACAGCACACTGGCCAGAGTTCATTGACCCATTCTCGCAGTCCCATCAACTTCACAGGACATGGTTCCACTTGCCTGCCTAGACCACTTGGCAGGAATAAACCACTTGAAACTCCTCCTCCTTTTTAATTACTTTTGCTGCCTCTCTCCAAAGAGATTCCACAGACCAGTAACTATTCCTCCCAAAATTGCTAGTCTGCAGTCTCGCAAGAATAAACCTTGCCACTGCTTTCCTCGTGATGTTAGGAACAACCCTCAGAGATGAGACATGCTTATGATGCTAGGGCCACACGAGCATGCTAGACCCCCACCTGCTACCCTCTGCATATCTGGTCCCTGAAATATTCCCAGAGGCAACGCCACATTGGAAATGTATTTTTTACTTTTACTGTCTCCTGTGTCACAGTGTCTCTATCCTCTAAAATAAATTCCCAGGATTCAGTAATGTCTCCAGCTCATGTTTTCTGAACTACATCTGTCAAGTCCCAGTCACTAACTCCAAGCATTTTTAATCATTTTTTCCATTGATTTTTTCCTCTGCTGTCAGGAAAACTACGCTTCTCCTCTCTGGATCGCAACAACTTCAACAACATAATTTGAAAAGCAGTAGCAGCGAAGAAACCTACTGCAGTAGCAGCCAGCTGCTTGGATATGAGATCAGATGATATTCCAGGAGCTTCGCGTTGTATGCAAGTTTTCACGTGATGGACTAGGAAGTCAGCACGTTTTTTTCCAGAATTAGTTGTCTATTATCAGCGCTGCTAACACAGATCAGTGCTTCAAAAGACGCAACAAAAGACAACTGAATGAATGTTTTAGAGACTGAAAACGGGCAATGGGACTAAATGGTTATTGTAGAAGGACACAATGGGCCACGTGCATTTAAAAAAAAAAATCTAAGGGGTTAAAAGGGAATTGTTTTAGTTAGTTAGTTACTCTTATTCAGAAAAAAACCCCAGAAAATTTAGCACAAACACCAGAGGAAGCTTCCCGAGCATGAAACCCATGCGGTTTTGTAAACCCTCCCCCATTGTCCCTTTCTATGTCCAGTGCTTAAGTTAACACGACACAAGACCGAACAGTACAGCCTACAGCACAAATTATGTACTGGCAGAAGGCATTATTAAATGAACTACTACCAAAAACTTAGTCTTGAGACCGATGATTCAACAGCACCACCTAGTTACAAAACCAGGAACAGCTGTATCTCTTGTTCTAACAAGTGCCAGCTCAACATGCACTCCAGTAACGAGCTTTAAAGCTACTGCATAAACAGAGCAATATCAACTTTTACCCCTTCTTTTCTCCAGTTATACAAAGGCAGAACTTATTCAAGCAGGCAAATTTTCAGATCAGACATATTCATTAGAAATAGCCAACAGTGTTTCAATGATCAGTACACAGATGCTACAAGCTGCACATTTATAATAAATGGTATGTGATTCAGCAAGTTGGATAAAGCTTTAACTATTCATAATGGATTATGATCAGGAAACTAAAGGTGTTTTCCTGTCTTAAGGAGGATTAATTTTCTTCATTAACCTCAGCCCTTGCAATACATGAAAGGAATTTTCTTCCAGCTAAGCAGGCCTGGATCTCAGACAGTCCCAAACTTCAGATAGGAAGATAACTCCCCCCAAGGGTCTGACCTGCCTTCCCACTTTCTCAACTTGCTGGGGAAGAAATGAAAAGGCTGGTCTGTATGGCAGCATAACCCGTTACCACTGGACACAAAAGCATACGGGAGTATCTC
Source organism: Aptenodytes forsteri (assembly GCF_000699145.1). NCBI lineage: Eukaryota > Metazoa > Chordata > Aves > Sphenisciformes > Spheniscidae > Aptenodytes > Aptenodytes forsteri. The sequence continues at coordinate 234,337 of NW_008794170.1, read as the reverse complement.
TGTGTAAGAGGAGAGAATTGCTGATTTTACCCTCCCAAAATTCCAATCCTAAAAGTTAACACTGTGTCACTTTTGCTGCAGATTATAGAGGCAATTATAAAGTCATACAGGTTCTAGATAAGACCAGGTTTTTAAAACAGTCTACTGTCTATCATGGTTTTAGTCCCTCAGGGACATTTTTTTTTCTGCTGTACACTTTGCTCATAACCTATCATAATACCATTACTCATTGCCAAATTACTATAGCTGATAAAGCCAAAAGGGGCAGTCAAGTTGTCAAGGCTCCAAAAGTCACTACTGATTTCAGACAGCTATTTGAAAGAGCTTGATGCTCTGTGAAAAGCTGGACTCTTGAGGTCTGAGTTGCAGCAGCTTAAACAGTATGCCCAACTATAGATCATTCCTGAAAAAGAATATAGGTAGTAAAAACCTTCAATACTGAATTAACATTAAAAAAAAAAAATGAAAAGATGTGATTGGAATTGAAGACTTAAGAGTTCGTGAAAAGCATTCACCCTTCCAAAACATTATGTACCTGTCTGTATTTTTATAACAGCACTCTGCACTGCATTCCTCAGTGCCTCCTCACCGGCACACCAAACTAGATCAGTGATTTAGAAACTTGCCAAAGGGCCAGTGGATCAGAAAAGTCCATCTAAATGCTCTGCCTTTTGCTGCTTCTTGTAACATGAGCTTTGCAAGGCTGAAAAAACAAGAGCTTTCCAGTTGTAACAGGAAGACACTGAAATCAGGGGCGTTCAGCCTTTTGCTTTTGGTTTGTGATTGCTGCTAGACCCTTTCTACACCCCTAAAAAATACTGACAAAAACCCCAGCAACAACAAAAACCACTTTCCCTTTTCCCAGCTACTAATTGTGGAAAAAATCCAATCAAATCACTTCATAGATTCAGACCTGAATGCTGGGGTATGCTAGGACATTACTTGGGAAACATTTGGTGACACGAAAATACTTTATATGGTTAACTGCACCAGAGATCCCATTTTTTTAGACAATGATAATGATTGCTGGGCAATAGGATACCGCTCTTCAAATGCCCAGAGGACAGCTAAGATTGAAACAGTAACGGTGCAGCTGTACAAATGCACAGTGTGCCCTACTAGGGTAAGGCTGAAATGAGCACACTTTGTTACAGAAAACAAAAGTATAGGTTAAAGAAGGATCCCTGAAAAATTGTACTGGAATACTGAAAAAAACCCCAAATCACAAAAATTAAAGGTGAGAAAGAGAGAGCACTACACAGAGAAGGTAACAATACTTGACAGACTAATGGAGAGAAAAAGCAGCATAACACATCAAGGAGGAAAGCTTGATCATAAATGGAAAAAATGCTTTTAAGGCAGAGAAAAAGGTCATGATTACAATATTTAATATTCACAGTTCTTTGGAGGCCACTACCATCTTACCCTCTCTGTCGTCTTTGATGATTTCTGTGATGCCTCATAATCTTTCTTTGTTTCTAGGATTCTTTTTACAAGCCCACCTGTCAAAAAATCAGTATATTTCTCAGCCTTGGTTGGCACTAAAATGTTGTTTTAAACAACATTCAGACAATAAAATCAAAATCAACTGCTTAATTTTTTTTTAATATAAACAATTTTTAGAGCAACATGAACAGCATTCTATTATGTGTTTTAATTACTGAGATACAAGGTATTTGTTATTTGATCTATTTTCTCCAGTGTCCTCTAAATCAAATGGAATCATTAGTAGCATTTACTGAACGACTCTTGATACAGAACCAGATCCTTGAGCTGTATTAACACAAAGGCTTTTTCTTTGCACCTCTCCTTTGGAAGAATTCAAGAACTGCACACAGTATCACAGGTATATAGATAGACATATATATGTATTCCTTTACGAGGAATTTTTGGATACAGGTAAGCATATCTGCCTAAATCACATCCAGTGTAACCACAATGGAAGCCCCTGAATCAGAGATCTGAGGTCACCAGTAAGCATAAATGTTAAGAACCGGTCTGTCAATTTTTCTAAAAGCTTTTCTATACCTTCCCTTGACCAGCCAATACCATCTCATATCTCAGAGCTGACAAGCTATACCTGAGACTCAAAGAAACATTAGTTTATGACTTTTATGCAGAATTTTAAATCCTGCTGACATTAAAGTTGTATAGAAAATCTGTACTTAACATCAGTTGCAAATCCAGCTGCTCAACTAAACAAGACTGCATTTGATAAATAAATTCTGTTTTTCTTGAAAAAGTTGCAAGCTCCTACCCTCAGGAGGTATTCTGCTGCTTTATTCAGCATTTTAAGTATTCAGCATTTGGTTTAAACCCATGGTTTTATTCTATATATACATAAATATATGTAAAAGCAAACATACCGTGCTTTTCATCCTCAACCAGCTCCAATTCTGGCTCCTACACATGCAGGAAGAGAGCTTTAGTTGCAATAAGTTGGCATTGCTATAATATACAACTATGCAAAAATATTCAGCTAGAAGCCACTTAAACAAGTAAGTTACAAACAAAGTATGGAAAAAAGCTCTATAATTTGCAACATGAACAGACCATTTCCATCTCTGGCATTTCTGGCAGTGGCAGTGCTGCCTCCACCACAAACTGGTCATCATCATCATCATCAGAAATCTGCTGGTCTATGATCACATTTGAGACTGTTTTACCACTACCACTCCTGAAAAAGACACAAAGAAAATGAAAACCTTTTAAGATCTGTCCAAACCTATTAAGATCTATCCAGAATAGAAGGGACAGCAGTTCCCTCCCTTCCTCCCATAAAATAAATCAGCACCAACTAAAAGCACATCAAATTCTGTCATTTCCATTCACTGCCCAACTCTGAAAACAGTTAGCCATCCTTGTCTCGCATAAGGACATATATTTTCCTTCTAAACACACTTCTTCAGTGACTGGCACTTATCAGAGATCAAGTATGGCTGTTTCAGACTTTTTTGAGCATGGGATATTCACTGCATGTTTTACGAATCTCTTCTAGTGGTAGTTTAGATACCACTAGATACCCTAACGTTCTAGGGTTATCTGTTTCAGAGTTCCCAAAGGCAAAAAAATTAAATCATATTTATGAACTTCCAGATGTGACTACCAACCATAACTTTTAGATAATGCACTGGATTTGCAGAAACAATAAAACAAATAAAGCAGGTTTGAATTTTCCAGTATGAATCAATGAGCAGTGGGATGATCCATCCTAAAGCTGTTGAGCAGCAGGTGAGGCACAGAAGATCTGAGAATACTGTGGCACAAAAGCTAGAAACGTCTGCTCTGCATCTCCCACATTCCTTACCTTTCTGGAAGTAAGACCGCTGCGCTTTCTTGACGTTTTACTCTGGGCGGTGCTGGTCTTGCACTGCTAGGACGGGGAATGCGTCTGCAATAACAAAGAGGCTTTTTCATTTATACTATAAAAGGAAGCCTCACATGTCCTCCAAAGGAACAGACATGTAACACACGCATGAGCTGAGTAAACTAGCCAATGCATAACAACACTGAAAACATCCCCGGTATACAATCCAATATCACAATACTTGCTATCCTAGTAGGAGTCTAGGAAAATCTAGAAAATGTGTCCTAAAACAAAGAAAACTGTGATTCTGTGTAAAACCACCTCTTGATTTGTCTCACTAAAAAATAACCTGTATACAACACAGTTATTTACCATTAACAACACAAACTGCAATGTAAACGGGGAAAAAAAGCCATTTTCACAAGTGATGCAATTACACAACCCTTTGCTGGGCAAAGAAAAAGTAAATTGGGATTTAGGAGGCAAGTTCATCTTATCCATAACACCATACTTAGGAAAGTCACGTATGTCATACAATGTTCTTCTCATTAGACTCTCCACACGTCCCTCATATTTTAATAACATTACATTAAAGCACTTCATAGATTAAGAAAGTAAGTCCAAAACACTTCACAATGTAAAGTTTTCTTTATAGAAGGACATGAAAGTGAATAAAGGGAACCATACGTGGGATAATATTTATTTTTTTGGTACCACTAGCAGAAATGTACTGCTCCAAGTTTCCTTGCTGTTTTCAAATGGACTGTTACCTCCAGACACATCATAGTTTGATTCAAACAGAATAAAGGATAGAAACAAACCTTTGGATGGGCTGAGGTGGAAGATCGCTAGGTACTTCACCATTTTCAGACACTGCAGGCTTTTTGGGAGCCATGTTCTCTGCTTCTTCTATTAAATGAAAAAAAACATACAATTTTAGCTTAGTTGGCAAGGCAAATCTAACTTTTCTTACGACAGTATTTTTGTGTCTTATCAGCACTATACTTGAATATGTGCTCATGAAATACGTCACAACAAACTTTTTAAATTAGAAATAAAATTCTATAAGCTTATATAAAAGTTAAATATCTTGTGAACTTCCAGTTTTTAAACACCTCTGAGCATTCACAATTCAAAAGGGACACAGAAAAAACATTTAAACTTTATTTTTTATTTGTTTCTTAATATTGTGAAATTCCCTTATCTGTGAAAATGACATCATTGCATTCAATTCTTCCACAGTCGCATGGTAACATTTGCAATGTTTCAAGTTGCTCATTATACAAAATCGTAAGAGGAAAAACCGTATATTATAATATACGTATATTATAATAAACTATATATTCTCTATGCTTGGGTTTTTAAACCTTTCTTCTCTATGCTGGGTTTTTTTTAAACCTTTCTTTTGTTTACCTTAACTACTTATTTTCCTCTACTGCTATTCTTAGTTGACCCAGATTTGAGCAGGGCATTGGAGTGGCTGACCTCCATCTGTCCATCCCTTTCAACATGAAGGATTCTATGATTCAAGGATGAGGACTTCTTCTGTAATCCCACCATAGTTATGCTCTCCACAGGGTTGACCCCATTTGCAGTTTAAATCAGACAGAACCAGTTTAACCACTCCTTCCCAGTTGACAGGTTTCCCACCGAGTTACTCTGACCAGTCCAGTGCAGTTAACAGCATGAACCCACACCTGCCAAGCTCAGGTTAGACCATTCTCTATAACGGCCGAGAACAAGATGAATGACATCTTTGTCTTGACAATCTAACTGCGCAAGATTATGGACATCATTCACCACTTTCTGCTTTAGCATTTCTACAAATAATTTTGGTAGGTAAAAAGCATTCGATGTTGGATTCCATCTAGAAAGCTTGCTCAGATGAATAATCTGTTGGTAAGTATTTCTTCCATATAATGCCACACACAGAAAGGACTCCTCTAACACTGTTGTCCACTTCAGTGTCCCTCTGCTCTGAAATCACCAACAAATGGAACCATTGAAAGAAAAAAGGCCAAGGCAGCTGGGCTTTTACCAGCCCAAATTTAGGCCAAGAAATGCAAGTATCTTTCCTGGCATCTACTGCATTCCACTTTCCTAATGGGTTTATGCGTGTTCTCTGAACAGCCATTTCACAGGTAGGACCTCATTTAGAACTACTGAACAGTACATGTACTACATTTTTATACAGTGTATTAATTCTACATATGGTCCACTGGAGAACATAAGGAAGATAACTAAATATATTTAACAACCTTAAGTGCTATGTTAAGTCTTCCCTCAGTCTTACTGGTACGGGAACAACCACTGTGCATCAACCAGTCCTACGGTCACTGGCACACGAGATGGAGCAGTCCCTATGTTAAGACTAAGCCAGGCCCAAGTCAGAAAGTTGAGTTCTGTTGCTAGTTGTACCATGAGCTTCTTGTGCTTCCCTGGGTACCTAATTTAGTATTCCTGCCTAACGGATGCGATAGGGATTTCAAAATTCCCCTTCCACACAGCAAAAGGCATTTTCCCACATGATGGAGATAACAAAGTATGGAGAAATAAAACCCAGAGGTCTGCTCCTTAATAAAATATTTGATTTTGCATAAAGGCTCTGCTTGGAGCCTGCACATGCAATCACAGGAGCTGACACAGCCCACTGGTGACTGTGGGTACCCCAGGTAGGTCAGACAGAATGAAGAACTCTTTCGCAGCTTTTATGCAGACAGGCTTGAGGAGAGGCATGAGCACATCCAGGATTTTTAATTTTTTGTGTGTCACATTCAGTCCGTCCATAGGACAGCTTCACTTCTCATACTGGAAAGCCACCACTGACCTTTGGCACAGCAGGTTTCTGCAGGTTTGTGGGAAGCATGTACAGTCCTCCCTTGCCTCTATAGACACCCAGCTCCCAGGAAAAAACACCTGCAAGAACCGTTATTTTTGTTTTCAAAGATACAACTACCATTAAGCAAGGACGGCAGCCTGCTAAAGAAATATAGCTTTTGGAGCAGTTATCAGCCATAGTCAAGGTCTCAGCTGATTTCTGGCTCTCGCTACATCCCAACATGCATCATGCTGACATAACAGCTGCTCACGAGATAGAAAGTCAACAGTTGCAAGGAGTCCTGCAAGCATTCATTTACTCTGTATGAAAAATGAGCATCTCCAAAATCTTACTTCCCTGGTTCATCCCAGCCCCAGAGCACCAGTGGAGACAGAGCAGTGATGGTATCACAGCACAGTGCTGTGACACCTGCACAGAGCAAACTAAGAGATGCTTCAGGGACCCCCTATATACCAGATTTCCAGGAGATTTCCAGATTCACTGCCTATTACTGGCCCAATTATCCAGTTATTTGAGGTAAGGTTTTGTGGATCACTTTCACTTTTAGTATGAACAGAAGCCACAAAGGCAACAAGTAATAGGAGGAGGGAAACAAAGTCATGTACTAACATTAAGAAAATGGAAATCATACATTTCATTAATCTGGTTGTTGCAATAACTACCTGTAATATATTGAAAAAGTTCAAAACAGGTTCTGCTTATTTTCAAGTTAGAACCCATAAAGTGCTTTAAACTATTACTTCTTTTTTCTTTTTTTTTTCTTTTTTTTCTTAAACACTTAACCCAAAGCACAAAGCACTTTCATAGATGGCTTTTTGGTATTCTTTTAAATAGAAACTACTTGGATAAAGTCTACTCAAAGCATTCAAACAACTAAATTATGTTTTGTTACAGTTTAAAAATTCTTTAATACAGAGCATAAAAGGAAAAAAAGCACTAAACTAGAGAAGTGCTTCATTTATTAAAAAACACTGTTTTTTCTACTAGAAGTTTTTAACTATCATTGGTATGTTCAGTGCTGGTCTTTTGTCACCATAATGTTACCGAGTCGCTGGCAAATTCACCTGGAAATAACAAATACGATGATTTTTCAGGTAAGTTATATAAATTCTTTAATAACAATCTCACCAAGTTAGGCATGAAGCACACAACAAGAACTACAGCCAGCTTCTTACTTGGGAACTACTACTGGGGCAGGGAGAATAGGGACGAACACATTAGGGAGTGTTTCCAACAAACTCACACTTGTGTGCTAAAGCCATCAATGTTCTGGTCACTAAGCTGAACACACTCATCAGAAATGAAACTTTTTTAAAAAGTCAAAAGACAGTGGAGGATCAAAATGTTTCTCTTGATAGAATATCTGAGTAGACACTCCTGAAAGTTAAATGAGATGTGTAAAAGGTGAATTGTATAGATCTGAACAACAGATTTGAGAGGCAAAGCCATGCCAATCTACTTTGAACTAGGAAAGCACAGGGACTGCTCACCCCTCAAAGTAAGTTTACGCAGTCTGTAAATATAAAAATTAAAGGTCCAGAGGAAATTCAGAAGCAGTTCACGGGTTGTAATACTTTAAGTAGTCCCAAGTACCCCCTAAACCCTTGAAAACCTTGTGGAAGAACTATCTTCAGCTCTTCTCTGACTAACCTACTCCAAAGGTAAGTTTGGAGTTGCAGAAGGGCAGCGACTGTGACTTTCAAACAGTTTCAACACCCAGTTTCCATTTAATTCCACTGGAGTTAGCTGGAGTATAAATCTAATGCACAATTAACCAACCAAAAGGTATCATGGACCAGCTACACAAGCAAACAAGACAGTGCCTAAGCATCTTGCAAGGACTGTGACTTCCAGGATACAGTGACAAACTAAGCAGAGTTTCAGTAGTTTCCTAAACCCTTCCACTAGTGTAAACTGGCACTGCCACCAAATAAGCACTCCTGCCTTCACACTTCCCATTCCCTCCCATTAGCACATGCATTCACACACTGCCTGGAGAACTGGATCAGCACAACTCTGTTTCAGACACTGCCCTCCCAGCCCTTTTGCCAAGCTGGTGGAAAGGATGTTCATATTTTACATATACACCAGTTCTCTGCAGATGGGGTGGTAGGTGGCTGTGATGGCTCAAATGAATGAGTGACATCATCTTAAGCTTACTTTGAGATAAACTTTAGAAAGCAGCCTGGTACTACTCCTCCCAGAGAAGCGCACCTCAACGTAATTAACAAAACTGTGAGAAGATAAACTTCTTTATCTTTTTGGGAGTGAAACCCCCAAAAAAGCTCATTTTAGAATTTAACAAGGTTCAGGAAAAATCTTACATAATCATCAGCTTCTGAAAAAGCCTCATGCAGGCCTACACTTTTATAGAGTGACTGTGAAATCCAACTGTTCCTCCCTTCTTGCCACAGTGGGTGCATTTATGTGCACATATCTCAAGAAAGTGAACCTAAGTAACTTCAGGAGTGTATGAGCAAATAGATGAGGCAGGCCAAAACACCCTTTTGCTAGAAAGCTTTAAACATATACTTTTTATTTAAGAGGCTACCATGAACTAGCCAGTGAGGATTCCTAATGGAGGACACCAAGGGAGAATAACTGATATGCTGACAAATCCTCATTTATAAAGAAGAAAAAAAAACAAACCCACAATGGAAAGGTTCAGAGCCTCAATGCTCAGAAACAGAATGTAAGACTGAAGCAGAATGCAGAAATAATACTCCAGAAGATCCAGGAAAATAAGTTTATTTCAGTCAGTAAACAATGTTTTTAAAATCCTATAAATGATTCTTCCTTTGGAAACTTTCATTTGCAGTTAAAGACACAAGAGCACGGCAAGAAGGGACAGGTGATCACTGTCTTATGATTACTCCAAATAGCATCCAACTCAGCTATCTGCAATGACTGTTCTTATCGACTGTCATAATTGATTTCACATTCCAACTGTGAAAGCTATTAAATGTGTGAATGACAATTTCACCTCTATAAGAACTTACAGAAAATTAAGGTTCACTAATGTACTACGACGTTACACTATCTTACTGAATAAAGCTGAAAATAAAGACCAGTTGATACAATATTTGGTTCTTATACCACCTGAGAATCCAATCCAAATCAATAATGAACCTGGGGGTACTCCTCTTACAAACATTCAAATTATAAATAGAGGAATATAAAGTTATATTCTGTAACAGATACATTCCAATAGACAAGACAGCTCCAAAAAATTAAAAGGAATTAGCATGGAAGTTCTCCCATTTGTGTAAGGTCACACAAATGTCTTGGCTGACCGTCTACATTTCATTAGACTGACACAGCTATGACACCCTGAAGGCCACAGGTGGACTGGGAAACAGCCTTTGACCTCCCACATTCATGGTATCACTCTCCCAACTAGGTCAAGCATCTGGATCTGGAGAAAACAAAAACGTAGCTTTTTGCTTAAACCTCAGTTCTTCCTCCTACATTTTGCTTCCATGGCTCCATGTATACCGTAGCTGGATACAAATACCTCATTAGCAACGTATGTCTTGGGGGCTATATACAGCTTGAAAAAAAACCAGAGAAATAAGAATGCAGAGATGGAATTTTCCTCTAAAATCCTGTAAAATGCAAACAATAAGCGAGACTCCCAAATACTTGTACAAAAAGGCAATGTGCAACGATTCAGTTCTTATATAGAACAAGTCACCAAGGGATTCAGGTGCAGCAGCCCTAGCATTTTCCTTGGGACACTGTAAGCACTGGTGTCTTTGAAAAGTTGCATAAGAGTAAGGAGAGAAAATAGAAGTAAATGTTTTATCAGGGAACATACATTTTTAAAACCAGGACATTAATCACAAGATGTGATTAATACACAAGGCAGCAGTTGGATTAAGTGTAAGTCACCCTCCTTAAATCATTTTGCTGCATGGATTCAAGTTCGACCCCAAAGCACTCAAGTTAGACTTTCCAAGGCAGTCAAGTTTTTATTCTCCCTACCTTTCTGTTTCACTGCAAGTCCTGGTTCAGCTTTCTCTTGCAGTTTAGCAACACTGTCCCCTGAAATTCTATCTGCCATGCTCTTCGTTTCCACAGTTCCTATAACAAAACGGTTTATAGTCATATGAAACCAAAGATACAATAAAAATTTAAAATAAAAAGCCATGCTAAATACCTGTTAGACTTACAGTATTTACCTAATAAAGTCTAAGTAATTGCTAAAAATACACAATATTGTTTGTATACTACCTGGAATGCATAATGCACTTCGGTTTGTTTCAAAGGCTTTAGCTTTAAACACATTTCATACTAAAGCCATTAAGAAATTTCAAGCAAGAAAAGCTGATTTCTGGTGGCTGAACTTCACAACTTGCTCGTAATACCATAGAAGAGCCTAGTCCACAAATGCTGTTCACTTTTGATGCTACCTAAAACAGTTTCATTTTTGCAAAAAAATGAAAGACCATTTAATCTACCAATTGTCTTAAATTAATTCCCCCAGTTACAACAGGACGATGTTCCCAAAAGCAAAGTAACACACAGTGGAAGAAAGCTGTAACATTCAGGTATACATCTGATTTCTAAATTATCTGTCCAGGGAGAAGAGACATTCGGGGCAGATGGACACAAAGGAGAAACGATTCAGCTCCACTTGTACATCATTCCTGAAAATATACCTGTGCATTGAACACACGTGGTCAAGAAAAGTTAAACTATTCATACAGTTTGTCAAGATATGTACAGAATGGGTAGAATATTTAGCTTTAGTCTTATCATTAAAAATATACACACACACACACACACCCCTTCACTTGGAATAATATGTTCAGTTCTCACATTCCTCAAAATGCAGCAAAAGCAGAATAAATTCAGAAATAGGCAAGATTACAGATACAGAAAGAGCATGCGTGATTAAAACAGAGGTACCAAAAACGCTGCTCAGGAACTGAACCCAGCGCTTCCAAATCTCCTTATCTGCAAACAGGTAACTGTAATGCAAAGGTAAAGAACAGATTCACAGGGCCCCTATCTACAGCCAGGACACCTCAGGTAACTTTTCCACCACCAGAACAAATGAGCAAACAGTTTTGATAGCACAGGAAGAGATTTACCAGATAGAGCCCTCCCCAATGCTTGGGTTGAAACATCCAACACTTCCAAAACCAGCGATGAAATTACTGCATGCAGCATAAAGCTGAAGCTTTCAGGACGTACAGATCAATAGCGGAGGATCTACTCCTCCACCCATGCCACAGGAAGCATCGGCAAAGATACACAGTCCATTGCAGCAGAAATGCTGAGTTCTACTAGTTTAGGAGGAGATTAACACACAGTAGAGAAAGGTCAACCAGCACTTTCACTTACCTGTGCTGACTAAGGCCAGGATGAATGGTCATTTAATAAAAGTGAAACTAGCATTTAAACATTCATCACCAACCTATACAGCAGTGCTACAAGTTACCCATAAGGTGTGGAGCTTAGCAGAAAAGTCAAACCAACGGTGGAAAGTGAAGCACTTTACTCCATCATTTCCATTTAGAAAGTAATTCAGTGTCTGAAAGGAAACCTGTTCAGATCTCAACTAAGAGCAACTGCAAGTTTAAAAAAAAATTACGTTCAATTTATCAATCAACTTCTAAATTAGCAAAAATGGTCTCTATTGCGTGATACAAGTTTTGCTGCAAGGCATGTTGGAACTATAAAAGCAGTCATTGCCTGAGTGGTAATTAATGTAACTATAAAAAAAAAAACAAACCACCCAAAAACATTTGCTCCAATACCATTAGGAATTTGTTCATAATAGAGGTGAGCAAATGCTGGTATAACTTGTTTTAATTACCAGGATAGCAAATATACCTGGTTTTACTTAACTAGTCTTCCATTCACCACTTCAGTTTTATTTATTACAAGTTTAGTCATGACACTAGCCCTTGTGTGTTCTCCTGTTGTGCATTTATTTATCTCCAGTTAATATTAGAAAATACAGAAATCTCTGATCATCACCACCAGTAACTACAGAGACCAGCGTGCAACAGGCATCAGCATAGCTCCAGGAGGTTTTTAATACCCTCTGGACAACTTACTGGAGCACCTCTGAGCCTTACTCACCTACTGCAGCTCTGCTGCGTTAGAACAAAAAGAGGGCTAATGCCCCAAAGTATTTATCACTTAGGTAAACTGAAATTTGAGTGCGCTGGCCTGCAGCATCATGAAAAGAGGAGTATTTTAAAATATTTACCTTAAAGCCAAAACACGGGATAAGTCATTAAGCGTATTTCTTCTATCAGAAAAACTGGATCCAGATTTTAAAGAAGGGATGATCCTCTAAAATGGGGCGTGTCTGGTCACTGTAGTTTAGTGCCAGTTCAGGCTTTAAAACAAATATTCAAATCTTGGGAAATAAAAAAGTTATAGGATCAGCTAAGGATCACTAAGTAGTAAAATAAGACTACATTTAATGGAATCCAGATGGTATTTTTCATCTACAAAATTATTAAAACCTCACAGCACATAAGTACGTGAGATGTAGCATAAAATTTTCAATTTTCGAGCACCAACTTGAGTTAAGCTCCTAAGTCAACAGACGTTCATATCCAAACTGCCAGATCTTTCTCAAAGTATTTAAGGTGCCTAAACATACTTTTAATTTTTTCCCCAAGTCCTTTTGAAAACATGGCTATTGGTTGATATGAAAACACTACCCAAGCTCTGATATAACTTCAGTATTTTGCCTCAGACACATGGAAACCTACTAAAACACAAACCCAATGAAAATGTGGATGCTTGCGAAGACACAGCAACATGCAATCTCTTCACACAGATTAAAAATAGTGACATTGGCAGATTAAGTGTATGAAGATCTTCATGCTTCATTAGTCTAAACAGTATGCTTTTAGCCAGAATTAGCTATTTAAAAGGTATCAATTCAGAGGTGTTATTGTATCTTCTGAACTGAGATGTTAAACTGATTTATGTACAGTGACTTCTTCATTAGAAATAAAATATCAGCTCCCAGGGCACAAAATCATTGAAAGAAAACTTGAATCAGAGTAAATAATCAGGTCACCGCAATAGGAGTAGGAGGGAAAAGGGCATTTAAATGCAGACAGAAATTGCAGTTACACCGTTATATGAGCTCCAGTTAGCAGCCAGTTTTATTCCTTACCTATGTGTTTCTCTAGGCTCTTCCTCTTGGCTTTCTTACACAAAGGGCTAGCAGTACTACGTTTAGATTCCTTTCTTCCTGATGTGAAAGTATTAACTACTTGGGATATTCTGAAGAGAATCTAGTTTCCATTTAGTATGCAAATACAATATTTAATACACTTACATACAAAAGCTGGTGACATAACCAACTGCAATGAAGCACCTTCACAGATAAGATAAAATTATTTACTTATTTGTAAAGCCTGGCACAACTGTCTATTATACTCAGTTAAAACTATCTCAGGACTAAAATCTTCACTTAAATCTTGTCTAAAGAGACAAAGAAAAATGACTAATGCAGGTGCAAAGCAGATGAGGAGGAATGTTTATTGATGATTGTACCATTTGTTAGATAGCTCCAGTCAACAAAGACTCAGAAGAGGTTATCATCCAAAGGCTGGTAAAATGGCCTGTAATCAATACAGTTACAGTTTATATCAATCCACTTCCTAATGGGCAAGCACAGATACCACAGATCTATTATCACAGGTGACAGTCTTGACAGACTTAGTGTGGAGGAGTGGCTGGTACAGCAGGGGCACGATCTAGGATCCGTGAGCAACCCATGTTTTTAACAGTAGCAGGGATATGCTGACAAAGACGGCTGGTGACCTTGACCATCCTTCCCTGGGCAGAAGAAGGAGCCTCGCCACATGATGAACAACAAAAGCGGAACAACACCCGGGATAAGGAGGAGGCAGAGATCGGCGAGACCAGCCGGCAACTACCAATGAGAAGGGTGTTGTGAACGCGTGGACAGCTGTGATTAACCAATTATAGGTTGTTATGAAGCGTGTGTCTGAAGGTGTTGTGAGTGCATGTATAGCCGTAATTAACCAATCATAAGTTGTTAGGAACCGCAATTAGCCAATCATAAGTTGTTAGGAAGCGCGTGTTCATAGTAGATAACTATATAAGCCCTGTTATAAGTGTAAATAGAGGAGGATGACCATACTCATATTGAGATCCATCATTACTCCGGATTCGCACTCCCGCTCCGCCGTCGAAACTGGGAAACTCCGACACCTAGTACCAAAGCAAGGACGAGATGACTACAGAGCTACTTCCTCATCTGCTGTCAAGACTAGCACAGCCAGGATTCAGTTTGGAGTCCTGGCACTGCACACCCATCAGGTGTGACGGCCACAATGCTACCAGGGGTGACTCCTGGCCGGCACAAAGAGATGGGCCTTTTACAGATTCTCATTTCCTGCTGATAATTCCTCGGTAACAAATAAGGACCTGGCCTTCCTTCCCCAGCACTCTCAACAGAAAAGCCACAGGGCTTGGTTCCTTACACCTGTCTGAGCTAGTGGAAGACGACATGGGATAGGATTCAGTAGTGATGATACCCAGATCACCTTCCCTGTCCAACTCAAATCACAAGGTCCTAGCCTGACACCAGTCCAATGCAATACAGTTGACCACGGCTGTAATGACAGACATTGGAGAGAGTCAAAGATCTACAAACATGTGCCATTTTTTCAATACTCAGAGGAATCTTCTCTAATCATCAAATGCCAGAGGTTCTGCTTAACACCTTATCTTCATCTGTTCTCCAGCTTACACTTGCAGTATCGTAAATGTCTCAAGCTATGGAAGTCACTCAGAAAGGTTTGGCTAGTCTTGAATTCGCCCAGCCATCTTTTCACTGAAGAAACCTCAGAAAGTTTACACAAATGTGGATGGTTTAATGTACTCCTTATCAAACACACACCCAGGGAAATTCCTTTTTGCACTGGCCAGTACTCAGTTAATCTCAGGGAACATGCCTTTTTTTGTTTTGTTTTGTTGATTGGGTTTTTTTTACAAATATGATCTTTTCATTTATAAACCCAAAATTTCTAAAGACCAAACACTAAGACTTCAGATCCTTGAGAAATGATGAAAAATTCAGAAAATAAATGAAGTTTGGATTCCCTAGCCAAATTTAGGAAAAGTACTCTTCCTAAATATTAGTAAGTGATGAAGTTACAAATTTAGGGTTCATGGCTGTATGATTTATCCCTAAAGGAAAGCACATCTTGCCTCACAGATGTCTTTCATCCTACTAAAAAAACCTTAAACTACCTATCTTAAGTCTTACTAAAACAAAAATACTGCTCTGCTGTAAAGATTTAACAAACCTTTACATGTGACCTTATGTAAAGGTAACATGGAATAATTTTATCAACTCAGACATACTGTCCACTAATCCCCAGTGATAGAAGAAAAAAAAAAAGCCTCCCAAAGTTTGGGAAGGCATATTTGTCTGAACTTGCTAGATTCTGAAGCAAAGAAACAGTTCTTGTGAAACTAATAGAAATAGTTGTAGACCAACTAAAAAAGCCCAGTCAGAGAGAACATAATAAATATCAAGAGCAGGCTGAATTTATATCTGCAATTGCACATGAGGAATGCGAGCAAACTGAACTGAGTACCACTTTCTATGTATCGAATCCATGCAGAAAAAATTTCTGTTGGATTCATGAATGCAGACTGGGACTATAAAACAAGCACTGATAAATAATAAACACTGACATTTAAGTATTTATGCTTTTCCTATTCAATAACCCTCCAGCATATTTAATAGAAATAATATCCTCCCTCTAGTTACCTTCTTCTTCGGGTCTGGCGCGTTGCCTTGATCCTTTTGTTGAAGGCTGCCTTGATATTCCTGCAGGATTTTCACTCTTTTAAAAAAAAAAAAAAGCCCACAAATTTATGTAATTGTATATAAAAAATTATATATATATAAAATTTACTTACATTTGTTGCTTTTTTTATCTATATGTACTATATATAAAAAATATTCACTTACAAAACTGACCCACACATAGACTTGACATATTCTTAATCTTCTATTTTCCTCAAAGTCTGCAGGTATTATTCCTGGATACATGCTAGCTATTTTCTTTTAAATGAACCTATATGATTAGATTTCATTATTGTAAAGACAACATCCAAATGTGAACTAAGAGTATCCAAGGCAGAGCAATCCTGTGAAACCTGTAGAGCATCTATGATGTCACTGCTGGTCTTGGGTCACAATGCTTAGCTATCAGTGAGCTACCGAAAGGAGTAAGATGCTTACGATCACCTATATGTTTCAGCTACATCAGATACACAGTTCCTCTTTAACCTTCTGGGAAGTGTTTTAAATTGCATTCCAAAATAGAAGCAAAGACTAAAAAACTGTGCCACTAGACTTGCACAGTCCTTTACTCAAATGGCAACTTTCCTGGACAAAGACCCTGGACAAACTAAGAAATGGGTCCTGCCAGAAAGTCCAGCAAACAAGCAGTGGATGATCTGAAGGTGCAACTGGTACAGGAAGGATAAGAGTTCAAAAGTGGAAAAGATCAAATAGGAGGAAAATTCAGGACACTTCTGAGGACTCTGACCTTAGTCCGAAAGTGATTCAGAGAGGCCAGGAAATGAAAGCAGGCAAGCACACACAAGAATTATTTTGTTTTCTCTGGATATAGTTTGCACTGCCTGAAGTCGAGAACACCTGACTGACAATACCTTCTGCAAAGGCACTATGTTGCAGAGGCGCAGGTCCATGAGAGCTGCCACTACTATAGGTAGGGTATACTACAGTTTTACTACAGCCGGGGCCCAAATGCCTCCAGAGAAGGTGCAAGGTGTAAAGGAGGACTCCTGCCAGCCCAACAAAACTCCTGGGTATGGGATCAGGGTGGGAAGGAGGCAGTCTATCCCCAGTGGATGGACACCAATCTTGGCTAGCAGAAGGGGCAGACTTCTGCTTACATGTAGAGTGGCGGACGGAGCCAGTGATGGGATCTGGCCCACTATGCACGCATGCAGGGCTTCCAGCTTCTTACAGGACTGTACGTACTAATAAACCAGTAGCTTCCAACAAGCTATTCATGCTTCTCATAACTTTCCTGTCCTTTCACCTAACTCCCTGATTTCATTAGCAACATTTGTTGCTAAAGAAGCAGCAACCACCTCTGAACACAACAGATGAAGTACAGGTGATTTACAGAATACCATTTTATGTTTCTATGCTTTCTATCCCTATAATACATGTCTGCATCTTATTCAAAATCCTGAAATATGTTTAGCACCTCACAGGATTTCCTCCTTATCTGCTTTTTTGTAGTTTGTGTGAATTAACAGTCCATGCAGTTTGCATCCAAGATTTATTGCCAGCCCTGCTGATAATGTCCGTATTGATAACATAAATGAGAATTACAAATTCTTCCATTTCTATGCAAATGTTAACATTATATGTTCCAATAACCTGTAAGAGAAAATAGTCAAATTACACAATGTAAAACATTCATTTTCCATAACATCTTGCATATAGGACAATGGACCACGCATGTCCTAATGGAAAATAACACTACAAGATGTTTAAAAATATAGGGTACTGGTTAAGTATTTTTACTCAAACTACTTTAGGTGACCATGCAAGAGAAACATCCCACCTCTACAAGCTTACAGCAATGTATCCACTGGCCCTGGAGACACAGCTACATGAAGGAGGGGAATGAAGTTGACATGTCAGGAACATAGTGATAAGTTTGCTTTGAAGGCAAATGTTGCTTTTTTATATGCCAGAATGCACCACGAGCTCAACAAAAGTTCTTGACAAACAAAGGGGAAATGCTTATTAACAACAGATAATGACAGTATGCAACTCTGATAAACCGAGAAGTTGAACTGTTGGAGGTGCTTTATAGGACAGTGAGCAGTCTACGCCAGAGTCAGCTTCAGCAGTTAGTTTAGGTCCTTTAGAAACTACATCTCCTTCACCTCCACGATTGTAATATAACATGTATGCTCAGAATTTCAGGTGTTCGATCAGCCAAAAGAAAGCCCTACATCCTACGCTTCGCAAAAATCTAGCTGAATGGACAGTACATGGTCCTGCTTTGAGATAAACTAGTTTTCACTTGCACTATCTTCACTTGATTATTACAATTATTATTTGACCCACAAGCAGAGCTACCAATACTTTTGTTTCACTCTTTAGAAAATGCTGGCATATTATAAAGAAAAATAGACAGAAGTCCAAAATGCATAGCTAATACTGAAGTGGTTAATCTTAATCTTAGTTCATCTTAATTACTACCATCTTTCACAATCACAACACTATGCAAGAAGCAAAAGTAAAGCTTACATACCATCAGGGTCTGGCTCTACGGGCCCGCAGGCCACATCTGGTATACTCAAACTTCAGCAGCTCTTGGGGTGATGTAATTATTAGCACAGGTGGGAAAGGAGTTGAGAATAGGTGCTGAGGCTTCTGGAGGAGTGGATTCAGTCATTTATTTATGTCAGGTAGTGACTACAAACACCGCTTAACATTTTTGTAGAGCCACATGTGCACACTGGCAACAGGTGCAAAGTAAAAGCTAAAGTTTAATCACTATGGTAGCACACAAAAACATAAATATTGTGCGATTTATGATCTGAGTCTTTCCAAAGGGAGATAAAATAGGTCATTCTTCCTCTTACAAATTCATAGGCTCCAAGACTTTGAAAAGCAGTCACTGGAGCCATTAAAAAGAAATCTTACACTTCATCTCACACCATCCTGGAAAAAACATATTAAAGTGGAATCCTAGATGGATGTATGCACACTTCCCAGTTTTGAGTAATTACGCTTCTATTTGGAGAGGATACAGCAGCCTTCTGTAAACCATCCAATCTGCTGCTCTGTCCTCATTATTAACCTTTAAATAGGTTGACTTTTACTTTAAGACATAAGAAAACGATGATTTCTAATGTTTCAGCAGGTCAAGAAGAGGAATATGCTTTGAAAAGACATCCTGCCAAACTGTTAATTCCTCCCGCTTTCCATGCAACAACCAACCTCTATATTCATGAAAGGATGTCATGAGGAGTTTCTATCTGTGACTTTTATACTGCTCTCATAACTAATTCTGTATATGCTTAACATACATCTCCTCTAGCCATGGCAACTCCATGCATCAACAGTCAAAGGCAGAAAAAACACTCCTACCCAAGCAAGGGAGGGGGAGAATTCATTATATAAATAGGCCACTGGGATTTTCCCCCTCTAATTCATCAGATCCACCGACAGTTCACTAATATTAAACAAGAATTCAGTCTGCGAATAGGAATCTAACTCAATCATCCCTCCACAATGTTTTGGATGACTTCTTTTCTAATTAGATCCACAGTGCCAGGAGGTATATTTGCACCTGTAATGTAAATAGTATGTATATAAATATAGAAGTTTTATATAAATAAAACTACATATACAAATACACTTTTTAATTTTGTGCAACAGACTATTCCTCAGCAAATACACACAGCTCATTTCTAATGCTTTTACTGCAAGTTATGTATCCCTCAAAGACTTTCTTTGCTCTTTCCCTCATCCCTCAAACTGTCCCAGTACTTATTCCTAAAATGGCTATCATTATTAACAGGCATAATTTATTAGTGTGCAACAGCAACAAGGAAAGATCTTTATTTGCTAAGGTCACTTTGACTGCTGTGATGATAACACTTATTAGGAAAGTATCAAACAATTATCTTTTCCTCAAATGAAGGCTCGCAAGGTGGTGTTCTATTGGTGTTAGCTTCTGCTAATTAAAACCTTTCAAACACAAAAAGAACTATTAGAAAAATCCCGCTTTTTAAAACCTAAGTTTTAATGACGGTTTTCTATTACATGAGCCAGTTATGAATAACTGACACCAAAAAGAGAGGGTCATTCACAGTACCGGAACAAAAATATTTGAGCCATGTTCAGCAGATTTCCATGGAACGATTCTCTCTGCTGTTTCTAGGGCAGTTATGTCTTTTTTTCATTCAGTAGTTGTTTCATTATATAGTCAAGATGAGTTCCAACAGAAATAGAAGTTCATTAGATATGACTTAGAGGCTGATTCAAGTGACCAGTTCCAGAGCAATACAGTTTGTAGGGCAAAAATAAAAGTCATTATAGAAGTGGCCAAAAGTGACAGGATATTACAAAAAGCTTTAGCCAAGAGTTTCGGCAGCCATCTGTAAAATGGATGAGACTTTTCCAACGTGTTTGGCCTTAGGGGTAAATGACATACGTGTTCTGCAGCCACTTTCATATAAACAGCACCATACGCTCAGAAGCTCTACGACCTCAATCACCTTTTGTCAAAAGACAAAGTTATCTTTATTATTTAGAAGGTCAATCAGTCATGCTACAAAGCGTCCATTTTAAACAAGGCTTTTACCTGAGCTGGACTGAGAGCTAACAGAATACAACTCAACTCGCTCTGATCACAAACAGCGTGGTATGCAACAGCTAGCCTTGAAGCAGCAAGTAGTCTTCTTCTGATTGCCATGTGTTAGCCAAATGTCTCTTCTTAATTCCTACTTATACTTGCTTTCTTTTAGTTCCAGGAAATTATAGATACTCATGTGATGACTCTTACATGCTGGCTAACATACAGTTTCTTTAGTACCAGAAAAATACATTTAGGGAAAAAAAAAGTCAACCTGTCAAAATTTAAGTAGCATTTTAAAGCTGGCCTCTCATAATTAGCAGCAAGAAAAATTAAGACTTGCATGAATACAGATAGAATCTTATTTACACTCCTAATCTCATAGGAGCAAAGCCAGGAACTAAGCTTTAAGTGATAGCTTTGCTGTACATGTAGAATATGAAAAAAAATATATAAATTAATTTGTTCTCTAAAGTAAATGCAGCACAGAAGCCATTCAGCCTGAAACTCCACAGACATCTCAAATGAAATAAAAGTTCCCATTTCCCCACTGCTTTTCCCCCCACTGTTTCCATGTTCTTATGCTGCCAAGCAGCGTGTCTGAAGAAGGGGCCTAATTCAAATACAGAAGAAGCAAGATGAAAATCAAGTGTAAGACAAAGAGCTCATAACGCTGTGAAGCCACGTGAGACTAGGCTTGGAAAGAAAGAGAAGCTGTGGCTAGGAGCATGAGGATAAAGAGTGGAGGAGTAGGAGCCACGGTAAGTGGGTAAGTGACCACGACAGGAACAAACCAGAAAAGAAGAAGAGGTTAATCCTCAGGGCAGAAAAGAGTGGGTGACATGTTAGGTACTGGCATATGAGCCATTGCTTGAGAGGGGCTGCTACAAATTGTTTCACTTGTATTATATTTACAAAAAGCTAAAGACAGATGCTGAAGATTTATTCATTATGCAGCAGAGACTACAAACTATGATCCAATACTCTTCATATGCATAAAGACATAAACTGTTTCCCGTCTTTTTAATACACTTGTTTCACTGCCACATGACTTAAATGGAGTTACAGTAGTTTAAATCAGGGTAAATCCCTGGAAATAAAGGCATTACCCTGCTGTGAAACTACTGTGAGGACAGGATGATCAACCCCAGTCCATTAGAATTCATTTCATGCTGGAATTTCCTCTAAATCACTTTGTGCAGCTATCTTAGCTCTCCAGCTCTAAAAATTCATTGGGAACATTTTCATTTCATTCCTCTCTTCCAGTCTTAGGAAGATGTCCATTTGTCATGCACTGGTCTAAAGTGTGTGTTTTCATCACCTAAAAACTAAGCAGTGTCTACTGTTACACAAGCAAGTAGAGGAAAAGCATGTCATCTAGATTTAAGGTAATAAACCCACATGCCTTGGAATCACTCCCAAAAGCACTTAAGACGGGAAATGAAACTTTACTGCCCCAGTGTATTATTGTGGTGCCCAAGAGCACTACGATAGTTTGGGATGAGGCTCAGAATTTCCATTAGAGACCAAATTTGCAGGAAGTTTAACTTGGCCATGAACATTTGCTTCAGGCTAAAAACTGTTTTATAAGTTCTCCCTCCAAGTGCCAATAATTTAAAAAGTTTGGTTGGATTTCAGTCAAAGAATAGCTATAAATTTGTCATCTCATGTGGAAGACACGATGATGTCAGTGGCCCATAGACTCTCAACAGAGACTCCTGCTAGACTTGGGATCCTGCCTATTTTTTCCTAGCCTGAGCTGCTTTAGGTTAATTTATTGAAGTCTCACTCTTTAAACATTTAGCCATATGGCTCCATAATTCCCAAAATTGCCTCAGGTCATCAAGAAGCAGCAGATGCAGACACAATGCTATCACAAGCAACAGCTACTGTTCAGAGGCAATCAGTGAGTTGCTATCTGCCCTACCATCATCCAGCTGCAAAACATGGGCCCAGACACAACATTGGACTCACTTTCTTTCCAAAACAGTAACTTCTATTAAAGTACAAAAAAACCAAAAAACTTAACAGCTTTCCAGGAAAGATTCAGAGGAATAAACAGAAAACTTTGAACAAATAAATATTTTTTCTCAAGTACCCAACATATCAATACACAGAAATAAAATCTTGAAAAGGAAGTAAACTGGGTAGACTTTTTTGGTCCAAGCTCAGAGAAATTAAAAAAAACAAAAACAAAAAAAAAACAAAAAAACCAGACAAGCATCTATTTTACAGCTCTAAAACTTGTCATCTACCTACCTTTCAATCCTACATTCCTTTCATGCAGACTCCCAAATCATTCTAAAATGCAACACTTTCAATATTGACCTTCCCAGATCTTCTGTACTACTAACCTCATTATCTGGCTGGCACTTGCTATCTTTAGTGGGCCTCTGCATTTTTCTAAGTGTGGATTCCTTAGAATCTGCAGACTGAAAATAAATTAATTGCTTTAGATTCAGTGTGCTGAGAAGCGAGCTACTTACCCGAGTAACATGAAAGGGGAAATGAGCATAGAGTAGCACTGAGCACATTACAATGGTATTCTTATCCATCTACCTGCCCTCTTTACCTTGCCTCCCCCACGTAGGAGACTAACCAAGCAAAATCAACAGTTAAACACTGTTCTTTGAGTAATACCAGGAAGGTAAGAATCCTCACATCTGACAAAATTAAACTACCCCCTAACAGAAGCACCTTTGACGCCCATTAATCCCAAATTTCTACCATGAACCAGCACGCAACAGAACAGAAAAGGAGAATAGGAAATATTTAGAGGAGGAAGAGAGAAGATAAAAAGAACAACAAAATGAAAGGCAATGAAGAGATGGCTCTTAAGGCAGTTTAGGACTTTACACTGAGAAGGTCTGAAGTATGGGGAAATGGTGGATGTGTTCTTTCTCAAAGATGCAACATGATGAGCAGAGTCCACTGCAAATAGAGCACCCTTGCAAGAATCCAAATGGGCTTCCCAACAGTTCTTTCAAGAAAACAAAAAAAATTAAGCTGGAAGCAAGCAGCTTAATCTAAAAAGCCAGACAAAAAAAATACAGATGTACAACTCCATCCTACATGTCCTGCTACAGAAGAAGTAAGCTCAAGAGAGATATTAATGACTAGTTATGGCCCAAAGGAACTCTCTGCAGCCCCATCTTCCCCAAAAGCTGGCTATGGCTGCAACAGCAGCATGCATTACTGGGAAGACACATCAGGATATAAGTACACAGCTCCAAAAGTCGCTGCCACCCCTTTCTGCCAAACATAATGTAACGTGATCGGGAGAATTCAGGCATGCAGAGTTCAGAAAAGAAACTGCTTATTAGATGTTCAGGAAGCACAGTCAGATGAGTCTGATGGCTCAAGTCAAGATACATCATGACAGAGACATGAAGTTACACACACGGCCTCAGTCACACTCTTACCAGATCAAATCCACACTGACACTTTCACTTCATGAGAGTAATTGCTGTTAAAGGAAGTACTTAATTGTTAAATGAGCAGAGAATACAAACATGCAAGATCATTATAACAAATGTTCAGTCCCTACCACAGCATGCCAAAAGTTATTGTTCTCTGAAATAAATTTCAATTACCTTTTTCTCTGCTTTATCCTTTCCATGTTCTCTTAAATGCTCCACATCTTTTTCTCTGTCCCTTTGTCTATCCCTTTCCCGATCTCTTCCTCCATCTCTGTCTTTCTCTCGTTCTCTGTCCCTAGCCTTATCTTTGTCTCTTCCTTTCAGTGTGTCCTTTTCTCTTCCTCCTTCATTTTTTTTCTCTCTTTCCTGTCCTTTATCACACTCGAGATCATCTTCTCGTATCCCTTTCCCGATCTCTTCCTCCATCTCTGTCTTTCTCTCGTTCTCTGTCCCTAGCCTTATCTTTGTCTCTTCTCATCAGTGTGTCCTTTTCTCTTCCTCCTTCATTTTTCTCTCTTCCTCCTTCATTTTTTTTTTCTCTTTCCTGTCCTTTTTCACACCCGCGATCCTCTTCGTTTTTTGGTGTCCTTTTCTCTTCCTCCTTCATTTTTTTTCTCTCTTTCCTGTCCTTTATCACACTCGAGATCATCTTCTCGTTCTATGTCTCCTTTCCCCTTTTTTTTTTCTGTTTCTCTTCCTTGCTTGGTTGTTCTGCTTTTGTTTCTTTCCCTTTCTTGTTTTTCTCCTTCCTTAAAGGTGTCTCTTTCAGGGTCTTTGTGTCTGTCTTCATTATCCTTCTGTTTATCACTTTCCTTTTCTCTTTCTTCGCTCTCTTTCAAGTCTCCTTTGGGTTTTCTGTCTCTGCTTGAGCTTCTGTCTTTAATTTCAGTGTCTCCTCTACCCTAAAAAGAAAGTAAAAACTAAAAATTAATTCCAATACATGGCAACTCTATCATGCAGTTAACTTTCCACAGACAAAAATGCAAGCTAAAAAAACCCAAACAATAAACCATCAAGAGTGGTAGCCCCTGTACCCCACAAAAGTTGCAAATGCCTACCTCTTTATGGGTTTTTTGTTCTTCTGTTTTGGATTCTCTGCTTTCTTTATCTCGAGATTTAGAGGACAGAGGTTTCCCTTTAGCATCAGCTCTTTCCCCAGCTAAGATCCTTTTTACAGCAATATCACTGGACAGCTGCAAGGAATAGAAAAACATGATTGAAATGAGTAAATTATTTTATTAAATATCTCCTTTCTTCCTATCTCTGTCATCAACGTGACTTGGTGGTTTTTTTTGGGGGTGTTGTTTTTTTTTAAATAAAGCTTGTATTTCTGCTCTTTTGGAAACATTATTTTGCAGGACTAATAATGCTCTTTTATGTCAAACACCTCCTTGTACTTCTTGTAATAATTTGATTATATGTATCAGAGCTATATAAATATATGGTGCTTTTTATGTATTATATAGCACAATAGCAATTCTCATTGCAACAACCTAAATATTTTTCAAAATGGTAAGGTAAATGACTGACAAATCCTTATACCACAACTGCTAGATTTGTTAAACATTCTTAAAACCACACTATGTTGTATTTGCATCCACTTTTAGGCCACTCCACTTTCACCTAATACTTGCTCAATCAGCAACAGTCACTAAAGTAAAGAAAACTACATTAAGAATGACTTTCAATAAGCTGCAGTTAGTGTTTAAAAAGCTTCTGCATCTAGTTCATTTGTTAATACGACAAGCAATTATTAATTAGATCATTTAGACAGCAAGTTAACGTCATGTTTTCATGTCCAAGTGGCAAAGAGTTTGACTACATTAACAAAAAAAAGAAAAAAAATCATCACATTGCCAGCGAATTCTTCCTGAAACAGGAACAGCTTTTAGATCACTAAAACTGATATTGCCCTGGGGGTTGACTCCTGATTCTTTCCTGGTTTGTAAATGCAAAACTATGAATTTTTGTGGGTTTTCACATTTGGACACTAACTTCTGCACATTAGCAACACTTGCCTGAACTAAGTAACTCCAAGCAGTGGGCTCAGCTCAGCACTAAAAGTATCAAGCTAGAGACTTGGGAAAAAGATTTCCTTCATGCACATCAAGCTTATGTTTCACAATAAAAGCCAAGGGGCTAATTGTCTTAGCTCAAATGGATAGACTATGTCCTCTAGATATTAAATCTAATCACAACATTCTATACAAAACTGTTCCATATCAAGCACATTTTCAAACTCAACCAGTCTCCGTGCATATGTTTATCAACTTTCCCCTTCCTGATCTCAAGCAATTCATAAAGAAGCAGCTCATAGCACTCAGCTAATTAAAACAAAATAACATAAATTTAAATGAGATTATCAGACAAAGATAATCCAAACTAAATCTGCAGACAGCCTGTAAACGCTGTAGTATTTCACAGTTAATTATACACTATTTCTTCACACTCATTAATTAATTCAAGGGGTTTAGATAATACCTTTGTATTTCAAAAATCTCTGTAACACCTATAAGCAAAGGATCTCCATTACTTTTAATGCAACAATTATTTTAAGAATGTAACAATTACTTTAAGAACTGCCCCTGCAGTTATTTTTAACAGGTTATCAAATTAGGCAGCACATTGGAAAAATTACTTTCATTACAGAATTAGAGATTTGACTGAAATTTTAAAGGAGATAAAGTCAAAGGTGGCAGCATCCGGTCATATAATTCATGTGTCTGCATCCCAAAGTTTTAAAAGTTCTGAAGCTTCATATTGTTCTTCAAACCTAGTAAATGTTATTAAATGTCCAATGAATAAGGCAAAAAATAAAAAAAGTACACATTAAAAGCATTAACATAGCCAGAACGTATTTGAATGGGGACCTGGCTCAACTCTGCTAAGGATCATATACCATCTATCTGTTGTTATTATTATAAGTGGTGACCCAACGTGTATCTCGCGTAATTAAAAATAGCAGATGAGTGTCGATAAAGTCTGTTAGAAATAAGCTCTGATAATGTATCACTATGGGTATAAAATATATATAGTAATGTCATACTTTATTTAAGCAACACTTCCCAATTGCTTGCAGAAATTCATTGGTTTTTTCGGGTTCGTGTCCAGCCACGACACGCGCTGGTTTTACTGACAGTGGCTCTCCTGTTACCATAATAACAGCATCAATTGCCTTCTGAAGGAAGCTGATTTTGGCATCTTTATCCTGGTAAAAGAGCAATTAAGAAATAATACTGAGACTTCAAAATAATTCTGCACACCACCTAAAGACTAGAAAAACTCTCATAAGAGGAACAGTTGCAGAAAGCATCTGTACAACAAGAGCAGCATGTGATTTGTAAGGTCAGGAAAGAGGGCTGCCCCTGATTTATAGTTAGCTATTTATTTCTGATTAAGAAACGACAGCTTTGATAATGGATGAACACTGAACTGGAATGACCAAAGTGAAAGTATAACTTTGTCTTTTTAATATGTTTATCATTTAGCTCCAGTGCATTTTAAGACTGCTATAAGACCCTTGGCACTCTCTTTTCAAGCATTACATGTTAAAGAAAACAAAGTTTCGTTTAAGAAATGATTGCAAATATTACCAAAAAAATCACTAAAGAGTTATAACAGGACTGTTACAGCAGATATTGCTCAGAAGGACAGTTCTTGCCCTGAATATTTTTCAGCACAGAAGTCACAAAGTTATGGGACTTATATGAGTCTAAACTGAGGGACTTACACGCTTGTATGCATACTTTACAAACCAGACTTAACAGTGAGTAAAGAAAACATACGAAAGATGGTGGGAAAGGGATACAGGCACATATTTTTATCTCCGCAATTACCAGATGTGTTTTAGTTTTATAATTATACTTTACAAACAACTTTCTCCAAGTGCCCTTCAGTAGAGGTGATGGCTTTTGGTGATTATGCAAAATCATAAGAAAAAAATAAAGACAAAATAAACTAACCCCCACCAAGTAAAATTTTATTGCAGGGTTCCTGGCCCAGAGAATGAAATAATGGTGTGAAGACTCTGCAGCTGCAGAATACTCAGGGGGAAAAAAAAAGGTTTTTATTAATAAAACATAATAAAATTCAAGGAATATTTACCAGGCCCAGCACAGAAGTCTACTCACTCATCCTTTACAGTCATGAGTGGAGATAAAGAAAGTATTTTACTAGCCTGTTAAAAAGTAAACCCATGTGAGAAGAATTCTGTATGCATGTTTTAATAGGCATCGGTTCAAAAGAATATAAAATACAGCATTCAAACTGATAACTGGAAAGCCACTGCCATTTCAGTTAATTCCGAAAAGGAGCAGTTGTAATTATCCAGTTAAAACACCTGATTTTGCACTGCACTTACTGTCTGAGTATCTCAGGTGCACAGATCCAAAATAACCTGGATCTAATCTGACAGACATACTGATAGAGAGGAAAGCAACAGAAGCCAGTATTTCCTCAGTTGAGCAAGGCCAACACTCTTTACAGGCCATCTGGTAGCACTATCTATCCCTGTGGCACTGGAGCTTAATAGAGCTGTTCATGTGTTATCTCAAGTCCCAGAGCCACTCTCCATAAACAAGAATCGGGTTCTGCTGCAAGCACATGAATGATAGTTAAACGCATGGGAAGACAGTCTCCAGAGTCAGGGTACTTCCCGTCTTTGACTCTTCTGAAAGAATTAAAACAAACAACTGCCACATAGCTGGAATTTTCAGATTGTCTCCATTAACATCAGGAGCACTTCACCCTCACCAGTGCTCCCTGCATTCAAAAATAAAAAAGGAAAGGAAGGAAATACTGCAACTTTCTATTAAAATAGTCGTCCATCCTTCCAAGGACATATGCAATCTATTAATTCAGGGAAGGAGACAGGACACTATTCTAAACCAAACAAGTTTTCAAATAAAGATCCAAAATTTTCTCTTACATCCTCATCATTTTCAGCAGTTACATTATCAGTGTGTTCTGTCCATATAAGAAATCCTCAAGAACCCAGTGAGAAATCTACGGCTCCTACCTGCATCAGCTCTATCAAAATAGAAACAAACATCTGAAACTGCTGAGAGCTTAAGATAATATTTTTTATTGGGTAGCTTTCAAACAAAGGTGTCTCCACTATTCCAAGTGGTAAGAGGTGTTTTTATATATATATATATATATATGACTTTTTTGTGTATATCTATAAAGCTGATGTGGAAGATTAAAAGAGCAAGTCTGATATCCAATCTTTACATTTACAAGAGAACGACCTTTTACTAGACCGAACAAGATGAACCTTTCTGATAAACACGCCAACAGCAATACCATCCAATGTAGCTGTCCTCACGCTTTACATTGCCCTTACATCTCTCTTCCATTGATTGCTTTGACTGTACATCCCTGAAACAAACTAGAACTCAGCGAGGTCCACATGCATGCTCTGCAGGGCAGATTTGGCTCGTGGGATGCTTCCAGCCTGCCTCCCACCTCTTTCTACACAGGAGGAGGGGACCAGCTATCCATGCAATATGTGTTATCCCAACAGTGGAGACATAAAAGGTAGCACAGAAGAAATGGTGGGTACTTTAGGACCCCACTGCTATGTCCAGGTGAGAGAGACGAGTTGAAACTAGAAACGAAGACAGTTGCTGCACGTATGTGTGCATGACGGGGTGTCCAAACCAGGAGCCAGCCCCAGCCACCACCGAGGCTGGACCACGAGCTTCGGGCTTTCCTAATTTCAGTCTATGCACCTCATCATCTGCAACACCACAGCACAGCCAGCTTGCAAGGAGCAACTGTCAATTTTTCCCAGCCCACAACAAGCAGACTGTGGACTACAGCACTGGGACTACTTCACAGTGGGTACAAACCTTTTCTTTTTTCTGAAAGCATTCTGCTTGTTCCAAGTCTGTGCATCTTCTGCCAGATCGTCACACCAGATGAGTATCATTCCCTAGAGTTACATAAAGCAGATCACCCTCGCATAGAAATATATACAGCTATTTACAACATGGACTCAGGCTGCTGCTCTCAGACTCTAGCTCTCTGTCGGTAGTTTTGGTCTCTGCATAAAGATTACTTTCCTGATTTTCTAAAACTCCAAAAGAAATCACAGTAATTAAGCATCCTGTGACAGCCCAGTCTTTCTCCTGACCAGTGTCTTGAAAAGAGGAACACAAGCTAGAGCTGTTTTCCCCCACATTGCAGCATTTTAGTCTCCTCTGCCTGAACTCTTGAAAACCATGATCTCATGGACTGTGAAATAAATTCTCAGAGAGGTACTCAAGCAACTTGACAGCTATCACAGTATGCAGGTACAAACAAAGACCTTCCCAGGAGTTCCTAGGTAATCTGCTTTTTCGATCCACAAATAAAATGCACGGTGCTCTCCAAAGAAGAGGCAGCATGTGCTAAGCCACTCTTCGTCACAGAAACTATTGACAAGCTTCACCACAGAATCATAGAATCATAGAGGTCTTTTCCAACCTTAATGATTCTAAGATCATCAAGTCCAACCGTCAACCCAACACCACCATGCCCACTAAACCATGTCCCTAAGTGCCGCATCTACACGTCTTTTAAATACCTCCAGGGATGGGGACTCAACCACTTCCC
>NW_008794170.1:199600-201739 GCF_000699145.1 Aptenodytes forsteri | reverse complement strand
CATGGTCGCTAAGCCCAAGACGGCCTCCGACCACCACATCTCCCACCAGTCCTTCTCTGTTTGTAAACAGCAGGTCGAGCGAGGCACCTCCCCTGGTAGGCTCACTTACCAGCTGTGTCAGGAAGTTGTCTTCCACACACTCCAGGAACCTCCTAGACTGTTTCCTCTCTGCCGTGTTGTATTTCCATCAGATGTCCGGGAAGTTGAAGTCCCCCACGAGAACAAGGGCTAGCGACTGTGAGACTTCTGCCAGCCGCTTGTAGAATGCTTCATCCGCCTCTTCATCCTGGCTGGGTGGTCTCTAACAGACTCCCAGCAGGATATCTGCCTCGTTGGCCTTCCCCCTCATCCTTACCCATAAACACTCGACCGTATCATCATCACAATCGTTGAGCTCTAGACAATCGAAACACTCCCCAACATACAGAGCCACCCCGCTGCCTCTCCTCACCAGGGACAGTACCAACAAAACCAACAATCCTAATTTAGATTTTAGTTATCCCAACAACAATAAGAACAGTCACAGAAATAAACGTACGTATCAGATCAATAATTAGCTGCAAGAAGTGCACAAAACATCCATGCAACTGGCTGTATTATAATACTTTCAGGTGCTATGTTAAACAATCACCAACAGATGCAGCTGTCTAACTAGCAACATACAAACACTGCGTTATTTGCCATGAATAAGCGACCAAAGGTTCTAATCAAGTTGGTAGTTGAAGTCAGCATCAGCTCAGCAAAGAGGCAGACAACAGAAGAGCAGCAAACAGAGACTAAAGTCACCCTTGTACTTAAGAAAACCATTTTTCAGTAATAACATTAACCTCCTCTTTCAGTAATTAGCCATTTGTATACTGTAATAAACCTATTGTGGAATGCATATACTAGACAAATGCCTCAGCAAGTCCTGGGATATTAAGCAAAAATATTTACTGTATATCTGTATACAGTATATATATGTGTGTGTGTGTGTGTATACACACACATCTATAAAGCAATAAATATAAAATCATACATTCCATTGAGAGACCACAAGACTCCTTAAAAAGCTGTGTGTGGATTTCTAGTATTTGTGATTTATTACCAATGCCTAACTACTTTAAGGCAATCTTTCTACATACTGATTCTTTTCATCAGTAACACAACAGTATTTTGGAAACCCAGACCTGGTCGTAGATTAACCCTCACTGTTTTGAGATCTTTACAGAAACAGTTCTTTACACACAACAGCTTGTTTGTGTCACATCCACAAATGCAATCTATCGGTGTTCACCCCATGCATAATATAACCAACAGGCAATAGCTTTTACAGTTTCTTCATAAAACTAAAGACAGCTCCTTGATGTTGAATGCAGAAAAGACCAAAAGTACCTTGTGGCAAGTTTCAAAGAATACGAATATTACAGCTAAATAAATAAGGAAGTTTCATACCCACCTTAACGTTATCTGATTTCAATTCAAAATCTGTGTAAAGTCCTTTCATAAAACCCGTCACTCTAATTACCTTCAAAACAGAAGAAAAGGAGTAAGTTAAGAACACTTGAAGGCCTCTGTTCAATATAGCTTTTGTGACAATAGGAAATACAATGGCCTTATTCGCTTTCAGAGATGATACCTCATTTAGAACTATTTCTAGAGCAGGTTCAGAGGCCTGCTGTGCCTCTGAACATGGTCTGAAACAACGAGACGTAATCCTTGCTTACGGCTCAGGCCTCCCTTCCTATTTAATTCCATCTTTAACCTTGATGGTTGGTGAATCTGGGAGATTCACAACATAAACACCAGCATATGCATTTTAAACGCAGCTCTGCATTATTCCCTTATTGACTTCTTTACATGTGACTATATATAAAAGCAGCAGCTCGGTGAATATAAAAATTAAGACTTTTTTTTTTTTTTAAATGGGAGGTGGAAAAACAACCTACTAGCAGGTTTCACGAAAGCCCGAGGGAAGAAGTCAGACCCCTCGTCTGGTCTTAACCACCACCAGCCACCCTAAAACCCCTGAGATTTACTTACTACCCTAAAACCCCTTAGATTCACTTGCTACTCTGAGCATACCCCCTGCAGCAGTGACCTGCCTGCGCCACCCAGCCCTGCGCAGGCCCCGGCGACCAGGAAAGGTGACGGGGTCCC
>NW_008794170.1:171109-198881 GCF_000699145.1 Aptenodytes forsteri | reverse complement strand
CCTAGCAACCGGCCGGCGGCCTGGTTCGGCCCTGCCCTCCCCCGCCCTGTGCCTGAGGGAAGAGTCCCTGGAATCAGCCCCAAGGCCTCTTGTCCCACAGAACTAGTCACACCCCAGCCCCTTGTTTGAATAATCAGCAGGTAAACAGTGCTCAGAAACTTCAACTGTAACTTTTGGCTTGTTGTTTTTTTTTTTTAATTTTTCTTGAAATAAAGAAATAGAAAGTAAGAGTGACAGATGGGAGAGAAGGAGCCAATGCCCAGATTGCCCGATCCCATGTCACGCTCCCTAGCAAAGCCAGGCCACGGCCATTAAAGAACAGCACAGGACCCCCAGCACCATCCTCATCTCCTGCAGGCCCCTTCCCACCAGGCAGTGTACTACACCCTCCCTGCAACCTGCTTCATCCTCGCCCCATCACAGCCCTCACCAGCAAGCAAAAACCTGGCTGTGCCCCAGCCTCCACATCGCTGCCAATCTCCCTGACCAGGTTTGGGAACCTGAAAAAGAAAATACTGCTTTTCTGCTTGGCCAGTTGTGACCATTAATGTTTGAAAGCTGAACTTCAACAGGGCTGCATGGGGGCTGTGCTGCCGTGCTTCAACTTACAGCTCCAGCTTGCCTGCCTTGGTAAACATGAATCAGATTTAGGAACAAAGAGAGACATGTTACAAAGCACATTTATCTGGTATCAGTTCAGGCAAGGAAAGAGGTTGTTTTTTCAGGAGAGGAAGGGAAGCAAACAGCTTCTACGCTGACAGGGTAATTACACCTGGGCTCCTGAGAGCAGGTGGTTGCAGGGAAGCAATTTCTGCCTTCCCCCAGCCCACCACACTGGTGGGTTGATGAGGTTCCCAGACAGGCTGTGACTACAGGATCTGGTGAGCCTGGGAAGAAGAGGAGGTGTTGACAGCTTCTACATCCAAGGGCATCGGAAGACATCGCAGAGGAAGCAAGAAGAGTGGGAAGAAGCTGCTCTGGGGAAGAGGGTTGTTTATTTTGGAATCATATGGTTTATCTGGATTTCTGCCACCAGCTCTCCATGAAGCATCTGAGATGCCTGAGAAGGAATCTTAGGGGGTTTGTTAAATTTGACCTTTGGCATGCACATTTTGCTGAGGAGATAGTACCCCAAGGAAGCACAGCTCAATTTAACTGAAGAACCGAAAGCTAGCAACCCACAAAGTCTCCACAAATCCCTGTGGACCAAAAGGGAGGCATTGGAATTGAAAGAAGACTGTAAAACAGATAGCTTTAAGTTTAGTCTGGAGACCTAGTCTTTTTGAGGACCTTGGACTAGAATTGTTCATAGACGTTGGGCAAGCTGAGACCAATCCTCCTAAAGATGTCAGTAGGAAATTCAGCTGACCACACAGTATCAATGAGAGACAAAGCAGCATACCAAATGGATCAAGAGAAGATTCACAGATCTCCAACATGTGCCAAAAGCCATCCTAACACCAAAAGGGTGGCAGAGAATCTTACTGTTTTGAGCACCTCACCAGCATCACAAGCAGGAGTAGACATCAACACACACTGCCTTTTCCTCCAAGGTTTTGCCTCCTCCCAGAGGAAGGGACTCTGACCTTTCCAGCCACTAGTTTGACTTAATACAGCAGAACTTATTTACAGAAATAGCCTGGAAAGCAGCAAGACAGCACCATGGTACATATTGCTGGCCAAATATTCAAGGCCCAGCAGCAGGAATGTAAAGCTCCCTACCTGTTTCTTTTTGCATGCCACAAACAGCAGGATACTATCTCCAGCCTCAAATAACCTTATGAACTCAGTAGCTTAAGCGCACACATGTATATATGCAGTTTCCAACCCCTATCAGCTGAGCTACCAAATGCTGCTGTAAAATATAGATGCAGCTTGACAACAGAAAGCACCCACTGTCTGTCTCAGTCAAAGACATGCCTAGTTCAGGCCTGAGGATACTGGCATCAGGACATCAGTAACATGGAAGGACATACAGACTGCATTACCTTAGAACAAGATTTTTGTTGCTATGATAAATATTATCAGGTTTTCGTGCTTCACTGGGTTTCTCAGTTTTAAGACTTTTTATAAAGGTAACGGGAAACCAAACATTTTGTAATTGTGTGGAATTCTAAACCAAGTGGGACTTTTCCAAAGATCTCCATGGTGTAGGATTTGGGAAGTTTACATTAAAATCAGTTCCTCAGGCAGAAATAAACATTCATATAGTACCCCTTACCCTAACATCAAGAACAGCAACCAAACCAAGTCCATGGAAAGAGCCTGAGACATAGAAACAATGGCATTTGCTTGGGAGACAGCCTTCCACTCTCAACATGCTCTTGAACTAATCCCCTCTCCTCCTTTAAACAGCTGCTGGTTTGTTTGCCTTTTAAATTACTACCACCCTTTAAAAGCCATGTTTTGCCCTTTGAGCTGCTAGTCAATGTGGAATTTGGAATTTTGTCCAGCAGTCCCACACATTTTGGATTATTATCAACCATCAAAATTACTCCCAGCCCATCAGGTAAATATATCAAATGTATAGTTCAAATCACTGTGAAGACAGCATGCTTTTGAAGATCAGCAGGAAACTCGTGAAACACAAGCTACTGTCATGCTGTACATCTTTGCTCCTAGATGATTTGAAGTAATTGTATTTTGATGCTGCACAGGCCTGAAACATTTGGTTGGCAGGTTCTGCAAGATGCCTTAAAAAAATGTAGATTTAAAATAGCCTATAGCTGCCATAGAGTTCTGTAGAAGTCCATGCTGCCTGCATCTCTGGATATGCTTTATTCTGTGAAGGATCTCTCTCCTATCCTATTGCCACCAACTCCAGAACTGATATCAGCTTTGCCACGCAGCATCTCCACATGAGAAGTGTGGTCGCCAAAGTTACAAAACTTCAAGGAGTGTGTATTGCACTCCCTGAGAGCAGCTTATATTCTTTTACAAGAAGGCCTATTTACATATATTTACTACTTACGGTTAATGTAGTCTCTGGCTTCCAAAATTATTCAGAAAATTGGTATCCAGCCTAAAGTCTTGAGCTAGGTTCTCCTGACAATGGCAAGAGTTTGCTTGCCAGACCTCCCCTTACCATGGGGCCTCATCTATACACCCACATACAACCTAATTGGGAACAGTCATGCTCCACGAGCAGCCCAGGTTTATCTGACAAATAAACTCAGATGAGTTTCAAATGAATCCACACTCTGTGCTACACTGGCAATTTTTTAACCTTGACACGGAAAACTAAGGGTTGTGACTGTGCCCTCTCTTCCCTGCTGCTTTAATAGCACAACTCCACTGCAGTGGAAAACTAACCATTTTCACTTAGCATGGACATACCAGAGACACTTGCATGTGGCATCATCTTGTGAATGTTTCAGAAAGCAGGCTCCAAGGATGGGAATTCACAGTGAGCAGAGCTGCCACCCGGGACCACTTACACAGTTCCCTTGTCCTAAAAGGTAATTACACGAACCCAACACCTGCAATATGGAAACCAGTGAGATTTTCCATGTGTTCTGTCGTATTAATTAGCTGTCCTCCCACCAGTAAGCCATGAAGAAATTGGTGACTATAGGTCTGGGGCTAATGACTTCTCATTTTCATTTACTATTTAATTCTAATTGCAAGGAAAGTCAATGATGGGGAACCTACACAGTTTGGAAAGGGGAATGAAGCTGGCATTTGACACCAAGGGTGTTCCCCATTGCTGGCTCTGCATTGCTAAGCCAGCGCTTGCAATAACAAAAAACATTTTATTCCATGAAACTTTGGACTTGCAAATTGCAAAATCCAGGTTCAGACACCAGTTGCTTAAACCAACTTCTCTCCTTTCCCCTGTGTGCTAGATAGAGATCTCCAGCATACATTCCCTCTTCTCCAAGGCAGCTGGGCTCAATCTCACCAGTGCAACACACTGACAGATGCTAGTGACTGCTTGGCTCTAATCTGGTACTGTAACGAAGCAGGCAGATATTTTGAAGTGCTCAGCATCTCTTGTGAAAGTGTGGAAGTGACTTCACACTTCAAAACACACTTCACTTCAAAATCTGAACCACGTCCAACAGGATAAAGTCTATGGCAGAGGGAACTCCTTTGTACCAGCCTACCTGGTGACAACTAACACAGAGTCATAGGCACCTTCTACACCTTTTTGTTTTTTTGAATACAGGATTAATCTCAGCAAACCTTTTTTTCTGCCAGCTGAGGATCTGGCCTCTTACATACCTCTTTTGGGGCTTGGCACGGCCCCTGGTATTTTTTTCATTTCCTGGCTGCTTGCCATGAGATGTATTTGTAGGACTTCCAGCTCTGCA
This sequence comes from Aptenodytes forsteri, assembly GCF_000699145.1. Classification (NCBI taxonomy): domain Eukaryota; kingdom Metazoa; phylum Chordata; class Aves; order Sphenisciformes; family Spheniscidae; genus Aptenodytes; species Aptenodytes forsteri. Next base: position 194,568 of record NW_008794170.1, on the reverse strand, counting down.
GAGGTTCTGTCGCCCTGTCTCTGACATCAGCAACAACCCAGCTTGCGAGATGTGTCCCAGAGCTACGGACACAGCTTGCTGGCTGATCCTGCCTGGATCAGGGTGAAGCAGGCTTGCTGTGGCCTTTCCATCCTCAAGATGACAAAAAAATGCTGTGTCTCAGGAGTGCTGTGTTGTGGAAAGCAAGTGAGAAATTAGGTGAATTACCTTTGTGAGTTATTTTTACAGCTATGAAAGCAATCAATTGATAAAACACACTTTAAATACATTTTGTGCGCATATAATGACTAGACAAACAGAGCTGTGTGGTTTCCTCGATAGGTATTTTCTGCTGGTTTCGGTCATTTCAGTACAGATTCTATACAAAATGTTTTAAAATACTTTGGTTTTCTTATCTTTACCTGCTTAAGGTATGTAATGGAGGGAACTTTCAGGACCCTAGCATAAATTTGGTTTGGCCAGTTGTTTGGTGTATTGGATAAGACCTAACCCACAATAAGCAGCCTGGAATCTGCAACATGTTTACTTCAAGGAGTGTTAATGGAAAGGCTTGTTTGATTTAATTCTGTTAAATCATATAAAAATAATTTTTGCAATTAATGGGTGTATGGTGCACAATCAGATTTCTTTTATCAGGAGAAACAGTTCCCTCTGGGTCTATTGAAGCCATGTAATATATCATGCCCGCAGTTACGGTGTGGATCTATTCGATCTGCCCTGCCATAACTGAAATTGAAAGCAGTAACTTTCATGAGAGCTGGGTCTCTACAAAGTGTCACTTCATTCTCTGGATCCACCCCCCTTTTTTTCTTTAAATTTTGTCTGTGTGCTAGTTTCCTTTTGCCAACCTCTGCTAAAGCTGTACATGCTGGCTTTTATTTCTCTTGTAATCGGAAAAGCTTGTCATTCAGAGCGCAGCAGCATACTTGCATTTTTATAGTCTAGTTTTGCAAATAAGAGGAGCTTTTGAATTTTACTGAAATGACCATCCATCTTCCTCTGCACAACTCAACCTCCCCATGCAATTTATATCCAGATTTCATGCAGTACCATTCTCGCTCAAGAAACATGTGATGCTTGCACATTTCAGCAACTCTCTATCCACTATAATCCTCAGCCTCAAGCTAGCAATGTGCTGTAAATCACTGGCAGTGCTCCTGAACTTGCTTTTTGACACTCCAGGTCCAGATACTGCCTCTTCACCCTGCGAGTGAATCAGAGATAGATGAAAACCACTGGTGATGTATGACAACATATATATATGACCCTCCACACCTGTGACCCGGTTCACTAGCTCACTGAAAAGGTATGAGGAGGTGAGAATAGAGGGCAAGTCAAAGGAAAGAAGGGGTCTGTCCTTTCCCATGAGCTGTGCTGGCTCCAGCCCCTCCTTTTGCACTGAGATGAAGATGCCTCCCTTCTGCATGCGCAGCCATTGCCTGCCCTGAGGTCTAGCTGGGAAACAGCCCAGGGCTGTTGTCCCTTGTCATTCAGGCAACAGAAGCAAGCACTGAAGGTGGAAGTCCAAGTCCTGCTGGACCTTAAATACAGACAAATGCTTTTTCTTCAAAAAGTGCCAAGGAAAGGCATTCACACAAAACAGCGTTAGAACAAGCATTCCTCTGGTCGAGTAACCAAGCATTGGAAACACAGGGGACACTATTTCCAGCTCTTCTAAAACCCTACTGTGACCTCCATGGGCCCATATGATACACTAAAGCCCACCCTATGGGACACCAGAGGGAGGTCCTCACAAGGAGCCCTTCTCTTACTCAGCACAACAGAGCAGATTGAAACAAAGACCACAGTATAACTGTGTACAGAAGCAGAGCTAGGATTTCCTAACAGGCCAGTGGTTGGTTCCACAATGGAAATTATGGTCTTTTTCACTTGATACAGAACAGCTTTCCATGGAAAGTTGGTGTTTAATTTCCTTAAAATTTACGTTGGGGAAGACCATCTCCTTAGGCTGTGATACAAGTCCTGTTTATCCTGTAGAGTTATGCCTCTTATCCTTGCATAGCCCTCTCATTATGCTGCTGTTCCCTGTTACTGTGAAATGGTTCAGTTCATACCACATTGTTTACATTGTGATTTCTTATTTTCTTTAATTTTTTTTTATTACAGAAATATGCTAAACCTCTTCTAAGTGCCATGAATTCTGCACCACTGTTGGTATGAAGGGTGTCAAGAGAGGTGTATGCATCTCCTCTGTATCTCTCAGTTTGACTCTGGGAGACTTCACTGTACCTGGAGACCCACAGTCCATCCCCAAGCATTCTGCATGAATGCTTTCTAAGTCAATATACCTCAATAATTAAAAACATGCATGTTGCTGGGCTGATTGAAGAAAGCTTTTGTTAAAAGGTTGTTCTGCACCTTGGTGGGAGCAGGATATCCTGGAATTTCAGCTAATGTCCATACCAGCTATTGTGCAAATACAGAGATATAAAGAGACCTTGCCTTACCTGGGCCAGAGGGGAGAGGCTGCAGCAAGAACACCCCTGTCAAGGCGTCAGTAGGAGCTGCTAGGTGAGAGACCAGTTCCAAAAAAATGGCTCCTTATGAGACTGACTTTTCTCTGAGGAGAACTGGGCATTTCTTTTCTGCCAGTGTACCTGCTCTTTGTGGCTGGGCTTTTGCTAGATGTGGTTGCTGGTTATTACACCACTGAACTGTACCCAAGTGAGGAGGACTGCTTGGCCATAACAACTAACATGCATAGAGATCTCACGTGATGAAAGCGGCTGCTGATGGGACAGAGGGTACCTGCTGCCCCATGGCTATTTCAGCCTGCATTTTCCAAGTTGCCCATCAGTACATTCAGGCCTTCAGATAGAGATTACCTGATCTGCATTGCTTCTCTGCTACCTTATCTCCCATCAAACCTAACTGGAGCCTAATCCATGCTTGGCTGAAAATATGGACCACTTCATAGTGGATTGAGCAGCTTATCTCTGTATCTTAATGAACAGTAGGAAACACATGAACAAATGTTGGAATTCAACTGCAAGGCAAGCTGCAGAGATAAGTGCAGACAGATACAGCTGTTTTTTCTTGATGAGATCAACCAGCAAGACAAACTCTCAGAGTCACTCCAGAGACTCTCCAAGCTTCTGCTCAAGTGTCAACGTTGAAGTCAGCCCATTTTTAACAGGGAGATGAATGTTTCATGGTCCTCTCTTTTCTTTGCCTGAAGCTTTTGGGTATTTGTCAAGTTCTGCCTGCCTGAGTTGATCCTTTCTCTCTCAGTCGTTGCCAGCCAGAAGCATGCACACCTTTCCATTACTGTGTTCCCTCCTTCTCTGCAATGGTGTAACGGTGTTTGTGCAGAAAAAGATCCAGAAGCTCCCTGATGAAGAGAAAGAAAGCCCTGCTCAGATACAGACCCTACAGACTCTCTCTCGAGGAGAGTGAATGGGATGCTTAAGGCAGTCCTGAAGCACCTGTATTTCCCTCTGTCACAGTGACTAGTGTGCACCTCCACACATATATACAGGCAGGGAAATGTCTGAGAGCAGCGGCTGGGAGATTTCCCCCCCTGCGTTTCCATTCAGAAGCAGAAGCCCAAACCTACCTTTCACAGGTGCCACTTCCACCGTGGCCAAGAGCACTGGTGCATTCAAGCAGGGGAGAAGTCCTCATGCTCTGTGCTTGGGAACAGGTACAGATGCTTTGCTCCAAACCTGGGCTGCAGATGGAGCCAAGACCCAGGCTGTTACACTAGCTGCTGATCAGCTGCTGGATCAGCTTTGCAGAGGCTGAGCTCAACAGGCAGCCCCACCAGCAGCCCCTACCCCTACAAAAGCATGCTCTGTGCGCAGGAGGCCGTAGTCACGCAGCCAAGCTGCAGCAAGCTCAACCCCTCTGCTGTCCCCTTTCCTGCCAGCATCAGTCAGGCACGGGCAGCAGGTACATCCTCTTCCTCCCTGGGGTCTCCTTTGGGTGATGCGGGACATGAGCAAGGTGCTGTAGCCATTGGAAGGGGCTCCAGACTCAGGTCCAAGTTTTGCTCCATCAAGATCCAGGCACTTCACACCAAAAACACTCTTGCATCCCTACCCTCCCTAGCCACCCGCCTGTCAAGTAGTCCCTTATTGCAGGAAGCCATATGCAAGCAGCAAGCCTGGTTCGGCTCTTTGGGGGGATGGACAAGTTCCAGGAAGAAATCTGGGCTCCAGCTTTCGAGTGGCTGGAAATACCTATCTGTAATCCTAATCCACCACCTAAGCCCTAGCAAGGCTGGGGTTTCACCCCCCTTCCCTATCAGCTGTTTCTTTGCACCTTCCTGCTTGGAGCTCTCCTGGTATCCACAAATACCTTGAAGGTCTGGACACCCTGAAGGAAGGTGCCTAGTTTGTGCCACCCGATTACATGCGTGGCTCCAGCTCCCTATTCAGCAGAACATCCTCATCCATACTGACGGGAAAGAAAATTAACTAACGGTGCTCTCAACAGGCTGGGGAGATGACATTGAATGGATGCAGACATACGAAGAAGGTTTAGCACAATCGAAACACAGGTAATCCTCAATTCTTGCCAGTTCGTATGTTTAACTGCACAGAACAGAGCTATGCTTTAACATGATGCTCAGACTGTGCATTGTATCTTGCAAGCAAGATACAAGTTGTATTTTGCTTCACGGTACGGAGGCTGAACAAGATTTTGGTGAGAGCTCACCTTTTGGGAGATGAGCAAATGCCCTTGCAGTACCTCCAGTGTTGCCTTTTCAGGGATACGCCCCTCTGTACGTGACTGTGTCCACACCTCCCTTCTAGCCTGGTTGCTATTGCTCCTCGCAATGTAAATATATCCTTGGAGCAACTCAGTGGCTTAACTCTTTGCAAGTGCTGTCTGTAAGAGGTCTTGAATTGCCTCCCCACTCCTTTCCTGCAATGTCATTTCAGCAAGAAGCCACTGATGGTTATTCACCACTTGGAAGAGTGCCCTTACAGCCAAGGTGAGCAAAGCAAACCCTTCCAAACAACCTGGGTGATCCAAATCGGTCAGTGCCCATTCCTTACAAAGCATTTGAGCACTTGGTGTGAAGCCTTTCCAGCACATGCAGGGAAAGGTGGAGAGACAGTAAATCTACTGGGGACCCTTGAGAAGAGTTGGGGTATAAAACAATTGTAAAGTTTTTCTGGGCAGTAATGTGCTCTGGGTCAAAACTTCCATGGCAGAGACACATGGCTACAAAACAGGCAGGTAGACACCAAGCTTTCCTCCTTTATCCTCTTTCCCACCCCCGATCTCCTGCCAATTCTCCTTCCTGCCAACTCCCAACTCCAGTCCTGGGCCCCAGCAAGCATGGAAATCATCAGCTCATGTGATTAAAGCTTGGGGAAGTTGTATCCCCCCAGAAGGAAGCCCTGAAAGTAGTCTGTGTCAAGCCAGCGAGGTTAGGCATCGCACAGCCTCCATTGCATTGTTTTATACCATGGCTTTGAAGTTACGGGTATCCTGCAAGCACGGAGAGTCAGACACCGAGAAAGTTATCTTTATAGCCTCGTATTCACTGATTCACAGGGACTGCAACATGCCTTTGGCGGCGTACTTTCATCTGCAGACAAGAACCTTAGAAGTGCAATAGTTTACAGCACTGGAAAGGTCAAATCATCTTCTGGCCTGCGAGAGCATCTGCTACCATCTGTTTTATACACTTTCTTCTTACTCTTATGAGGCCTCCTGCCAAAGAGCGTGTCAGACCACTCACTGTCACTTGATAACCTCCTTGGTTATCGAGAACAAAGTGAGGTTTGTCAGGGAAGTCTGGCCTCACCATTCCTTATGAAACTTCTGTATTTGTTACCCCAAATGCATACAGCGGAAATTGTGCAGATGACTCCTACGCTCTGTAGTGCAGGGCCACACACAGCCGAATAAAGCCAAGACACATGCATTCATGACCTGTTCAGCCACTGGGAAGGAAATATGTACACCAGCAGTGTACATTTCAGTTTCTCAAGGACTAAATGTCTTTGGCATTTTACTTTAAGAGAACCAAGTCCTCCAAACTTTGTATGACGTGCACAGCAGAAAGTAGTGCTGGTCATTTACTGGTGTATTTAGAATCAATATAAGATGATGCAAAACCATGAAAAGCAGTGATCAAGATTTTTTTTTCTACCCAAATAATGCATTTCTCTTTATTTTAGCTTTAAGGAAAGCATTTGCTGCTAGCCCAGAGATCCAGCAGATGGCTCAGGAGGACTTTATCATGCTCAATCTGGTGGTAAGTCTGAATTTTAAAGTCTTAATCAAAATGTTTACTGGGGAGTGGAATAAGCCATAGTAAAAGCAGAAATAGATTCACTTTGCACAGCTTTGAAGTTGTATTTGAAATTCTTTTTTTTCTCCCACTTCTCTGGGGATGTACAACAGGATTTGCAAAACACCAACACAGTTCCTCCGTGGAGAGGGGGGGCAGGGAGACACTTCTATACATATACTTATTCATACAGGAATACCATTTTGTATTCTCCAATAACAGGTCACATTCTGGTACAAGGAAAAAAAGGAAAAAATACCCCGTCATCAGGCTTTCCGAGTTACCTGCTTGGGGCTTCTGTCCTCATCCCCAAGCATCTAGCACAGGACAACTTGGACAGAACAGGGAAACTCCGTATTTGATCACACCAGAATTGTTAGTTGTTGGCAGACGAGGCAAGCTCAGCTGATTCAGTTCATTTCTAGCACTCAGACAGTTGCCTGTCACTAAGAGGCTATCTAACTCTGACAGCATTCCAGCAGCGATGACAACATGGCGCCTGATGGCCATTGTGTCCCTCGGATCCTTTTTGTGGGTAAGTCTCTGGGGTCAGGGGAATAATCAGGGCAGTGTGTTTTCTGTACGGTCCCCATTGAATTCACGTTGCTCCAAGTAATAGCTCTTATTCTTTTGGTCACTAAAGCTGTAGGAATAACCCAGACTTTCAAAAGGAACAGCTTAAGCGGAAAAACCCAAGTTGGGCCTTATTTCAGAGTACTTGTTTAGCAATCGGAGCTTAAATCAGGCACCCAAAACCACTACCATCTTTTAAAAACAGGACTGTGACAGCCTTATTCCACTAGTGGAAATGAACAGCATGTCACTGCTATTAACTGCTAACATACATCCCTTAAGAGTTTGGTCCTGCCTACGTGACACCATGCCACACCACCTGAATACAGCCTCTTACTGTCGTCAGATGAGTGACAAACACACTCTCTGAGGGCAGAGCAAAGGACCATCACCGACTGTGACCAACAACTTACAAAAGGCAAACTTACCATCAAAGTGCTGGGTACAAAGGGGACAATGGGCAATAATCTTGAGTCACCAGACGAGGCTTGTACGTAGAGGATCTACTCGTGATGGGTTTCAGAAGTAGACTTCCTTCATTAACTTACAGCTGCTGAGAGCCTGGTCCTTCAAGATGTGCCTTTCTGGCTATGAAAAGGCCAGTCAACACCATTTTAAAAGGCTTTTATCCCCACAAAATTATTCACCACTTCACAAAGCCGGAGTTGCTAATGTCTTGTACTTTTTTTTCGCTCAAGATCCTTCAATGACAGTTTGAGCTGATCTAACTGGCAAATATGGGAACAGAATGTACACTTACGAACCAGAAGATATTTCGACCTGTGAGTGAAATGGGCACTTTTCTGATCCCTTTTTAGCCATCTCAAGTTTATACAAGACAAATATGGTTAAAGGAAGAGGGTATAAGAGAATCTTGAGAAATGCTGGATCTATTTCTGCAGTAAAATCTGCTCAAAGCCCTTTATAAACATGAATGGAATAAATTTAGTGCAAGTGCATTCTGGGAAAAATAACATTGCTGAATATTTCCAAGGAACTGGGCAGTAAAGTACGGGGAGAGTTGTCCTCAGTGCCTGAACCCTGCTGGCGGAGTTTCCAAACATCATGTAAATTTGGCCTCAAAACCCCACCTGCTTCAGTTTAAGGCATTTGGAGACTTGAGTGCACCGCTGACCTGCTTCTTAATCCAAACTGCAGAAGCTGTTTCAATACTTCTTGCCCTAGGAGTAACCAAAGTTTAAAAATACATATTCCAGGAGGACTGGAATTAATTCCTAAGGGTTGGTGTCTCTGCACTCCCCTCTCCTGGCTGCCCACTTTAACAACACTTAGAGAATTGCATTTTTCTGAGGTCTCAATCCCCAGATCATAGCAAGTTGAATGAGCCAGATTCAAAAGCTGCGGGTAACAGAACAAACCCCTTCCCACAGACAAGCAGGCTAACAACAATCCTGTGACTAGGGTTCACAGTCCTCTTAGAATCATAGAATCATAAAGGTTGGAAAAGACCTCTAAGATCATTGAGTGCAACCGTCAACCCAACACCACCATGCCCACTAAACCATGTCCCTAAGCACCTCATCCACACGTCTGTCACGCCCCACCTGCGGGAAGGGGAGAGTGACTAAGATCCGCAAATCCCCTCGGTGTGGATTAAGGTGAAATAACACTCAAGGTCCAAAAACAAACTTCAACTTTAATGGCACGAACACTTCTATAAGCATCAACCCTCTATGTCTTAATATACAACACAAGCTAAGTGGCTTTGTGAGGAGTTGAGGTAGGCCTTGTATTACTTAACAACATCAAAAGCAGAGAGCAAGAAGGAGAAGGAGGAGAGAGAAAGAGAGAGAGCTGGGAAGCAGGAGAGAGGTAGAGAGAGACAAAGAAATCACCAATCCTGGATCCAGCGTCGGACCTGCCAATGGGGGGGGTGGTCGGTGTGGAGAGTGCCCCCAAGGAGGCTCACGTGCGCCCCTATTTATTGGCTCCAGCCCAAGGTTTCTAGAGTCTTCTCTCACCCCAGCTCCAGGAGTGGTTGAGACATTAGTCAGTCAAGGAGAGTGACGCCGGGCCCCTCCCCGTGGTTGGCTTCTGGAGCTTTCCCTGGGGCATTGTGCTTACAGCACAGCCATGTGAGCCTCATCCCTTACAATGTCTTTTAAATACTTCCAGGGATGGTGACTCAACCACTTCCCTGGGCAGCCTGTTCCAATGTTTAACCACTCCTTCAGTAAAGAAAGTTTTCCTCATGTCCAGTCTCAACCTCCCCTGGCGCAACTTGAGGTTTCCACTTCAGCAGCACACAGACTTTTACCTGATACTCAGATAAAGCTTTGAACCTCACGGGACGCCTGCAGACTGCAGAAAAGAGCATCTGTACAACCCATGAACTCCATCAGATGAACTCATGTATTCTAATGGCACTCTGTCCCTGGAGTACTGATTAAAACACATCATTATAGATACTTCTGCCACCAACAGGAGTTAACAAAATAGTCCAAGAGAAGAAGAAAAAAATCTTCTCCCAAGCAAGTATCTTAATATTTTCTAGAAGCCAATCGCTAATTCCAGTGAAAATCTGTTGCTGAGACAAAATAACTTGTCAAAACTACTCATTAAAATTGAAAAAAAAAAAATTTAAAGACCTTTTAGAAGTCTACCTATCCAGAGTGGCTTTAATTTCTGACCTTAAGCTGTGTAGATTTAGGCATCTTCCCCGTCATCTTGAGTAGCTTCAGTGCTTTCTCCGCAATGACTGAAAACATGAGACAAGTGAAGCTGCTTCTGCACACAGAGCTCTGAGCAAGGGGCAGCACCGATCTGCACACGCGGACCGAGACAACAGCCCTGGGAGTGCCAAGAGACACAGCACAGCACACACGTGCCATCCTTGCGCCTTCCCTCACAGACCTCTCGCCAAGAAGCCATGGTCACGAGAACTCAGTGCACCCCACGGTGCAACAGATTCCCGGAATGAGGCACCACCCACTGATTTTTAAGTAGCAGTTTATCTTAATGACTTTATGATTATCATTAATAGAAAAGAATTTTCTTCCATAGTGTTTACAAACTTTTTGTTACCCCAATTAGCATCATTCTGGAAAGGATACTTAGATTATGAATACATTTTCTAAGTTTGTCTTGTGTGCACCTAGCTACCTTGTACTTGTCACAGTCATTTCTCCACAGCACAACTGCTTTCGTTTTTTTTAAGCCATAAGTCTTTTTGTTTGAAAGCCTTTTAGTATAGTAAGAAACAAAAGCATGCAACTATAGGCTATATTGATAGGTTTTGTATTTTTATTGCTTTGTGAATTGCCATGCTCACTAACATGAATTTCAGAAAATTGTTTTGTTATTCTTTGTGAAAACTTTTGCTGTGTATTTCAAAGAACAAAAATAAAGGGTCAGCCCTTTTCCTGTCCAAATTCCCTTTCCTTGTTCTCCACATTATTTTATGCACACGGCCATAATAAAAAAATTGATACTCTGCAGAACTGAGCAAGTTTGTCTTATCACAAGCTGGCTGTTAACCAAGATCATTCAGCCACCAGCCGTGCACGCTGAGTGAATGATATGAAAATCAATCTCTTTATGAGCAAAAGGGCTGGTGGGTGGGAGGCAGGTTAAACTTCTATAGGCATTAAGAGCACAGGTATAATTCATAGAAGTCACCCGGGAGCTGTTCCGTAAGTACAGGCCGCTGGCAGGGGCTGACTGTCAAAACGTGTCTCTGACCAGCGATGGCAGCCAGAGGGGCTGGGTACAGCAGCAGAATTACACAGTGTTCTCACCAGCTTCTGCATGAAATACAGAAGACTGTGTATGTTCAGAAGTGATCAGCGATCCCTTGTGATCGCCAGGAAAAAGGGAATTAAAGAGGAATTTGAAGACAAATTAAAATTGAGATAGAGCCCCCAGGAGAGCCCCCAGGAGAAGCTGCAGACAAGGAACATAAAAGGGCAAATAGAGAGAGGGATCAGTCGTAGGGGAGAAGAGCAACCCTCGGGTTCCCCAGCAGGAACAGGAGGGCTGGTATGAGCTCATAGCTGAGGCGGGAGCAGTTCAGAAAGGATGGTGATGGGCTGAGTACTGCCACAGGACCCGGGGTGGTCGGAGGGGAGCATCCTGGTGGATGGCACCCACCTGCATGAGGGAGGCTGCCAGCACAGAGGGGCAGAAGGCACCTCGGAGCCCAGCGAGCAATGCCTGCCCAGGGCTTGGATGCTACCGCAGAGTAAACGTACACAGGAAATTAAACGCGGTTAATCCATGGAACCAGTTAACAGTTACTTAACTCCAGTAAAACTTGCCAGCAACGAAGCAAACAACGGCCTAAGGCCAGTTTTGTTTTCTTTTTTCTAAATACATTTCTCCCCAGTGATTAGCAAGGACATTTTAGCAAAAGCAGGTGTTTAAGCCCTACTGATCCCCATCTGAACACTACCACCAGAATCAAAATCTGTTTGGGCTGTGGTTAAAGTTTATGGGAAAGCTTTGTAATGCAGGAATTTATAGATTTGTTAACCATGAAGCTGATACTCTCCTAGCAAGAAAACCACAAACTAGCAAGAGGATTGATGCTCTTACAAGGCACGAACACCTAGATCAAACAGGAGCAGAAGCAGCGGTACTTGCAAACTCCATTCAGTAAACACAGCTGACGGGCCTCCACTGCCCAGCTGAAATAATGATCCATGGAAAGAGCTGTATCATTATTACGTCCTTTGCATTTACCTGCACACAGAGCTGCGCTGACCAAGGGTTGGTCAGAAAACAGAAAAATAAGTTTAGTTGCTAGCTTTTCAGCCACTGACTGGACGGCTGGGAGCTCACGCCTCTTGGTCTCTCTAGGCTTGAGTTTGCAAACTCAGCTTGGTATTGTTTCCTCCAGATGTGGTGGCCTTGGATACGGCAAGGGCTGAAGATTAACTCCTCAGTTACAGGCAAGCTCAGCAGAAGTATTGGCAAAATCCCCAAATTGCCGTTAACCACGCTGGAGGGCACTCCTGGCACCCCCTCCCTTCAGCTTTGAGGAAACAGCCAAAGCGAGTCCCAGAACCACAGAGGTTCTCCCGAGCACAGCCTGCAGCCTCTGTGCTATCGCTTACCTGTCCCGGTTACATACTCTCACGCCATCGCCCCTCCTTCTTGGGGTTTGTACCTGCAACACCCTTCAGAAGGCGACGGCTCTGTTCAGTGGCCACCGGGGGAGAATTAAAGTGAGCGAGAAGGGCTTAGCTTTTTAAATGGGCCACTTCCTCCTGCTCCGTAATCACTTCAGCGAACTGGAATGAGTTGTGAAGAAAAGAAAAAGAAAACACAATTTTTTCATAATAAGATTCCCAGTGCTGAACACTCGCTCTTTTACAAGGACTGCACCAGAAGCAGATACAGAAGACAACCATTTCTTAGCAATCTGTTTCTTACTCTATGCAGAGCCACAGTCCCGTAGATGATTTATGCTAGTTCTCTTGAAAAATAGACCAGCTTAATATATTTGTGCACAAATATAGAGTTGAAATAACGGGCAGTTAATACTAGACCATGCTTTCTGAAAAAGAGGAAAACCACAAGCTAAAAATCACTTTACCTCACATCAAAATCCCAGTCCCCCAACTGAACCCAGGTCTTTGCACAGTGCAACCCCAGCCGGGTTGGGGAAACTTCTCGCACAGAGACCCGAATGCTGTCTTAGGAACAGATTCAGAAATTAAAGCTTAATGAAGGTTGTTCCCCGTCCAGTGTTAGAAACCAATTCATGCCATTCCCTATAAATGTATCAGTGAGACATACATAGACAGAATCAAATAGACATATAGAAATGACTTTTTATTTTGTGAAGAACACTTGAAAAATAGATGAAAGCTTTTCCAGGCTTTGGAATATAACCACCATAAACTGTGGAATCACAAAGACTCCGTTTTAAAAAGGTGTTCCATTCTCCCTACCCCCATTTTTAATGAACTCTCTCATTGTGGAACAACGCACAATAGTTTTAAGGAAAAAATACGCATTTTGAGCCAACATTAGAAATGATTCAAGATTGGTTCAGTGCAGGCGCTGCTACATTACACTTTAACGAAGGCACATACTAAAATCCCCCTGTTAGTACTTGTAACCCATATTTAAATCTCTCCAAACTTTGTGTTTTCAAGAAGAGACTAGCGTTATTAAAGGTAGGTGGGAAGGTTGAGCTCAGTACAGCTGTCCAGCAAGGAACTGGAGGAATTAAAGTGACAGCAAAGTAAGTGCAGTGCAATGGAACAATCTGCAAACACAAACCTTTTTTGCTTACCTTAGTAATCAGCGTGTGCGGTCATTTCTGGCTCGCAAGAACACTTGTTGATATGGAAGGCGGCAACGCAAAATAAGATGGGGAAAGCAATTGGCTGCCCTCACCTCAGTCAGAAAAATCTATCCATAAAACTAGGATTTCAAGATTCAAGTAAAGCCTACCTACAACCAAAAGAGTGAGGAAATTAAAATATCCCCTTCTTGAATGAATCTGCCTAAGAAAGCACAGAAATGCCTGCTGAACTTTAAAGATATGAAAAGAAATAAATAGTAATCATATGCTTCAAGGTGCTTTTGACTTTTTTTTTTCTTGCTGATAGCTGAGAGTGTCAGTTTTTGTCTTGAAGTTGTCTGAAATACCAGAATATTGTTAATCTACAAAAGATAAATGAGCGATCTTCTCACATTAGCCAAAATTTTAGTAGTCTGCTGTACTGGCACGTCTTACTAAAAAATCTTCTACGCGTACACGAAACAGGTTAAACATTTACGGTAGTCCTCAAAAGTGACTTATATTTTGCCCTCTCATTATCACAGTTTTAATTAAGGATACTTCAGGTTATGTTTAAAAGCTATTTTTGAACAACTGCTTCGCTCATTTCAGAACAGGTTTCTGGACATTTGTGCAGTTCAACAAGGCTCTGTAGTATGTGTGATAGCAGACTTCACTCAGTTTGCACAGGGTCCCAGCTGTAAAAGGCAAACACGTTAGATGCCACCAGCACGTGACTGCTGCACAGAGATGCTTGTGTGTTATCTTCCACCATTCCATTTTCACCTTATCATTCAAAACATGTTTAGAATTTGATTATAAACAATTAACTCCATTAAGAGTTCGGGTTAATTTGTCGGTACTAGCTGTGCTCAAACAAAATTCTGAACCTGACGGGAAATTAAGTTACGAATAGTCACGTACAGTGGGGGAAACAGTTTAAGTATTGTAAGCATTAGAAAAGTTTCGATAAGGATGGTGCAATGTCAACTTCTGGTAAACCCCGATTCCCAGCCTCAGGGGTAAGAAAAATATGGTCTCTCATCAGCTAGTTACACGTGTTCTCAATCTTGAGATCCAATCTCACAAGCATTCGGTAAACATTTTACTTAAGAACCTTTGATACCAAGTTCAGCTGGTAGTCAGCTGCATACATCCCCTTCTGTTATGGAGGCTGTAAATCAGCTTTGTGATGCCAAGAGAAACATTTTCTCAAATGTAACAAAGAATATTAGAACAATTTGAAAGATAAGGAATGAGGGAAAGTCCTCTCAGTAAGAGTACTGAAAATAAATACAAGCCTTTTTTCTGAGTACAATAAAACCCACTTAAGACCAAACATCAGATCTGCCAATTTTTTCCATCATTTTGTTTGTTAATGAAGCTTATGGACAACAAAAAAGCCCTAGGAGCTTTAAAATATAAGGTTACCGCACTGTTGTTCCATATCACAAAAGGTCATCAGGTTTTAGAGCTTGACAAATTCTGAACTTGCTCTCTTTTGAGCCAATTTAGTACACTTGTCCAGAGATTTCCACATTTCCTTCATTCCTGAAATCTGACTCTGGCTACTACAGACTTACGTTTATATATAAAGAGACAAAAGCAAATTCTGGTATCGCTAGTAACTTCAGTGATCAGAGATGAAAAAAAAAAAAATTCTAAAAAGATTATGACTGCATTAAAAAACCCCAGCAAACTCCGTAGTGATGGTGCAAGACATCAGCATCTGACCAAAAAAAAGCATTGAGGGAGATTACAAAACAGTCACCAAAAGGTTATACAATATATTAATCAGTTTTCTCATGGATAAAGTGCATTTACCTAGCCTGAGAATAAGTACCACATTGATAAAGGGATGCTAAAGCACCTCCCCAAGAGAGATTAGAAGAAAATCAGAGTTATCCTGAATCCTATATCCAGTTTGTCTCGGTGATTCTTGAAGACACTTCAGGGAAGACCCTCTTGCTGGTCCGGTTGAGGTACTCCATTCCAATTTAGTACATCGGTAGTATGGTCTGGTGAGCAAATCATCTCCTGGTGCTATCTGAAAATGCCCACATTGATAGAAAGAGCCACTTCTGGTTTACGGTGCTTAATATTCAGCTTTTCCTCAGAGAAAACATGGTCCTGTAAGCGTCCGGTTTGCCGACTATTAAAAAAAAAAAAAAAAGAATATGCCTAATATTAGCATCAAGCCTTAGCACCAGCAGCAGCAGCAGCATGAGCCTGGACTGGAATCCAATTGCCACTTAGTTGTAAAAATGACATTGCAAGCTCATGCTTACAACCTGTGTAGGGCCAGTGCAGCCAAGGAGTTCACTTTTCACCTCCAGAGGCAGTGACAAATTTTGCAGTGTGTTGCAAGAGCAAGACTGAGGCTCTTAAAGCCAGGAGTTTGAATTACCTGAGCACTTCCTTCAGGACTACTGGAATTGTGTGCTCTAAGAGCACCCAGTTAGCACTGTCCCAAAAAATTATCCAGGTATCAAGCTAGTCTGGAAAGCGGCAAAGAACAGTTTGCATATTTTAAAGAAAAATAAATGTAAATACTCAATACCTTTTCTTTTTTTCTAATGCAAGCTGCCTTTGTTTCTCTTTTCCAATGTCATCTCTCACTGTGCTGAAGTCCTTAGTGTCATCAAGGAGAAGATTCTGTTGTGAAAAAGGATTGAGTGTATTAGTTTAAAATTTTCATCTACCAAAACTATTTCCCACGTGTTGCTCAGTTTACACAATTAATTTTCAGAGCATTTCCTCTAGTTGCAAGAGCAAGACTGAGGCTCTTAAAGCCAGGAGTTTGAATTACCTGAGCACTTCCTTCAGGACTACTGGAATTGTGTGCTCTAAGAGCACCCAGTTAGCACTGTCCCAAAAAATTATCCAGGTATCAAGCTAGTCTGGAAAGCGGCAAAGAACAGTTTGCATATTTTAAAGAAAAATAAATGTAAATACTCAATACCTTTTCTTTTTTTCTAATGCAAGCTGCCTTTGTTTCTCTTTTCCAATGTCATCTCTCACTGTGCTGAAGTCCTTAGTGTCATCAAGGAGAAGATTCTGTTGTGAAAAAGGATTGAGTGTATTAGTTTAAAATTTTCATCTACCAAAACTATTTCCCACGTGTTGCTCAGTTTACACAATTAATTTTCAGAGCATTTCCTTTAACAAGTTTTACAGCAATTAACTTCAAGTTAACTAAGTGGAAAAGATTCAAGAAGGCAAAAAAATTATTAGACTCCTCTGTTTAGTTTTTGCATTTAACAGTGAATTTGCCTTATTCAGAGATTCTTCTTGATAGCCTAATGCATCAGGATAGGACATCAGACTTTTCGTGTACTGCTTTAAAACCCAGCGAGTATGTTCTTTCAGCTAAATAAGCCTTATTGCTAATTCAGAGCTCAATATGCTGCTGTGTAATTCTTTTTTAAATAATGAAATAGATCTGTTATAATTCTTTGGAAAATGTAATGGGTTTAAATTTACAGTATGATTTTTAAAGGGCGCTGTTCTTGGATTTTACTCCGAGTTGAAAAAAAACAGTCAATAAAATGAAGGCAAGAAAAAAATCCAGTTTCTTCTGGATAATGTTCAAGCATAGAGCAGAAACTGACTGCTTGCACTGGCTGAGAGCTGCACAAGAGCCTCTAAGGTATTGGTACTGGCACTAGAGGACGAGATATAAAGGGAAAGGCATGAAATTTCCATCGGGTTGATAAAGAACAGGAGAAAAATAAGAAAAAGCACCAGTAGCAACAAATTTCCTATCCACACAATGTATTGTCCAGATTCACATACCGGTACTTTCATAGAGATGTAGCAGGATGCAGGAGAACCAGGAAGAAATTAAGATTCTGCAAAGGGGACAGTGCCTGAACCTAATCCTTGTGCAACAGTTAAAGCCAAGTTAATTTACCTTCACCCCAATGATATCTCCATCTTTCAGGTGGTAAGGCGCTGACTGTAAACTCTCCTGTTTTTTCTTCCGTTTCCTCTTTGAAATTTGCTGTGTCTGAATAAAATCAAAGTAGAAGATTCATACATGGCAGATTTCAGAAATCTGCTAAAATACATATGCTCAAGAACTGCAGCACAAACCAATACATACTTCTCTCAAATAACTGTTGGTTCTGTCATTCCAGATCTTACCCAGCTAGATATTGGCAGCCACTCAAATTTTTCAGGGAAGTATTTGGCTATTTCTATTTTATCTACAGGGAGACAATAGTGAGAAGCCACTCGGTGCCTCAGTGCCCAGGTTGTGCATTCTTTGGAGATATCCCACACCAAATCCGTGGAGTCACAGTAGTTCCTCTCCCCTGGTATGCCCATCTGTACTCGAAGCAGCAGTTCATGGGGGCTGTCATCAGGAAGAGAAAATAGACCATTCTTGTGAGTCATGCTTTCAGAATCCAGAATTCCCAGTGTTCACTCCCTCCTGCCCTCCCTTATTTTTGTTTGTGGAAAACAAAAAAAATCAGCTCCAAAGTATTCTCGCATACTCACATCTGTAATCCTGACAGACAGTATTTAAGTTAAAAGCTGCTCAATTAAGTCTCATCTCAAATGCACTGCTGTAAGAAATAAATGTCTTGAGATCTTACCCCAAATACTCTTCTTTTTGCAAAGGCTCGATGCAGATTTCCACTCTGGCACCCAGCTTATAGTCACTGAAAACAAAACAAAGATTATACACGTATTTCCACTCATATATTGTAAGTTCCTGAGTAGAAAAATCGCAGTTCTAGTCAAGTAGACCTGTGCTTATCTGGAAAACCAACGCAAGAGGCTATTGGAACAAAAATGAAAAACTGAGAAAAGTAAAAAAATTGCATTTAAAAACACCTAGAATAAAGTTTAGCAGAATAAGCATGGTATGATTATGGGGGATCCGGCCTAGCCAGCACGGATTCATGAGAGGCAGGTCCTGCTTGACCAACCTGATCTCCTTCTATGACCAGGTGACCCGCCTAGTGGATGAGGGAAAGGCTGTGGCTGTGGTCTACCTGGACTTCAGTAAGGCCTTTGACACCGTCTCCCACAGCATTCTCCTAGAGAAGCTGGCGGCTCACGGCTTAGACAGGTGTACTCTGCGCTGGGTAAAAAACTGGCTGGACGGCCGGGCCCAGAGAGTTGTGGTGAATGGAGTTTCATCCAGTTGGCGGCCGGTCACGAGCGGTGTTCCCCAGGGCTCAGTTTTGGGGCCGGTCTTGTTTAATATCTTTATCGATGATCTGGATGAGGGGATTGAGTGCACCCTCAGTAAGTTTGCAGACGACACCAAGTTGGGCAGGAGTGTTGATCTGCTCGAGGGTAGGAAGGCTCTGCAGAGGGACCTGGACAGGCTGGATCGATGGGCCGAGGCCAACTGTATGAGATTCAACAAGGCCAAGTGCCAGGTCCTGCACTTGGGTCACAACAACCCCATGCAGCGCTACAGGCTTGGGGAAGAGTGGCTGGAAAGCTGCCCAGCAGAAAAGGACCTGGGGGTGCTGGTTGACAGCCGGCTGAACATGAGCCGGCAGTGTGCCCAGGCGGCCAAGAAGGACAATGGCATCCTGGCCTGTATCAGAAATAGTGTGGCCAGCAGGAGTAGGGAAGGGATCGTGCCCCTGTACTCGGCACTGGTGAGGCTGCACCTCCAATACTGTGTTCAGTTTTGGGCCCCTCACTACAAGAAGAACGTTGAGGTGCTGGAGCGTGTCCAGAGAAGGGCAACGAGGCTGGTGAGGGGTCTGGAGAACAAGTCTTATGAGGGGTGGCTGAGGGAACTGGGGTTGTTTAGCCTGGAGAAAAGGAGGCTGAGGGGAGACCTCATTGCTCTCTACAACTACCTGAAAGGAGGTTGTAGCGAGGTGGGTGTTGGTCTCTTCTCCCACGTAACAAGCGATAGGACGAGAGGAAATGGCCTCAAGTTGCGCCAGGGGAGGTTTAGATTGGGCATGAGGAAAAATTTCTTTACTGAAGGAGTGGTTAAACATTGGAACAGGCTGCCCAGGAAAGTGGTTGAGTCCCCATCCCTGGAGGTATTTAAAAGATGAGTAGAGGAGGCACTTAGGGACATGGTTTAGTGGGCATGGTGGGGTTGGGTTGACGGTTGGGCTCGATGATCTTAGAGGTCTTTTCCAACCTCAATGATTCTATGATTCTACGATTCTATGATCTACTTATGCTCACACCTCCCCCTCCCACAGCTCTCAAGTTAAAAAACGTGCTCAGCAAAGAACTGAAGTAACCAGAAATGAGCTTTCTGTTTACATTTGACTGAGCTGATTTATTTCTCCGCCAATCCATCCCACAATCCAGTCAACAGTCAGTCTGTTGCAATGCTACTTGTGCGTTCAGTAAGAAACCTACTTGAGTTGCTGCTTGTTGTTTCGTAAAAGCTTGCCTGGACGCTTACTGTCCACTGTCCATGCTCTGAGAAATGAAGGCAGTGGGACAATCTGCTCCTGGCAGCATGGTAAGGTCATAGCCTGAAAAAAGAAACATTTCTTTAATAATTTTAGCAGCCAGTCTCCTTGGAAAAAAAGAAAACCACTTGATTAATTCTCAATGCAATACTGAAGCAATCAGAAATAGGGCAAGGTATTTAGATTTATTCCACACTAGCTGTTGCTTGTGACTTACAGGTAGTGGCTGTGATCGACATACTCACTTTTCAACCTCAAAGCAAGTTGGACTTCACTCCCTCCCAACATTTCTCAATTTAACTTACATTTCAGAAGTACTGAATTTCTTTTTTTAACCAAAAATTGTATAACTGGGAGGGAATGAGGCTGACAGAACCTTTGCCCCAATCTCTAGCCAAGTGCTGAGCAAGCTCCTTTAATCCTTTATCAAGGACACAATACTCTTTCCATGCTAAGACAATTCTCCTTGTTCACAAGATGCAAACGGTCAGTTTTTCATAGCAGTAGTTTGCCAGAGACTGAAACTGTAGTCGTACCCAAAAGAGAAAGTGTTGGTATGGATCAGAATCAGATGAGATATCCTTCCCCATGCAGTTTAAGTAGAACAAGCAACTGGCTCAACAATAAAGAGCCTTATGATAGGATTGGTTTATGTCTTTTTTCCTGGTTTGGGGTTTTTTTTAGTTGGGTTTTTGGGGTTTTTTTTTTGTTTTGGTTTGGGGTTTTTTTAGTGTATTAAAATCATACTTTTGTGGTTAAAAAAAGCATAAAAAGGCACCTTAGTTTCTGGCCAAAGAAACTAAGCTATACCTTCCTGAATGACAAACATGACCTTCTGTGCATCAAAAGCAATTCTTTATTCATTAGATTCAACATACAAAAAAAAAAAAAACCAACAAAAAAACCAACGCAGAAAACTAATACAGGAACAATGTGGAAATGGAAAGTGGCTTTTTAGGAAGTGCTTGTATGTGTATACTTCTCATGAATAGTTTTTACATTGTGAAATAAAGATAGGGCTGCAAGCCAAAGTTCCAGATGAAGTGCAACAAGGCTTTTGCAGGTCAGGACACATGACAGGTAGAATGGCAACTGCAGGGGACATACTAAGGAAGTCTCTGAGCTACATGCTCCAACTGCCTCTTGGTACTTACCACTGAACATGGCATATAAGCAAATGCCATATCAGAACATACTGGAGACAAGGGAAAAGGAAATAAAAAATAGGTATTAATAGAGCTCAATTAATCACAGTGGTGCTGTACATTTCCAATACAGGAGAACATCTAACCTGCATCTTCAGATCTTCCAAAGAAGCTTCTCCTGCTATTTCTATACTGCCAGCATAACAAAGATCCATGTCTGTGTGGATGTATTCTGGTGAATCTTTAGATGGGGGGGGAAGGGGGGAAGAAGAAAGAAACAACAGAAGAGTCAACATGACTTTATCGTCCTAAGAGATAACAGTCACTTCAAGGTGAGATTTCACTTAGAGAAGGGACCTGACATCAATTTTTTTTGGAGGGCAGTTAAAGAAACATAATATACAGTTGATAAAATACACTGTTAGTTGCCAAACAGGAAGAGTTCAATCTGATCCTATACTGCAAATTTTAAAACTAAGACCAGCTATTCACGTTGGTAAATAGTATTAATTATCGGTTATGACTCTGAAATGTAGAGCGTGTTGCAAGGAAAGTTAAATCTGCTCTTACCTATGCTACTGAAATCATCAGGGGAGAAAGTAAAAGTAAAACTCAGAAAAAGTTTGAAAGAAAGGAGAAAAATGCAAATAAACCTTCTAAAAGGAGAGGGGTCCTGCTCTGCAACACAACTCAGTAGCAAAGGAAGAGTATTATTTTTCCTGTAGCAAGGAAAAATTGGTTTGTTTCCCATTTTCCAACTCACAGTTGTCCCAACTTCATTTTCTTCTTCCTTCTCAACGCTCACTTGATTTTCCTACCCTAGCTGTTTTTTGATTTGAATTTGACCTTTAGAACAAACGCAGGTTAAAACACTGTATGTAATGTCTTTTATTCTACGTAGGATTTACTCATCACTCATTTACAGCTCCTCAAAAAGCAACATAGCCTGAAGTGAATTAAATGTGATATTAGCATTATTATGCCAGCATTCATCTGGCATTTGAAGCCAATCACCTGTATGCTCATTGAGTAGATGCTTTACAATACTGCCACTGCCTTCAGGTATGGAGAAGCCATTTTATTTACTGACAAGTAAAGAGCCCCTGCTTCAAAATTTAGTGGAGGCCTTACCCTTGACCAAATATAGCTAAGGAATGTCAGAACAGTACCATCCAGCATTTGTGGCCTTGTAAAAAATTGCATCTGTCTCCTAAGTGGCTCCTTTCACCATAAACTTGCTGGAACTTGTACAGTCACTCATAGGTTTCAGAAGGATTTTAAGGCTTTGGATTAAAATTTTGGTTTTGACTCAAAGCCCTCAGTGCAATCACAGACAATCAGGCCATACAATTCTTTTCAAAAACTGATCAAGCTCACCTCCTTCAGGAGACACCTGCAAAGCATCCATCTTGCAGGTCATCCCATTCACTTGGTCTTGTGCATTCTGTCCATGTTTCATATGACTTGAAGACTTGAACCACCAGATGGGTATTTTCAGGAAACCCTGCAAAGTGAACAGAAAGTACCGGGTAGCTCACGTGTTGCAATGCAGACAATGAAAAATTTCACCTTCATCTCAGGAAGAAGGAAAAAAACTGGTTCAAATCTGAGCTTTTGTAAAGGCATTGGCATTCATCTGAGATCACACATCATCAACTCTCACCTCCTACTTTTACAGGGACTAGAGTTTTATGTAATCCGTACAGGGGGTAAAGATCAGATGCTTTAAGAGCAATACTTGTGAAGAACTCCAAAATTTGCTGGATAAACTCGGAATCTTGTAACACTATGTCTCTGCAGAAAAGCTTCAGCATGAGAATCACGAAAGCACAATCTATGTGAAAACACAAGTTTAGAGGGAAGGGGTTGATGGAAATGGAGACAGGCATACCACAGCTGTCAAACTAGATTAGGACTGTAGCTAGTCCTGTAACATGCCTACAGCAATAATCAGTATCAGTGGCCTCCCATAACTGCCCCTACAACCATCCCTAGAAGGTACCCCTTGGCAACGTGCAACATTTCAAATTTGTCCTAGGACCTGACTGATGTTATTTTTTAAGATATTCACTTGCAAAGAATCCCTCCGACAGGCTCCTCACGTCACACCTGCACTGCAGCCACAAGGATGCTAGGCCCTCTCCTCCCCTCACTCTCAGGGCTCAGTGCAGAAGAGATGGCACCCTTCCACACTCTAGGGGCAGGGCCAGGGAAGAAGGGCCCACACAACACTTGGCAATCAGCAATTCTTTTAGGGAGTGCTGGGAGACCTTGCACAGGGTGGCTGCGCCTCCCTTTCCCACCTGCAGGATGTCTGGATGCTTTGCCCCCTCTCAGCCACTGTCAGGCACAGGGGGCTGCACCATGTGCAGGGAGCTGGGTGGTTCACTGAGGACCCCTGACCCTCCTGGAACACTGTTGCCACCATCTCATCCAGGGGATCCCAGGCATGGGATGAGGAGGGAGCTGGAGCCCAGGACACACAAGGGGAAGTGGAGGGCAGTCCCTGTGCCCAAGGGAAAGCAGAATGGCACATGGGAGCGATCCCCAGAAAAGGGGCCCTTAGCCCCCCCTGACCCTCCTCCTTCTCCCACATTAGGGCATCTTTCAGGCCCCCCAACTCCCAAAACGGCCATATTTGGCCACGTGCATCACCATCACAGTGGCCTCCTGCCACCTGGTCAAAAGCCACCTCGCTGCATTCTGTTCTGGGCCCTATAAATACAGGGACCCCGGCAGCCGCCCCACAATTCACGGAGCTTCGAGGCCCTCTCATGCCAAGAATGCTTGGTACCAAGAGGTCCCAT
>NW_008794170.1:165901-170940 GCF_000699145.1 Aptenodytes forsteri | reverse complement strand
CCTGGCACCACTACATCGTGCCAGGGCTCCCCTCCATGACACCACGCCGACACCAGCGCAGGAGCGCCTGGCCAGGGCCCTACCACCAGCCCAGCCTCCACACCTGGCATTAGCTGGGAGGCCCAGCCTCCGTGCCCAGCCATCCTGCGGGTTCACCCATTCCACCTCCTGGCAATCAGCAATTATTTTGTTGATTGCCGTGGGTAGCGTGAGCCCTTCTCTCCCATTCCCCTACCCCGTCCCCTACACCCACCCCTCCTGAAGGGGTGCCATCTCCTCTGCTCTGAGCCCCAAGAAAAGGGGACGAGACAACATGGCTTCCACCCGGCTGCTGTGCCGAGGCGACAGGAGCCCTCCCTCAGAGGGCCACTGAGGAGGTGGGGTTTCTTCAGTCTGAGGATGAGGATGGCTGAAGATGAAGCCAGACCCTCCGCAGCGACTGGAGTCCTCCCTCAGAGGGCCACCGAGGTCCCTGGGGCCCGGAGGTGGGGTTTCTTCAGTCTGAGGATGAGGGTGGTTGAAGATGAAGCCAGACCCTCTGCGGCGGTGCACGAAGAACAGCAACAGATCAAGCAAAGAAGTTAGAGAGACAGCTGTTTCTCTGGAGAAGCAGAAGACCACAGGTCTGCCAGGAAGAAGTGCTGGCCTTCAGCATTAAGGTCCCTTCTAGCTGCTTCATTAGGAGTCCTTTTCAAGATTGTTAATTGCCTAATTGTAAAAAAGCCAGTAAAACGAGAAAAAGACCTGTAAAGACACTTTCCTCCTCTCTTATTTGGTACTCGGGCGACTGCACCTGGACTCCTCCGTCCCCTCCTGGTCTCCCCAGTCCAGGACAGACACGGATGGGTGGGGCGTGGGCCCAGCCCAGGGCCTTGGAGATGGTGGGGGGCCGGGGCACATGGCACCCTCGAGCAGGTTGCCCAGAGAAGTTGTGGATGCCCCATCCCTGCAAGTGTTCGCGGTCAGGCTGGACGGGGCTCTGAGCAACCTGATCTAGTGAAAAATCGGAACTAGGTGATCTTTAAAGGTCCCTTCCAACCCAAACTGTCCGACGATATTGCTTGAGCAATACTGTTAGCAAAGAATCCTTCCATCTGTATGACCATCGCTGACAAGAGGGTCTCCCAGTAAGGCCCTCCATTTTTAAACATGATCCTCAGTACAAATCTGAACTGAAGGCAAACACTTAAGTTCCTCTATTTTTATGATTTTGTGAGGAAGTAGTAGTATAAAAGAGTTGTGCCTTCGCAAGAACCTTGCATGCCAGAAATACTGATTTCCCCCAGATCTGTTAACCTTAACACACTTCTAGGCAAAGAAGCTGCAATGGGCAAGCTTTTTACTACACAAGTTGAAAGAAGAACAAATATAGACAGACTAAGAATATTACAAATCTTGATTTAAATTTAAAAAGCTGTAAAACTACAAAAAGCATTATTCATTATTGCCAACCAGAATTTTTCCAACAGAAGTATTTTTAAAATAAGCAAGAGAAAAAAAAGAAACAGCTATCACATCCAAGTCTCCAGACGCTGTCAACTGACTAAAGAACACAATCTCTCCCGTTTTACCTTTGGTGGAAGCTTTCCTTCAGTTATAACCAAAGTATCTCCTCTGCAAACATTAAGTTCCTTCAGAGTGGCATTCTGTAGGAAGAGAAAGCACAGTACACTTGTAAGTCTACGTGTTCTTGTGCTTTGTTTCCTAAAGCATATGTTGGTGGGTTTTTAAGCCATGCATGCCAAAAGGTCCCAGGTATTTTGCTTTTCCACCAAAGAGCGCAGAAATACCCAGTTAACATCCACTGCTTGGAGACAACTTTGCAGCAGCACACAAGTATTGCACCTACAGGAGTCTGCTCTGCAGGAGTCCTTCCAGAGCATCCTGCTGAGCTGTGTATTTCCTTTGCACCTCCGCATCTGACCAACTGACACCTCATGCTTCTTTGTAAACGTATCTTTACTGCATGGTAAGCCTAGACTTTAGAAAAAACTAGTCCCTGAAAATAAGAGGCAGGTGCACAAGATTTACGTTTTAGCCACAGGTATCCCAGCACTGTCTTCATAAGGCCCTGTGAAAATAAAACTCTGTGTGTGCTAACGTAGCACACACAGAAACACCACGCATTTGCTTTAATGCAGCTCTCTTCAGGGAAAGTCTCTACAGAAAAATGGAGTAAACTAACGCATGATTCAAGTCAAAAATAGGATCCTCTTACTTCCTGACTTAATGCTTCCCCTGCTTCATAGCACCAGTCAATCCTTCTCAAATGCCAGTTGTCACCTACCAAAAAACAAAAACATAGATATGGAAAACTAATTAGCCAACAATGCTGTTTTGAAAAAACACTACAAAACTCTTCCTAAGTGTTCAGGGGTTCTTTTGCTTGGTTTTTGTTTGTTTGTTTTTTAAACACAACTCTGACAAACTCAGTGAAGTACCACCTTCATGTCCTTCCCCAGACCCTAGAAACACTTTGCTGTTTGGAAATGGTCTTCTCTTATTTTTATAAATGTCTCTTCCTCACCTACCTAAATAAAATTTCCCTGGTTTAACAGGAAAGCGAAGGAATTCCCATGCCAACATACCATTTGAATCAATGACAGGCTCCTTAAAATGAAAACTACACTATAAGGAAAAATCCAACTTCCCCTCCCCAACTGTTTACCAGAAGACTTCACGCTGGAGAAAAAAAAAGATGGTGTAGTCCAGAAACTACAATACATCAGATTTAGCACCTATATCTACAGCGCACCAGGTACAGAAGGAACAAACACAATTGAAACTTTTTAATTTGACCAAAATAACTGATGAAAATAAACTTTGACTTTCATAACTAAAAAAAAAGCCCAGAAGGAATCTCAACAAGAAAATGGGGGGGGGGGGGAAGAACACCTTGCAGTCTTTTTAAACAACTGCAAAATCCACTGAAGTCTGACATTTCTTTGAATGAGAGCAGTAAGATCACGAATCTCTACAAAAGGGCAAATTCAATTTTTCAAAAAACGATAATATAAAATAAAGCAATAAAAACAGAACCATTGTTTCTTGGCAGTAGACCTATACTATAGGGAAATGAGAAAGGTTAAGTTTATATTTCTAAGATATTATTAACTACTTCAACTCATATGTACATGTACACAAGAGCACAATATTTAATTTTCATTTGGGTTACTCAATGTATATTCTGACAGTCATGTCTTTCAGGTGAACTTTTACGTTTTTTGTAGCGTGGCTGAATTTGCAGCCATCTCTCCACTGCAACACAAATTCAGTATTCAATGAATGTTTAGAATGAAAGCTGGAAAACAATGTCACTCCAAGACTCTTCTCCTCCTTCCTCCCCATCAGCATCAATGGAAAGAGATATTCAGCCAGGAAATTCATGTGTCGTGCTAGTGCTGTCTGTATCTCTCCTTAATCCTCACGTAAAAGCTTAGTAACAAGAACTGCTACCACTCATATTCCCAAATAAGGGCCAAACTCTGATCTCATTTTGAATAACTTGTTTTTGCAAAGCCACCAAAAATTATTTTTTACAGTTAATCTCACGCAGTGGTTCCCACTACGATAGTAAATCTTGTCAAAACTGCCAAACACCTCCATCTGCACGTGCACCCAAGCAAACAGTCTAGGAACTGTGGATTTTGCCATATTTTGATTAAATGTAAAGCTTGAAACTGATTTTCAAGAGCAACTGCACAGCCAGCTTTTATCAGAGCAAGACTGCAAGTTGATCAATCTTTCCCCTCCTCACATTGCAGAGACACACAGATCATTGTATCAAACTTACGACTTTTAAGTTTTAGGGTAGCAAGAGCTGTCTTGTAAATCTGGAATTTCCTTTAAAAAAAAAAAATCATTAAGTAACAATATAATACAACTAACCTGATAATCCAGATTTTTCCAGCATTAAATTTAGACACTGAAAAAAGAAACACATGGTGAGACTTGTCTCAATGCATTGGTTGGGAAATAAAGTTTTCAGCAAATCTACACTAGAATTTTCTAACATAAAGACTGAGTGACTGATTCCTGCTCAATTCCTAAAAATAATATAATTACATAGGCATGGTGTATTTGAGCTATATATTAAATCCTTCAAATATGAGATTGTTTTCAGGCAAGAAATTTACTATGGCAGGCAAGTCAGCTTTTACAAACTGTTAAAAAGAAATCTGTGCTGCCAGTTTGTTGCTTTACTTGAACAAATTCCATCCCAGAGTTTGAAGATGCACCTTTTAGAAATCAAACTGCTAACTCAACACTTTCCAGCCACTACTCGTAGACATTGGCACTCTGTGCCAGAAGTCTAGATTGGCAGTACCGAGAACTGCTTCCTTCGCTCTGTGCACAGCTCTTCCCGACTCCTCTCACTCCAATTCTGTGCATTCAGTTTGATGAACCACAAGGAATTGTGGCAGGCTCTGCCATGATTGCATATCATGCTGAGGACTGCTGTGTATAAAAGGAGTGGCTAGCCATGCACGAAGCAGTTGGGCTGTGTTCATCCTTGCGAAAAAGCAAGGATGTCTCTTTACTACTTGGTGAAAGATCAAGGCATTCTTCTGTGCTGGTTTTGGCAGGGGTAGTTAGTTTCTTCATAGTGGCTAGTATGAGGTTGTGTTTTGGATTTGTGCTGGAAACAGTGTTGATAATACAGGGATGTTTTCGGTACTGCTGAGCAGTGCTTACACAGAGTCAAGGCCTTCTCTGCTCCTCACACCACCCCACCAGCAAGTAGCCTGGGGGTGCACAAGAAGCTGGGAGGGGACACAGCCGGGACAGCTGACCTCAGCTGACCAAAGGGACATTCCACACCATATGACGTCATGCTCAGCATGTAAAGCTGGGGGAAGAAGAAGAAAGGGGGACATTTGGAGTGATGGCGTTTGTCTTCCCAAGTAACCGTTACGCGTGATGGAGCCCTGCTTTCCTGGAGATGGCTGAACACCTGCCTGCCCATGGGAAGCAGTGAATGAATTCCTTGTTTTGCTTTGCTTGCGTGTGCAGCTTTTGCTTTACCTATTAAACTGTCT
>NW_008794170.1:143578-165861 GCF_000699145.1 Aptenodytes forsteri | reverse complement strand
TGGGTGAGCGGCTGTGTAGTGCTTAGCTGCCGGCTGGGGTTAAACCATGACAATTCACCACTGGCCTTTTGGAATTGAAAACACTTCCTTTGCCTCGGTGTCTCCTGATGACCTGAAGTGATGTGTAGATATAAGGCAAAGTTCTCCAGGAGCAGCAGACCTGACCCAGGCATGACAAAAGCTTTTAAAAGCAACTAGACTTACCTCTTTGACAGAGGCAGTCTCTTCCACAACTATCTCCATCTCAGGGCTTGAGTTTTGGTCACTCCCAACAATAAAATATAAGAAGAGCTAAAAAAACCAAGTATAAGCTATCAGAATACATATTTAAGTATGGAAATACTGTGAAATAACACCCCCTAATGCACACATATACCAGCTATCGCAAGCCTGCCATCAGTCGAACAGCACTGAAACTCCTTTGGGCTAAAGCAAACAATCTAAGAAGGACAAACAGAGAAGCACATGCAATTGAATTATGGCCATCAGTAGAACTTCATTAACCATCTGCATGTCTGCTGCAAATGAGAGATAAAACCTGCTAGCAGTCTGATCTTTAGAAATATACAACTATTTTTTCTCTTGCATATTTACAACTTGTAGATATCAAGAGCAATATCCCCCTTTTCTTACTTTATGCTCTTTACAAAAGTATATGCACATCAGAGCACAGAAATTGGACAACCACCAACAGACGAATGATAAATGATTTCCCATTAGTCATATGAGGTATATTAACTGGTCATATAT
Source organism: Aptenodytes forsteri (assembly GCF_000699145.1). NCBI lineage: Eukaryota > Metazoa > Chordata > Aves > Sphenisciformes > Spheniscidae > Aptenodytes > Aptenodytes forsteri. Next base: position 165,111 of record NW_008794170.1, on the reverse strand, counting down.
ATGCTCTTGGCTTTCTGCAACTGAGATAAATGGTGTGAACCTTCATGCTGATATGTGTAATTCTCAGTGTCACTGGGCATTTTTTTCCATGCCATTTACAACCATTACAAGACTAAAAAGAGGACTATATGAAATATTGGGAAATGTAAACAAAGCATAAAAGCAGCACGAGACTCTTTTCAGTCACAGCGTTACTATACCTGAGTGGAAGTTGGAGCTTTCCCATGACACAGCCCTAGCAAGCTTCCCATTTTCAGTTCCGCTTCCTTGACGGTATAATCCTCAGGCACTTCACGAAGGACAGAAACAAGGAGAACATCATAAGCTGCTGCTTCCTGAAAATACCCGTTCTATTATGCTGCTCTTTAGAGTCAGATAAAAACATTCAGTGACATTTAGAGAACTTCACTTCCACAGTGTTGACATCAGATCTGTAAGCCTCCTATGACGAAAGCAAAGCAACATTTGTATAAAGGTTCCTCCCCACCACCCATTGTATATGGGGTGACAGAAGAATTTAGGTTGGAAGGCATGTCTGTAGGTTGTCTGGTCCAAACTCCTGCTCAAAGCAGAACCAGCTCTGAAGTCAGATCAGTTCACTCTGGGCTTTTTCCAGTCAAGCTCTGAATACACCCATCCCTGGAGATCTCCCAGCCTCTCAGGGCTCCCTGTCTATTGTTTGACCACTCCCAATGTGAATTCCCTTCCCCCCCCCCCCCCCCCCCCCCCGCCCCCCCCCCCTATTCCAGCTGGAATTTCCCTCGCTGAAACTTGTGTCTGCTGCCTCTGATCCTTTCCATGCGCTCCTCTGAGAAGAATCTGGCTCTGCCTTCTCTATAGGTCCATGTTAAGGAGTAAAATATGGCAATTACCCCTCCTCCCCCCAAGCCTCTTCCTCTTCAGGCTGGGAAAACCCAGCTTCCCTCCTCTTTCATGTTCCAGCTCCCAAACCATCCTGGGTGCTCTCCTCTGGACTGGCTCTAGTTTGTAAGGGCTTCTTTCTCATGCTGGGGAGCCCCCAAAATGGACACAATACTCCAGATGTGGTCTGACAAGCGCTGAATGGAGGGGAATTAATCTCTCCTTGGCTTCCTGGCTGTGTTTTACTAACGCAATGTATTAGCAAAATAGCAGAGACACAGAAAATGTTTCCCAGCAAGCACAAAGCTGATCCACTCAGTTTCTCACCACTGCCCCAACAACGGCAAAAGCAAAGCTGGGGGTCCTTTTCTGCTGAACACTGGCCATCAGGAGCACAGTTATGTAGCGACAGGTGGTATCACATGCTCATCTAAATCAAAGAGCAGGCTATGGCATGAACATGTTCCTCCATTCTTATGGAAGCAGAAATCCACACGTTATTCACTGTGCTTCTTAAACCGCAGATCGAAGTTGCCTTCTCACAGTAAACAGGAACCTAACAGTGCTTCCTCCATCACCACAGGCCTCAAGTTTGCTGCTCAAGCCATTCTGAAATCCAACCTTGTGCATCAATGCTCTAACAAATACATTTAGTTCATTTTGTTTCAGGAAATAGAAGTTAGAAAGACATGGAACAATAACTCTGCTTCCTGAAACATCTAGAAAGTTGCTCTGCAATGTATAAAATATGACTCAAAACAGATCATTTAGAGATTTTTCAATTTATAAAACAAGTATGGGAAACAGAACTTTGTTAATTCCCACAGTCTTGAAGCACATGGCCAGTGGTCAATAAACAACAGCAGGTATGCTAATCAGTTTTACTCATTAGGAATGCAAGTAATAAAACCAAGCTGAACATTTAAAGTTTAACTTCTAGCTTTATATTGGTACTGTTAATAAACAGTAAAACTGGAAAAAAAATCCCACACAACTGCCTCAGTTAAGCCTGGAAATTAGTGGAGTTATGTGTGTGTACTTCTCCCAGGAAAGGAGAAAGGGAAGCTTAAAGTCTCCCAATTGAACTTCTTACAGAACAATGATTAAATAAATAAATTTACCTGGAGACAGAAGTTTCCCATTTCCGCTAACAGGTCTAAGACAGCTGTCATTTGCTGTAACAAAAAGGGCAGGAAAGAGAGATAGATGTATTAAGTAATTCAAATAAGAAATTTGGCTCAGAAGTTTAGACAGACAACATATTTAAGATTAATGACAACAACAGGTTTATCTTAGAGGCTTCCCTCTGGAGGTATTACATCAGAAGTACAACTGGAGAGAGATTCCTAGGGACTTCATGAACAGTCTTAGTTTTTATCCTTTCAGTGGATGACTACTTTCTCTTTGAAGCCAGCTGTTAGCCACAATCAGTAAAATACTACAAAACTGACCAAGTGCTTCCAAAGGTAAAGGCATCAACAAGAACTTTAAAGAAAGAAAACTGGAGTGTCTTAAGGAAAGGAACAAGGTTAAAAAAAAAATCTTCAATTCTGAGTGTAATATTTTAGTAGGATGACATGATTATTCCTACTCAAACAGCTTCTGAACTATAAGAGCTTCATAAAATATATTTTAAGTCAAGACTGACACAGATTTATTTTTTTATAAAATAAAATAATAATTTTATTCAGAATTAGATGAATTTTAAGTTCTTTGCACCCTCTTTCTTCAAAAAAAACCCTCCTAACAGCAATGGATTTGCTGTTTTGAATAGACGGATGCAAAAAGCAGGAAGCCAGCCAGTAAATTCTAACATTATCAGATCTAAAAGTAAAGCAGCTGAACACTTACCTAGTTCCTCCTCTAGCTGAAGCTCCCGTATTGCTTTCATTTTGATATCTGACATCACCTAAAAGAAAGCAATATTAACACTTATAATGTAGAATGCCAGTAACACAGCTCCTGTTCAAATGCCAGTCCACAAAAGGCAGCCTTCATTTGAAATGCATCCTTGTTATGTTCTTATTCCTGTTAACACTATACACAGCTGAGAAAACATTTCTTTAAGATTATCATACCAAATACATATAATGAATAAATGTACTGATACCATAAAACATTTGTGGAAGCTTTCCTTAAAAACAACATTCCAAAGAAAATAAAGTGGTATTTCATTTTTGGATTTATCAAAAGACTAATATTTCACAAACAGTAATTTTGTGAGCAAAACCAAGTAGTACTTCATATTTTCTGTAATAGGAAATAATTTAAAAAGGCAGAAAAGGTACCAGAGAAGCCCACCCCTTGGGGAAAACCAGCATTTTTTCCTACCCTATGTTGAAAGCAAGAAATAACACTTTCCTCCTCTTTTAGGTTTTGTTTACTGACATAGCCTCACCAAACATACATTTACAGGATGGTCCAAAAAGAAAACTGTTTCACACTAAAACACACTAATGTAGACTGCACTGGTTTAAGTTACCGGCATTACAGTCTTATTACACAGCAGTCAAAATATTCCAGTAATGGTAACTCTAAGTTGCACACTATTTTCACCACAGAGAAACTTCAGCCCTGAGGCTAAATCCACTCCTCATTAATTGGCCCAAGTGCACTTGCCAAGTTTTTCAGGGAAACAGCCTGTGTTATATCCGTGAACAATCAGACTCCTTACTGTTTCAATAGTGGCAGTAATTTTAACGTGTTTCTCTTCATCTTCTGCTCTGCAGAAGTTTTTAACTTGGAGCCAGCTGATGTCATACGTAAAAGCAGTCAAATTGCCACTTGACACATTCACGAAGCTGTAAAAATGAGCAGTGGAAAGATGGTCAAAGACAGGAAAACTACACAGTCTGGGCTAGATCACTAAATACCAAAGCTCTCAAATAAACTGATAATGACTAGGTCATTCACAGTGATGGCATATCACAGAGTAAGAGTCAGAGGCCTCAGGCAGCATCCACACATCTCTGAGCTACGTTTTGGTAACTGGCTTTCAATGAGACTTGAGCTTCCGAAGGCACTTCAGAGTCTAAGTCACTTTCTGAGGCTGGATTTAAGGCTTCTGGAAAAAATATGGTAAAAACATACCTAGTCATAACTAGAATTTGAGATTTTCTCTGTCTCTGCTACTGTATATAACCACAGAAACAGTTCTTGGTGAAGAACCCTCTCACTGCTTGATTTAATCTCAATTTTTCAGTACTGTTTCAACTAGGAAGTCAGAATTTATGTAACAAGCACATTTACATGTCTCTGAAAATGGGAACCTAACCTCAGGGCTATACACTGGGAAGTGAAATGAGACCAGAAATTTGCACCTGGGAACTTCAGATTCAACTGGGAGATTCAGCAGAGCTGCATACTCTTCTGATACTGCTCTGTTCTCTCATCCCACCAAGTCCCTCAGAGAACTGCACAACTCAAACCTCAGAATTTCAGGTTATGCCAAAGATGTGCCAGCACACTGGGCACAAGTTGTTCTCATTAGGTTTTTCCCTTTACAAGTGTAAGTCAAAGGACGTGACTGCATCTGCACTTCAAGAGCAAAGAAATATCCAATAGTTGATAAGTACCTGATCTCCAAAACTTGAGTTTACATTATCTTGAATTAAAAAGCTCAAAGTGACAATTAGTTAAAATAGATATCTATCTCTCTCTCTAGCATAATTTTAACTAAACAGATTTTGCCAACATTTATTTTTTGTTTAATTATACTTGCAATCAAAATGGTTACCTCTGGTCATGGCTGTCTAAGATTAGTACTGAGCATCCATCCGTCAGACCAACACTTTTGACTGTTTCCTTCATATCTTCTTCAAGAAAAACTTGCCAGTTCTTGGCTTCTTTATCTGGTCCTGAGCCGTTCTTTAGGATGATTCCTCCTGACGGTGCTAAAGCTCTGTGCAGATCACCCAGTTTTGTGCTGCATGAAAAGACGTGCTGCGATTCTGTGAAATGCTGACCCTTCCCTCCTTCGTTATACTCTGCTAAACGAAGAACATTTACGACCACAGGTTCATGATCAGGGCCTGTCATCACCTTTGTACCACCAACCTGAAGTAAAGGAATGCAAGATTTATGCAGTGGTGATCAATAAAATACAGAAGAGACTGGACAGCAATAAATGACAACAATAAAATTAGCGAGACAAAAAGATAGACCCTCTCCTCTCATTAGAAATAAACCACCTTTGAGCAAATGCCTACTGAACAAACAACTAGAGTAACTCAAAGGTGTTGGGAAGAGGAAGCATAATGCTAAGGTTTGTTCCAAGTCTGCATGTATAGTAAATATACCAGTAACAGTAGCTGGGAAAACAGTGGACACTTGGTCTCCATCAGATTAAGAATAGAGGAATTTAGCCCCTCAGGATATTAAAGAACTACCCAAAAGTGTGACTGAGGCAGATCAAGAGAGTTAGATTTTAAAATCTGGCCTTTCTGATATTCAGAAGGCAAAGTATATTTGCCTTTCTGCTAATTCAGGCAAAGTATATAGCTCCTACAAAGGCAATTTGATCACGCAGGAAGCTGGAGACCATACCAAAAGTACAACCAAGACAAGAATGACCCTGTTACTAGATGTTTTCTTTTAGTTTTGGAGGGGGTTTTTTTTGATAAATCAGAAAGAAAATGTATACTTTTACAACAAAAATCTTTTAAAAGTAATATTCTATTCCATTACAGGATGGAATAAAATGCTGTGTTACATAACTACTGAGGCAAGCATCTGAAAGTTAAGCAGAAGCCTTAATATTAAAAGGAAGATGCAACACTGGAAAAGGAGCACAGTATTTCAGGGAGACCATACACAAAAGTAGTCATTCACAGGTCTAATTTTATATGTGGAATGATTCACTACAGGGCATAAGTTTTTGTTATCTCATTACTATCAAGCGATCTCCTTCCAAGAGGCACCAGATGTTTTCAGAATACACTCCAGTGTAACTGGCATTGGATATCTACACACCTATCAGTTTGACCATATTGCATTCTGCATAGTATAATTCTATTTATAATTTTATCAAGCAGCACACTGTACATCACTCAAGGTATACTGAAAAGCTGTAAAGACATAGTATCCTAGATGAGGCTGAAGTGTTGTCCCCAAAACCAACATTGGTATGTCAGCAGCACATCTGCAGAACAGATTGACATTTACAAAAATGTGTCTGGAGATTGCATCTTACGTCTTCAGAATTGACAAGGAGAGAGGGTATTTGGTTCTTTTACCTCTTTCCCATTCCATACAAAGACGTCTGCTCCATCAGCCAGCCCAATGCCATCCAGTGTCAGTTCATCTCCTAAAAAGGAGCAAATCATCAAGTTCTTTCCACGCCGCAAAGCAGACAAGCAGGGTCAGCTGGTAAACTGAAATATGCTGGCACATTCTACTCTGGCTCAAGTGTATCATTACAAAAGCTGCTGTGAGATCAGCATTTACGGTGGGTAAGTTAGGGGTTACTCATGTAGCAAGAGCAACACAAGTGGATACACACCCCTACAGCACTCTCCACTGAGTAAAGAGCGCCGCAGCATGAAGGTTTCAATTCAATTTCCCTTGCAAACTGAGGCCCAAGTTAGCTTGGCAGCTTGGCAAAGCTGCTTAGTCAGGATTATCTACATTAAATTTAACAATGAATCAGTAGGTTTAAAATAAAAAGGTTGGATTTAATAAACTAGTTACATACTGTACATTCTAACCCCATTCTTTGCAATACTAATGCCCATGCTCCAGTTTCTTTTACCTTCCTACCGTAAATCGGATTCAGATTTTTTATAAGTCATTGTCATTTAAAGAACTGTACTAGCATCTGGAGGAATATTTACAGCAGCTATGAGTGCCTCTGTATTTTGATGTTAACATCATGGAAAGTTGAGTTATATTCTGGTAGAACCCTAATTTTCTGAAAGAGACCACAAAGACTATAAAATTTAAAAATGGACGATAGGCTTTTGAAGACTAACACCTACAATTGCATAACAATGCAAAGCTGGAGACAGAACTCATGATTTTAAAATACTAATGAACTCCTAATAAATTAAAGTACTCTTTATGTAAGCATTTTCCTTGACGAAATTCCTACTTCAGCTTCTACCTAACCTACAGTTTTCTTTGATATCACACTGGGTCTTCTCTTCTGTCCTCTCCTCTACCTACTATGTAAATACTATGAAGGCAAATGTTCATAAGCAAATCAAGGTCAAAGTACAGACTGATACATTTTTGTCAGCAATGTGTTTAACTTGCGTAAGATCTGCAGTCTTACTGCACTTCACAAAAAAGATTACATATAAAAATCTCAAAAAACTTCATTTCACTAATAAGAGTGTCCTAAATACCTTAACAGCAGTGGACTTGCACATAAGTTTGAATTTGAAGAGTATTCAGCAACACACTTCTCCAAGATGTTTTACATATGAAATCCTCAATATCTGCAGTAAATACAACATATAAATAACATGGAAGCCTTGTATGTAGTAGTCTTACCATCAAGTATCTGGTAAAGATGCAATCCTGCTGGTAAAGGTTTGGCAATACTGAGAATCATGTCTCCTTCCCAAGATTCCAACATCTAATTGGGAAGAAAAAAAAAAAAAAAACAAACCCAAAACCAACCCACACCAGCAACCAATAACTCACATCACTCAAAATTACAACTTTGCTGAAAGATGTTACAGCCCGGCTACCAAGCTCACTTTGACACTTAACAAGTCACAGCTATTTACTTCAACAAGGCCAGTAACACAGAAAACAGTCAAGCATTTAGGACTTGGCCTTTCAGACTAGCCACCAGATAGACAAAAGTAATGTTTCAACTGGACACTAACCAAAGGTTGTGAGGTACAGGAAAAGCAAAGTGTTTCCTGACATTAAGTTAGCTTTGATTTAGATCTCTATAAAAAAGCATTTTACAAATTGCCATATTCCTTTAACATAGTAGAGAATAAATGCAAAGATACCACATTAAGCTAAATATGTCTTTTAACTAATTTTCTTTGTTCTTAAACTACTCTAATTATTTCCTCTTAAGGCCAGCTAGCTCCTTTAAAATACAAAGACAAATCTGCCACAAACTGAAATGTTAAGAATAAGCCTGGAGTTTTGCAAAGCATCAGTCCATATACATGCTGCCCAAATAAAAATAACTAGCTTATGAGAGCTTTAAAGTCTACATAGTTAAAGATTCATCAGTTTCGTGGCTTCTTCAGTACTTCCAGAACAGACCTCAAACCAATGTTTCCTTCTGTGTAAATCCATATAGTTTTTAATCTCCTAAAAAAACATTTACTGTTGAAAATTTCTCATTGAGATAAAAATTACGGCATAAATACATACGTAAATGTTGTTGTAGCTCAAGTAAAACTGAAGTGTTTGAGTTCATTTAATATAGGAAATACCTGGAATACTGATAGTCGAAGGTCTCCTAGCGTTTTTCTTCTATCAATAGTCAAATCCACAACACTCTCTTTCCAAGTGAGTGAAGGATGCAGAGCCCCATTGTGAAATTTATAACATGAGCTCAAATGGAGATGTAAATCAATGCCATGGTTTGCTGAGTCACATTCCGCTCTTTGAAATAACAACACAATAATAAACTGGTGAATTTAACATTGACAAATGGCTAGCTTATTTCAGAGACGCTTCTGTGCGGTTGTCCTGGAATTGATACCCTCATGACTAAATTCACTGTCACATTCCCCCCTCCATCAAGGGGGATGCAAAGAGGTGCTCAAAGATGACAGTAATTTACACGTCGTACAACACAGAGCTAGTGTAGACATCCTCCACATAAGCACTATAATAGTATGTTCTGTGTGTTTCTATACCTCGCTTCTACCTTTCTAAACAGAACGGCAAACTTCATCTTTAGGGATGTGGACATTGTAGGTTTTTTCAGGCTGTGTTCCAGATCAGTACTCTGTTGAAATGCAGAGACAGAAAAACCGTGTGGAAACTGAGTCAGGACAGACACAGCCATGTCTTCCTCTTTTATACCTGTATCCAGTTCTATTAGCTGAATGTAGCGGCAAATGCACCATTTAAAAAATAAAGGAGTGAAATTTGCACAGAACAGATATATCACACACGACTTGTGTCTCTTGGGTGTGTCTACATTTTGATAGCTTAGCTGTGATTCAGGTTTATCAGCAGCTCTGTGTGTTCCTCAACAGAAGGAAAAGTTTTAACCAACCTGAATACCGCTAGCTTTTTCCTCTATGTTTCTGGCAAAGCATACCATTTATCTGTTGTTTCACAGTAAAGCAAGTCATCCCCCCTTCTCCCAATGGAGAACTCCCTCTAAACATAATTAAGATAACGTATTCCGTTCTCCTTCCAAAATTGCACTGATTTTCACAAAAAAATGGTACAATTTTAAACTGTAAGTAAGTTTCCCTTGAAATTCTGTAGAATGCCTAGTTACGCCACTAACAGGGAGGCAGGGAACCAGTAAAGGCAGAATGTGGGCATACAAGTTGTATTCCTTGATTAACTTCTATGACATTGAATCATTTTAGTGTTTGGCTCTACTCAATGAGTTTCTTTCATTTTAAATCACTTTGGAGATCTGCAGATTAAGAATGCTGTTTAAGAGATTGGTACAGTTACATTAATATACCTCTTTTTTTGCAGCTCAGTATTAGCAGCATTCATTTCATTCAGAAGGTGTTCAGGAATTTGGTACCTTGGATTTCCTCGCGCTGCAACAAATAATATAGGCTAGTTTGGCCTCAGCTGCTTAAAATGTGTTTCGGCAAACAAGAAAAGTGATCAAGATGAGACATTACAGTACGGTAATCATTGAAAATTCAGAGCAATAATGTTGCACCCTTTCGTAATAGGGAAAATTAAACTTCAAGATGATACAAAGAACAAACAAGTGCTTTTACTTCTTCCCATCAACCTTTCCCTAAGGAAAAATGATACATGAATGCCGTTAGCAACAACTTTTATTTATTTCAGTAGGAGATGTTCTGCTAGTATTTGTGAAGCATACTAGAAAAAAGTTAGTCAGCTATAGCCACTTAACTGGTCACTACCTCCTTGGAGGTAACCTCCATGTATCTTACTTAACCCTTTTTTCAAATGATCACTAGAAAGAAAACTGTATCTTCAATTCTTGGAAAGGACAGAAATGCTCAACAGCCTTTGCCCTCCAAAAAACAAACTGTCAATGAAGGAAGCCCCCAGAATATCAAGATGAGCTTTGTGTACCTTCAGGCGGTCTTTTTAACTGAGATTTTCGATAAAACAGCATGTAGGCACTCTCTTTACCCTGAAATTGTTTCTCAATGTCCTTCTCCTTGATCGGCTGGACTTTTGAATCATTCAGGTCAAACCAATGGCAACCAGATGAACTGTCCCTTAGCCTCGTAGGGTTTTTTTCTGAATTCCACTGGACATCATTCTTCTGAGGAGGGCTTTGGAGATCTTGTCCTTGAGAATCTGCCTTAAACGGGAGCTTGTGTTTTTCCTTCAGACCAACCTTGTTTTCATCAGGACTGAACTGAAATATCTGAGGATGATTCTGCAAATACTAAAAGGAAAGCAAGGACAAGATGAAGAAGATACCCAGTTTTAAATATAGCAGATTGCATTAGCTACTTCACCAGATTCATCCTCAAATTGATACACAAACCCCATCCCTTCAAACTTGGGTTTTATGATGCTTCCTCATGTATTTCCTCAGTTTAGACAGAAAAATATAATTTTTCTACCACCACTTATTTGCCTGATCCTTTATATGCTGTTGCTGGCTTCATCTCTTATGTAACTTCAAATTATCATGCAAGAAATTGCAAAAAAATTGTTTTTAACATACATGCATCACTAAGAACTAAATCAGACTAATTTCTGAATTTCAGGGATTGCTTGAGACACTGGATTCCTTTTAAAACACTTCTCACAAGTGCATACTCCCTGTCCCTGGAAAGGCAGCATAGGGAGTGATGCTCTATAGGCAATCAAAAAGCCTCTGCGTTATCAGACACACAGAGTACCATCCCAATCAGTTTAGCCCTTTAACACCGGTACTTTCTGCTCCCTAGTCTGTGCTCCCTTCTGTATTTACCAGACAGGGATCTTGAGTTCAATTCTGGTCTGCTGAGTTGTACCTTACCCAAATTAACGCTGCCCATTGTGGCATCTCAAGAACTTAAAACCTACTCATTCTGTTTTGCCCAGCTTATCCGCTCTGTTCTCTACTTTCATTTTAGCAGTATGCAGATACTTCAAACAAGCTTGGTGTCTAAGTTACACAAAACAAAATCGTGGCTCTTGAGGGATGGGGGGGGGAGGGGGAAGGCACCAACCACCCTCCAATCCTCCCACAAAACTACAAAAACCACCCAACCCCCCTCAAAAAACAAACAAAAAAACCCAAACCAAAAATAAACCCCCAAAGTCTGAATTTCAGTTTTAATCATAATCAAAACCTCATCTGATACTTCAAAAAGCGTAAAACAATTTACAGTTATTTCAATAAGGCAAGTCCTGCATTGATCAATGTGCTTTTGGTATAGATCCGGCACTTGTGAAAAGTCAGCTTTGGTAATATTCACAACAGCACTCAAACTTTGAAATGGTTAATACTGGGTTGTTCATAACTTGTTTCTATCACTTCCCTGTCAAAGTCAGAAAAGCATCTGCCTCTGTGGAAGACTCACGTTCAGATTTCACAACTACTTTTAAATAATTATTGGAAAACTGCATTGTTAGTTCTACTCAAAAAACAGTTAAACATGAATTTTCCACAAATCTGTAACACAAATGCTGAAGTATTTTCCTTAAAGTATTAGAAAATATAGTAACCAATTGGACAAACAGAAGATTTTACTGTAAGTGTTAATGTTGTGGACATGCCCTAATCAACCAAAAAGTGGCATACATTTTCAAAACCTCACTTCTGTTATGACTGTGAAGTACTGTATTGCTTCTTTAATTCTCATCAGTGCTTTTATGTTCAAGTGGTATTAGTGTTGTTGCAGCTTCATCCACAGACACAAGTGAAACAAGGTTCAGTAGGTAAGGTTAATTCTTTTATAGGCCAACCATATAGATAGAAAAAAAACCAAAACAAAACACAAACATACAAGCTTTCAGGCAGACAATCCCTTGAGAATCTTGTCCATGTTCCCCAGTATACTAATTTAGCTTACAAACCTCTCTTACACATGCTCTATCCTGCTAGTTCAAGTGCCAGTATTTTCAATTACCATCCTACTGACTATTCAATAGGAATACAAATGTAAAATTATCTTAACAGTAAAAACCAAATTACCATACATGCATATTACCTTTCGTAATGCTCCATACTGTTTTCGGTATTTCTTATTCCAGGACACCCCTTTTTTCTCCAATAATTTCTGCCCGAATTGATCCATGGGAATTTGTTTAGATTCTTCCTACACAGAAATTAAAAACTAGGATAACAAAGGCTACAAAAGTCAAGGGATCAACATAAAGAAGCCAACTATGAAGTGCTTAAACCATTCCTGTTTGTTAATAAGCCAATGTAACATCATCTTTTGCAACAGCTTCGGCAAGCAATTTAAGAAATACTCAAAAAGGACCATTTTCTGTATGAAGAGCCACTATTAGTACTAAAGTCAGGTTAAGTTACAAGTTTTACATGCTTCACAATAAGTTCAGAAGAGTTCTGTACACTTAAACCTGCCCAGTCTTGCATACACTAACCCCTTCTTCTAGGTTCCTTAATGTCAAAATCAAAGCAATAAACTCCTTATATACCATACCTCTGATAAAATCCCTTTCAACACTGCCAATGGATTTTCTACTTCTTTGGCATTTTCAATATCTCTTAAAGCCTTATCTTCAATCAGCCTATCCTCTTCTTCCTGTATAAGAAAAATAAAAGACTCGCAAATACTGTTGTTTCACACACAAGAAGTGGTTTTTGATTATAGTCTGTACTAACACCAGCATGCACAATTTAGAAGTGTGAAGGAAGTTCTGATAAGCTGCCTCTGCCACCCGCTATGTACTGTATATTGTCACACAGAATATCCACTATCTTTTTTTTTTTTTTTTTAAAACAGAAAAGGCATTTGTGTTACTTACAAACAGCCAGCCAGAGTCATCCATTAAAACGACTGTGCTAGTCTTGAGCAAAGATATTAATTCATTTGGGAAAGAAAAAGTGAGCCCAGTAACGTGAGATAGTTCAGCAGATCGGAAAGCTACCAAGATTTGCTACAAAATCTTGGTAGAGATCACATACTGTGGAAAACTAACCTTCTCAATGAGGTTAGAGATCAAATGCCTCACTAAAATACTCATTAGTTGGGATGTACATTTCATCCACTAGCTCTTAATACTTTTCTGAAAAATGAGACATATCAAGCAAGGAAGAAAAACCTTTACGACTCACTTGTAATTGCCAGTTTCCTAATTCATCCACATCTCTGATATAAACATGATAGTGTCCTCCATAGCAGCCACCTTTATGTATAATAACAGAGAAGAGCTCATACATGTACTCTGAATCATCCCTTTCAGTCTTTAAAAAGAAAAACAATAACAATAATATATATCAGTAAGTCTTTCACAAGAGGACAGTTTTACACCATCAGCATAGCTTCAGATATTTCTCAGTGTGCATTCGCACATGCAGAGATTGAAATGGCTTTTCAGTGCTGGGGAACACAAGTATGGACTGACACAAACCATGGACCAAGGCACAGCCTTATTAAGCAACTTTTTAAGCATGATTGTGAACAATATTGGAAATTAAAAATTTAAAATAATGAAATATTGATGCAAATAATAGAACAGCTCAACCTGTTTGTTCATAACCAGGCTTATTTTGTTTAAAAGACTAGAGAAAAAACAAGCAACACATTTATATACACAAACCAACTGGAAAAAAAGTCTTCCTCGAATGCAAACACTGAGAAATCTCCAAACTTGCATTGCAACATTTCAATAAGAAAAACATCTTTTTCAAGAACAGTTCCTCTATTAAGTACATTCTTTACATATTTTAAGGATCAAAAATTGTCATCAAGCACTGGTATAGCTCAGTTTATAATCAAAATACATATATATGAATGCAAAGACAGATTCCTAAGAAAAATGAAATAACTACAGGCATATAAAACATATATAGCTAAATTTATATGTGATGTTATCAGACAATGACAATACAAAAACAAATTTAATGTCAACCTCCAGGTGATAATCTTCCTTTCAAGCAAATGTCAGATTAAGTTTTAGGTAATTATTATACACTTTCCCCTTGTATAGCTACAAGGTATTTGCCACTCAGTTAGAAAGTGGTCTTTTGGAAACAAGTTGGAATTCCAAAAATTTGGAATTGGGGACAGAAGAGAACCCCATAAAGTTTCTCGAATACCTTGCCCTGGCAAAATGCAAAATAAAACATAACTTGGCCTTGAGATATCAGTTCTCTGCAAAGTATATGGAAACTAACATACAACAGTATGTACCTGCTCACAAAAAGGCTTCAGATTTATCTGGATAGGGAATGTATAGCAGCTCGTTTCCTTGTATCGTTCGCACTTCTCAAAGTCAAAGTTAAATCTCAGGAGAGAAACGGTGAGAAAGGGTGGCAACTTGCGTAGTTTAGCAGACTGTAAAATGATTTTAAAAAGTTGTAAGCACACGGTTATACGGAATAGTGTTTCTACTTTTCTATGGTCAACTCTTTACTTTCCAACAAGGCTTCAATACAACCAGGCAGACATAACAAGTGTTTTCATTTTCAAAATGTCTTCCCTAATTGTCAATCTCCCTACCAACTAGACACCCTAAAAGCAATCAAGATCCTTCCCCTCTGTTAAGCCCTGCACCTTCCTTGAATGGTGATACCAGTCCCATACTTTATTCTCCTACAGAAAACGAAGGAGGGCAGTGCTGAAATTCTGGTCAGTAATTACATTTCCATAGCCCAGATGTTCTTTGTGAGAGGACTTTCTTGAATTTTACACCAGGAAGCAACTGTTTCAAACCGCTGGGTTTGTGCTTATGCATGAAGTCAGACTATACAGCATCTTCCCAGCAACTTTGCTCTTGGCCCCTTGCATAGCACCTGCCACCACCAGTCCCACACAGACCCTAGGAGCCTAGAGTAAAGGGCACACTAAACTGCTGCTGAAAAGCAGGCACTGCGGAAGAGCAACACCACTTCATGGTAGCTTCACCATTCCCAGACGAACAGTGGGGCACTCAGCATCTGGCATAGGCCCTGGGCCCTGAAGCCACCAAAAAAAAAAAAAAAAAAAAAAAAAAAAAAAAAAAAAAAAAAAAAAAAAAAAAAAAAAAAAAAAAAAAAAAAAAAAAAAAAAAAAAAAAAAAAAAAAAAAAAAAAAAAAAAAAAAAAAAAAAAAAAAAAAAAAAAAAAAAAAAAAAAAAAAAAAAAAAAAAAAAAAAAAAAAAAAAAGCTATGAATGAAGCTCAGCCTACAAACATAGCCTACATGCTTGCTTCTGCTGCAAGAAAAGGAACCTCAGCTGAGGCTGGGCCTATTATTCTTCTGGCCCCTCCTTGTCATCTCCTCCAAGCACATCATTTGGACTTCACCTAAGGTTTATTCCAATGATCATCGAGGAGTTTTCCAGTTCTTTGGGGTTGTGTGACCCCAAGTATAGATCAGAGCTCGTACAGGCACAGTTTTTTCAAATGTGGAAGTCAGAAATGATCCTATCTGTAACATAACTAGCTCTGACAGGTGTATATAGTCCAGAAAAAGAGATCACTCCCACATGTATTTTGCAGCCTGCTGCTGAGTTGGGCTGCCTCCAAACGCAACAGAAATGGTCTGAAAAACGTCACCAGAATATATCACAGTGGCATCTTGCTTAAGATCTGCCAGGCTGCTTGAAGAAAAGGGCCTTGACTAAGACCTGTGGGCTATGGTAAAAGAGCACAATGCTGTGCCTGAGCAGCATGGGGTAGGTGTATCCTGGAAGACCCTACAGCCAGCCACTGAACAACCAAGCAAGGGTTAAAGTCTCCCTCATTTATAGGGAAGAGGACCTTCAAGGCAGGAAAGCCAACATAATACATTTTAGTAAGGAAGAATATGAATCACGATTGAACAACTTGGTGTGTGAGTAGATCAGGAACCCTGATGTGAAGCAAAACCAACCACCTTGTATCACCTCTGAACGTAAGCGTAGATTCAACGGACATGTTTCTGAGCCTTTCCAATGTCTCCACCCAACTCTCCATTTGCAGAGCCACACCAGAGAGCCTCCCAGGAACACACATGGCTTAAGAAACTCCCTGAATTAGGTATTTGATTTGCATCAATTGCAAAGACTACTGTGCAGAGTTTAGTGGCACATAGGATTTTGCACACTCTTCCAAATTTAGAGTGATAATCAGACTGTACAATTAAAATTTTATAAATTTCTGGAACACAAGATTCTTCAACTACTGAATTCTCCTAGAGGCCAAGACAAAAAAGGGGGAAGAATAACATCCAAAGACCCACAGTGTACTGAAGGAAGGGAGGAATGGAGTGGGTAGGTATGGGCCATCTTGTCTTTGAAACAGGCTAGATGTGGGCAGGTGGTTGCACTGTTAGGCAGCTGCCTTCCTAATGCTGCCACCAAGCCTAGAGCGACTCAGCTGGCACCTCACTTGCTGCCAGTGTTGACTCTTACTATAGTCTGCTGTGATCATGCACATCGTGCCAGTGGAGCCACAGGCAGCAGTCATGCTGACACAACGTCCCTCCCTCCCGCTACAGCCTTCCAGCACAGCCCTGCTCTCTTGAGGTTGTCCATTCATACCCCGGCATCCTCCAGCTATGTGACTTCTTACCCAAGTTCAGAATTCCCACTGTCTTCTTGCATGGATGACCACGTGTTAGAGGCAAGCAACTCTTATCTCGCACTCCCTTGAACCCAGCAAAGTTTAACTTAAACAAGCCCTTATAACCAAGCCACATTAGGCACTGGCAAATGTTCGTGAACTCCTGAGTCGCTGATTAACTTCACCTGTCCTCAGCTTGCCTTTGCACCCACTCCCTTCCACATTAAGGGTGCTGCAAGGTTTGGATTCCACTCATCCTGCTGCAGAAGAGAATCACTGCAGTAGGTCAAAGAGCTTCACTGTTGTGAAGAGGGCAGAGTATGTCAAAGGCAAAGTGCACCAACAGCCTATGTTTGCTTCCCCTTTACAAAAAATAGTGGAAATGACAGGAAAAAGGACCAACTTCTTATAAAAAAAAAATTTACGACATGAAAAATTAGCACAGAAGAAAACCAAACACCACTTTGTATCACTCTGGAAAGATGCAATTTGAAGACCTACAACTTTCATAAAGCTCTCACTGCGCTGCCCTTCCCTGATCCCAGCTAAGGGGATGGATGACAAGACACATAAAAAGTCTCAAATTCGACTATGTTGGGGAAACCAGTCCAAACTGTTGTAAACCAACAAACAGGGACAAGCTGTCAGCAGAAGGATGCTGCAGGCTGCACTGGCAGACAGACAGTAACCAGTGTTAACAGCCATGCCACCATTTAACAAAGCATTCAGGGTCACATACACAGCTCCTCTGGAAGATACCAACGCCAACAAGTGTCAGTATCTGAAGCTTTCCCAAGGTGCCCAGGGGTGAAGGCAGGGAACTAGGCAGACAAAAGGAGTACTCCAGTCTGGATGTCCCTGAGCTCCTGGAGATCACTCCCAACAAACACCACAGGTTTAATGTCAACAGTTCTCCATTGAACACTGAGGAGCTCCAATGATTCAGGACAGGAAAGGGTCACTGCATTTGGCTTTACAAGTAATTTTTTAAAAAAACAACTCAAAACCAACAGTTCTCACCCATAGCTGAGCACAGATCAATGCAGTGAATCGTTAACTAGAAGATTATGACAAAGCAGCAGAACTCAACAGATAAACCCATCAGCTTCCTTCAAAAGCATCTTCAAGCTACTGCCTGAAGGAGAAGACTTTCACAGTCCATATTCTGACCACAGGAACATGACTTTGCGGCTTTGCTGTGCCTGGATTTTTATCCTCCTCCTTCCTGGCCTCTCAGACGGAGGGAAACACCTGGTGGTGCCCATGGATGGAAGCCACTGGCTTAGCATGTGGCAAGTGGTCAAAAAGCTCACCGAGAGAGGACACGAAGTGGTGGTGCTTATACCAGAAGTAAGCTGGCAGTTAAAGACAACACAGGTGTACACGGTGAAAATACACCCAGTGTCTTACACATTAGAAGAGCTGGATGGTTCCTTGCATGAATACATTCTTACTCACCTGAAGGCTCTAGCACTACAGAATGTATTGAAAACACTTACTAAGGTGTTAATTTATCACTGCAAGAACCTGTTCAGCAACAGGGAATGCAATACCTGGATCAACAGATCCCATTTCCTTGTGCAGAGTATTCATTATTTTTCTCTCCCATGTGGGTTCTTCATGAGAGAATTTCCATGGTTTTCTTCCATTACACGGATCTGTTTATTTTTTCTTTACGCTCTAGCTTATCTTTTAGCCTATCCTCTGAAATGCCCAAAGCCAGGGGCAGTAGAGGCATGTGAATGGGGCAATACTCTCAAAACTACATGCCATCCCATTCACCACTGGCTAGATTAAAGACTGCAGCAACATTCAAGTCAAGAAATGAGTCACATGAGCTTTTCTTGACATAGTTGCTGAGGTTTAAAAAACAGGTCAAATTTTGGCATCCTCTTGTTATATATACCGTCTGATTAAAGATACAGATTTTTTTATTTCAGAGTTAGAGGGCAGACACAGCAATGTAAAGAAAGTTCCTAAACATTAGCAAACTGAACACTGAGAATCACCAATGCATTACCTTTGAAGCTTCAACAAGTTTATCACAGGCTCCGCATCGATACAAGTTCTCATCTTCAAAGTACTCTTCTTCTACATACATGTTCCACAGGGCCTCCTCCAAGCCAGCAATACCTTTTACCGCCACTGTTAGATCTAAGAAATCTTCCTGTGCAGAAGTACAACAGAAAAATAAGGTAGTAATTAGTGTAAGTTCATGGCACGTTAGAAAGATACTCATCCCATTCACCACAGCAGATGTGAGCACTCATTTTGCTTTCATTGTTGATGGGGGGTGGGCGGGAAAACAAACCCCATATATCCACATAAGAGAAATTAATTTAAAAAAAAGAAAAAAAAAAACAAACAAGGAATGTTTTTTTAAATTACAAAGACCAGTAAAAGAATGTAAAGATATGTTTTACTGTTGTTACCCCACTGTTCAGCTCTCTAACTACATCTACTAAAGGCAACGCTTGCCAACTCAGAAAATGCAATAACACTTGTTTTTTCACCTCTGAGTCACAGCCTGATGTAGGTGGTTTAGAAAATGCCAGCCAAGACTTAACAACAAAGTCATGCATAATTTTCACATGTTTTCAAGTCTGCAGCACCCTAACCAATATACACTACCTAGATTCAACAAGGCCACCAGTCACACTCAAGAAAGATGTCATTATTTTTGAACTTTAAAAAAAAAGAACATTTAAAGTATCTTCAACAGACTGAACAGAAACCTATCCTGGAAAATCCTCTGGCTTTACCTGTCTCTCACTGATATTCTTGCATTCTTTACAAACAATCTGGTTGACAACAATCCCATGGTACAATCGATTAATGAGGTCATGACCTGAAGTCCCCACAAGGGAAGTTTCCAAAGCACTGAACAGAATCCGATTTAACTCCTGCACATCATGCTGCCTCATTTCCTGCATGATAAAAAAAAAACCCACCTTGAAGAAATAAAATAGTGCCATCTGCTTTGCTTATTGCTTAAAAACAACATATATTAAGTATGACATAGACAGCTGCCTCAAAGACTACACATATATTTGAGTAGTAAATTACTACCTTTATTATTATTTGTTATTCTTAATTTAGTTATGCTCTCTGAGTAGCTACAAGTACCTAAGCTATAACCCACATAAGACACTTTCACTTGCGTAGATTTAGACTAACTCTAAGATGAGTTACACAGTTCAATTCAGGTAAGAATCTAAGTATTTGAAGGACAAGAACACTAATTACTGTTGGAAAAACGTTCCTGTAAAAACAAAGGAAAAGCTACTGAAATTGTATCTAACAGAACAATTTTCTTCTGTTATAGCTGTAAACAATTGGCATGTACTTCATGTGGATATTCAATAGTATACAACAATAGTTGACCTGAATCAATGCTATCTCCACAGCTTTAAGTATTTTAAGATATCTTAAATGTCAGACTTCAAAAAAATCTTCTCCATTCAGGAAAAAGTTTATCAATGATAGTGTCACTGATGGTGATTTGTACCTCATTGCTGTTCCACCCAAAGCTCTCAGTAAGGTCTGTTGTAGATGCAGCTTGCTGGTCCAAGAGCAGAAGCTGAGCAAATAACCGTTGAAGTTGTAATGGAATTATTCGAACCTAGAAATAAAAAACAAAATATACCCAACAGATCAGAAAGAGTCTTCAAACCAATCATTTAAATAAAAAGAAAAATAATTTAGTACAAAACTTGTTATAAACCACCATTGTCTATGGCTTTCATAACACAGGCTACTCAACTCACACCAAAACATCAGTCAGACTTGACTCCCAAAAATCTACAGTGCCTCACCTCACTTAGGCAAATATAGTCATGGAACATACGTCTTGTGATAAAGCAAAACTGTAGGGATTAAAATTAAGCCATCACCATCGTAAAAAAAGGACAACTTTCTCTGATACTTTTCATAATAAACCCTAAGAACTCAGCTACAAGACATCATGACATACAGATTTAACATGTGTTACTCCTTGCTCAGTAAAGGGTTTGGTGGTGGGGTGGAATGAGATGGGAAGGAGAATGGTTAATGTCAACAAGCTTGATCAGCTACCTATATTTATCTTTGATTTACAAAGAAAAAAGTTTTCCAAGCAACCAGTTATATCACTTCAACCCAAGAACTAAAGAATGAAATTCTGTAGTCAACTTCAGTAAGCATTTCTTAAACAAAGATTAAATTTCAGTCTCATACCATCTTGTGCATGGGCGGGCTGTTAAACCTTCAGAGAGCCTCAGCACAATCACCTAGGTTGCACACATATTTAGAATTTTTTTTTTCTGGTGACAAATAAGTTGTATCACTGTAGCTTCAACGACAGAAGAGAAAAATCTAAAAAGGACTGTACAGACTTAGGGATTGTTCCTGTTCCCCTTGAAGACAAAAGGATCTCTGCTTTCAAATTCAGCAGAAACAGGCTCAATATCTTACTTTTGAAGCAAAAGCTCATGGCACTGAAAACTTACATCTGCATGCAAAATCGAGTATCGGCCAACCAACTTCAAAGTTAAGCTTTCATTCATTCTCATGAAAGGCTTCACGCAAACTGAAACAATATTCTTCCGAATCAACATTCAGCAGTGACTAGTGACAAGAAAATTTTAAATACCTTTGTATCGGGTTTTTTACTGCTATCATCCAGAGTCCCAAGTTCTTCAGGTCCTAGAGAGAACAGCGCCTCTGTAATTGTAAAGAAAAAAGCCTATTTAATAAAAGACAATGTCTCCTCTTCAAAGATTTATTTATTTATTTTTATCTATCAAGCATTATGCTGCTATTCTTTTTGGCAAATTCATAGAATAGTTTGGGTTGGAAGGCACCTCTAAAGATCATCTAGTCCAAACCCC
>NW_008794170.1:137389-141199 GCF_000699145.1 Aptenodytes forsteri | reverse complement strand
GTCTTCCTGGTCGGGTGGCCTGTAGCAGACCCCCACTGTAATGTCGCCTGTCCCTGCCTTCCCTTTAATCCTGACCCACAAGCTCTGGGTCAGCTCCTCATCCATCCCCAGGCAGAGCTCCATGCACTCCAGCTGGTCATTGACATAGAAGGTGACACCCCCTCCTCGTCTCCCCTGCCTGTCCTTCCTAAAGAGCCTGTATCCCTCCATCCCAACACTCCAGTCGTAGGAGCCATCCCACCACGTCTCCATGATGCCAATAAGGTCATAGCCCTGCAGGCGTGCGCACATCTCTAACTCCTCGTTTATTCCCCATGCTACATCCGTTTGCATAGAGGCATTTAAGTTGGGCCCCTGATGAAGCTGTCTTACTGGCTGGAGTTCCCTTGTGCTGCTCTTCAGCAGCACAAATTAAGACATTAAACAACATTTTGGAACATCAGTCATCCTTGCAACTGGTTCAAGCTATACCAATAAAGCATAAGTAAGCATGAAGGTGTTTAGATGGCAAAATATCTATTTTTCCAGGAATTGTAGGGGTTGCATTAAAAAAAATGAACGACACTTTATAGACAGCAATAACGTCTCTTATTTACACAAACTGTAACTGTCCACCTGTAAGAAAAGGTAATGTTTACAATACTTACATTTTGTGCAGAAGTGACAATACTAATTTTACAGACCAAGAGCTCTGAGTATTCTGTAATAACTTATTTGAAGTGAGCTGAAATAAACTCTTCCTGAAAACGATCTGTGTTTGTGGTGTTTCTTTAATAAATAACTAGAAATGCAAGTCACTGTAAAATATCAACTCCAAATTACTTTAAGAAGATTTTGAACACATTACCTCTAAATTCAGGTGTGAAAAGCAGAGTCTGCAGAAGGGAATTGAGGTAGCAGGTCCCACCCTGATTTTTGATACCACTTAGGTTGGTGAAATCCCTGGGAGCTGGAGGCTCAGAATCTCTGGGTTTGGATTTCTTCCCTTTTCCATAATGATTGTTTGAAATAAAGGAAAAATCCTCTTCAAATAAGTCCCCAAACATTGTGAAGGCAAAACAGTCCTTAAAAGATACAAATTATCTATTTACTACAAAAAAATGCAATTGAATCCACTCGCCTCAAATCCTCCAAGATGAACCTTTCATCCCTGACTGACAAATTTCTTTATAACTTTTTTCATCATATTCTGTTCATTCTAAAAATGAATGACAGACTCATAGAAAAGTGTGCACTAATATAACAAAAAAAAAGGGTGAATTAAAAGTATTTATGTTAGCACAGGTCTGAATAGACTTTTAACTAGAATCAAATACATCACATTTCAATTTCGCATCAGCAAAAACATGCATAGCAAAATAAACAGGTCCTTTTAAACATCTATAATTAACTAGTGCTCAAGTTGCCCAGTTTCCTGCAGGAAAGGTACGCAAGGCCTCTCAAACTCATCAAAATCCCTGCACTATGTCTCAACAAATCCATGAGCACAAGTAACCCGTCTCTAGTATTGGCCAGTTCAGATGGGAAGAGTGTAATAAACCGTCAAAAATACAGTGATATTTTATGAAAATATTATCTTTGCTTCCAGATGTTTGAGCCAGTAACTCAATGACAACTAATTCTTCTTATGGTTATTTTTTCAGTCCTTTTTGGAAGCCTTGCGACCTCTTAGCATGTACCAGCATTCCCAAAGTTAGTTCCCTTTTGTTTTGTACTTGCCACCCCATAATTTCATTTGGTATGCTGTAGCTCTTGTATTAGCAGTGAGTAATCAATGAGTTATACTGAATCAGTGAATAATCATTCCCCTATCTGTCTTCATTCCACTCGCGATTTTACAGACCTTTATCATATTCCACTCAAACATCTCTTCCAGACAAAAGCCTCCACAAAGACATATTCATTCCTACAACTGAACTTGTTCCCTATCTTTGATTATCCTTAGCTACCTCCTTTGAACCCCTTAAACTTCTCCTTTCCCTGTTTCTGAGATCAGAGGACCACATCTGCCTGCAATGTTCAAGATGTGTGCAAACCACAGCTATATATATATTATTTATATATTTATAAATAAGAAAACTCTGGTTTGTTCTCTTTATGTACAACTGCTGAGCACTAAACTGTTTTAAACAATGTTTATTATTAACCCAAGGTCTCAATCCTATATGTTCACTTCAAACCCCACCACTATATACACACTTTATATAAATATGTGTATATATACACATAACCGTACGATTGTGATTGTCTCTGCCCCGTGCTGCATCTCTTTGCACTCACCTACAGCAAATATTACCTGCTATTGTATCACTCAGCCACCCATGAGCATGAAGACTTTAAAGTTCCACTGATGGCACTTGTCTTTACTGCAATAAAGTTGATTTCACAAGAAAAATTAATCACCTCGGCATTCACTGGTTTTTTTCTGATAGTTTATGATATGCTGAACACAGGCCCTGACAAAGATACAAAGAAATTCCCCCTCACTCCCCTCTGTGACAGCTGATCTTCTATTTCCTATCTTTTAGCTAATTATTTAATCAAGCAACAACTTTCTTCTCCTGTGTCAGCTTAATTTCTTTAAGAGCCTTCAGTGGCAAACCTTATTGAACACTTTTTGAAAATCCAAACGTAGTTCTTCAGGCATTTCCTAAAACTCTTTGCATAAAACAGCATTAAGTTAAGCTCCATTTTAGTCCTTCCCACAGTAGAGCAGTTTTTAGGCAAAAGGTTATGCTCACAGCTATGAAGCAGAGTGGCAGTGTTCACTCTGCTTGTTCTATAATGCTTCTTCAGCACCATACAATACATATTCCCTTATAAACCCCCACAAAATAAAGTTATGTGGTTGGAGAGCCTTCTTTTCTCCTCTGAATGCAGCTCTTATACCTTGATCACCTAAAAAAACTCCAAAAACCTGTAAAGGTCTCACCTACCATGCTTCAAGATGTAATTCCTAGGTTTAGCACTCTTTCCAAACTGTCTCGCAGCCTTCATTCATTTTTCCAGTTAGACTTGCTGCACTTTAGCATTTAACCATCCAAAGATTATGACCCTTCCTATTTTTCTCATCCGAATGTACAACAGATTGCTCCCAACAGGTTTATTCATCATAAAAAGGCGCACATCTAGGAGACAGTGATCATCTTACTGACAGTGTGCTGTACCACCCACCACTCCAGAGAAGCACTTCAGCTGGACAGTGCCAAATCCTCCCTCGCTCCTTATTTCAGGATCCTCAAAGCACTGCTGTTAGCAGCTTCCTTCCCTTAAAAATCATACAGTAATATAGATCAAAACAGATCTCTGGATGATCCCTCTGGTCCAACGCCCTCACAAAGCAGGACCAAGTTAGAGCACATTGCTCATTAGGGCCTTGCCCTGCCAACGTCGGAATAACTCCATGAAACGAGATCCCAAAACCCCTCTAAGCCCCTGCTTTATATTCCTTATCCCTGATGGGAACCTCTCGTGTTGTAACTTGGGTCTGGCACCTCTCATCCTACCCCAGTGCACCCCCTACAAGAATCAGGCTGCACCTATGCCCTCCCGCCAGTAGTACAGTCTCCACCTCGCCTTCCCTTCTTCAGGCTGAACTCACCCGGCTCCCCCTGCCTCTCTCCACCTCCCATATAGCTCCAGCCCGGAGCCCCCACGGGGTTGGGCCCCGTCTTCAAACACAGTCTCACCGGTACCGAAAAGAGGACGAAGCCCCGTGCCCTGGGCCTGCCGGCCGCACCCTGGCCAGCCCGCAGCGCCGGGGCTGGCGGCGCACGGCTCCCCGCCGCCGCCTAGCCCGACTCACCGCTC
>NW_008794170.1:107319-137127 GCF_000699145.1 Aptenodytes forsteri | reverse complement strand
CCGCCGCCCCCTCCCGCCCCCCGCCCCCCTGCTCCACAGAGCGAGGGACGCGTCCTAGAAGGGGCGGGAAGGAACCGCCGGGCACGGGCGCCGATGCGAACCGAAGATCGGCCGGCAACGCGGCCCCGGGGCGGGAGTGCACAGCCTGCTGGGAGTCGTAGTGCGGCGCCAGAGGGTCACAGCGCTGGCGGGGTGGAGCCGCACTGCCTGCTGGGAGCAGGCAGACCTCCCCGCAAGGCCTTCTGGGGGCTGTAGTTTCCTGCCGGCCGCAGTGCATGGTGGGAGTCAGCCTGCTGGTGGCAGGGGTGACACCTCCCCATCGCGGGTCTGAGGGGGCATGTGTTGCCATGGAGACCCCGGGGCCTGCGCTGCCTCGCCAGCCTGAGGGCCTGGAGGAGGTCCAGCCTGCCCTGGCCCTGCTTCTTGCTGGGTGGTGGACCTGGCAGGGGAGGAGAACACCACAGGTCCGCCATCACCCAAACCTCTCAGACCACCACCAGGGACAGGCCCTGCTGAAGTCTCCTGAGAAACACAGCCGGGGATGAAGCTCAGCGTACCAGCCTTGTAGCACAAGGGCTTCTGCTGTAAGGAGGAGCCCTCATGGAGGCTGAGGCTGCTTCTCCACCCACCCGTCCTGGTCCAGTTTCCTCCTAGGCGTTGCATGGCCCCATCAAGTGTAGGCCAGGGCTCATACCCGCATGGCCCCATCAAGTGTAGGCCAGGGCTCATACTGGCATTGGGATTGCAAATACAGATAGGTCTAGCCAGTAATCAGAGAAGACTAGCTCCCTCTTTGAAACAAGGTGTTCACAGCTGCCTTCCTAATGCTGCCACCAAACCTAGAATGACCCAGCTGGCACCTCACTTGCTACCAGCTTTGAGTCTCACTACGGTCCACTGTGATCACGCACATCATGCCAGTGGGGCCACAGAGCCACAGACAGCAGTCGTGCTGACACAACATCCCTCCTTCCTGCTACAGCCTTCCAGCACAGCCCCTCTCTCTTGAGGTTGTCCATTCATACCCCGGCATCCTCCAGCTATGTGACTTCTTACCCAAGTTCAGAATTCCCACTGTCTTCTTGCATGGATGACCACGTGTTAGAGGCAAGCAACTCTTATCTCGCACTCCCTTGAACCCAGCAAAGTTTAACTCATCAAGAAACCCCTGCCAGATAACTAAGCCAGCTGAGGGAGTGGCTGGCAAACTCTCAAGTGCTCAGAAATGCCTCCAAGGTACTGATTAACTTCACCCATCCCGCGCTTGCCTTTGCACCCACTCTCTTCACATTAAGGGTGCTGCAAGGCTTGGATGGCAAATTCGTCCTGCTGCAGAAGGGAGGGGAGGGGATAGTAGGACATTTCCCTACCAGCCCTACGCTTACAAAAAAAAAAAAAAAATCAACCTTTTCGTGAGCAAATGCTGTTTATGAAACTGGTCATCTTCCCAACGATTGTTTTTAAGCGTGTTTTATATAAATCTGGAAATAACAGCATGATTTAGTTACTATTAATCTTTTTTTCCTTATAATAACATAAAGGATTCTGAGAGTATTTTTTTTTCACTTTTACCTCAGAGCTTCTCCCCCTACTCTGAAGCTCAAATATTTTGTTTTCTGAAAAGTTATCAAGTGCCTGAAAGACAACTGCTTTCTGCCACTCATTCAGTAGTTTCCCTACACAAGGAGAAAGTTACAGGCGTTGTAACTTTTGGGAAAAAGAAATATAAAGACTGATAGGAAAACATGAAGAAAACAATACGTAATTAATTTTATTGCATTGACCATGGTACAGAAGGGAGAGAAATATTGTTTCTGTATCTCAGTTGTGTGCCTGAGGGACAGAGGCTACGTGGCTCTAAATATCCTAAGTTTCATTATTTTTCCATGTCATGGTGCTATTTAGGCACCTAATCGTTTTGGCATTGATAACGTCAAAAGCAATGCTGTGAAGCTGCTGGCTCTTGCAAACCCATACTTGCGCTGAAGCTGCTCTTTTAAGTCAGGTCCGATACCTGGGCTCACACCTGAGTCTCTACTGAACAATCCAAGTCATATGGGGAGTAGTAGTCATTAAAACACATTTAGTACGTCTTATGTCTGGCCTCTACTTGATGTATAGGCAAGTGGTGAGGAGTTTTCAACTGCCTGAGGGCCATCTTGTAGGCTGTGAAACAACTGCATTACTGCTCTGAAGCAAGAACCTGGGCTTCAGCTTCACAGATCTCTGCCTCAGCTGCCAGGTCAGTCTCTCTCAGAGTCTCTTCTTGGTGTCATTGTAGACTGTCAAGATTCCTGCTCGCTCAGAAGAGTTAGTTCGTCTGCCTTTTCCCCTTATCCTGAGGGTCTCCTGTTCTGTCCTCAGAGAAGTTATCTGAACATCCATGTCTCCAGCCACAATGAAATTTGTTGAGGCTGTTTTCATTTATTACTGTGGTGTTGGAGTTGTTCGCACCAGACTTGCCTTCCCTGGCGCTGGCCAAGGGGTAAGACAGGACACATCAACAATCAAGAGAGAAGTCCTATGAAATCTGACTAGCACACTGAGGAGCTAGTTCTCTGTTGAACACTGAGGAACTCCAAGGACTCCGCACAGGAAAGGGTCACTGCATTTGGCTTTACAAGTAATGAAAAAAAACCCAAACAACCCACAACACAATGCAGTGAATCGTTAACTAGAAGATTATGACAAAGCAGCAGAACTCAACAGATAAACCCATCAGCTTCCTTCAAAAGCATCTTCAAGCTACTGCCTGAAGGAGAAGACTTTCACAGTCCATATTCTGACCACAGGAACATGACTTTGCGGCTTTGCTGTGCCTGGATTTTTATCCTCCTCCTTCCTGGCCTCTCAGACGGAGGGAAACACCTGGTGGTGCCCATGGATGGAAGCCACTGGCTTAGCATGTGGCAAGTGGTCAAAAAGCTCACCGAGAGAGGACACGAAGTGGTGGTGCTTATACCAGAAGTAAGCTGGCAGATGAAGACAACACAGGCGTGCACCGTGAAAACATACCCAGTGTCTTACACATTAGAAGAGCTGGATAATGCCTTTCATGAATATGTTGCCACTCACCTGAAGGACCTGCCTTTCCCGCTGAATGTTCTAGCGTTGTACAACAACTCAGTGCACGTTTTCCATACATTCTTTGTTCAGTGCAAGAACCTGTTCAACAGCAAGGAGACCCTGCAGTACTTGAATCAAAGCGGCTTCGATGCTGTCCTAACAGACCCCATTTTTATGTGCGGAGCGACACTTGCTAATTATTTTTCTCTTCCATTTGTGTTCTTCATGAGAGGATTTCCTTGCAACTTACACTATGAAGCACCACAGTGCCCAAGCCCTCTGTCCTACACCCCAAGACTATTTACCTTCAACTCAGACCGCATGACTTTTTTCCAGAGAGTGGAAAATGCACTGGTTGCCCTCCTGGAGCTTGTGTACTGTAACAGTTTCTATGAAGACATGATAAAGTTTTCCTCTGAAGTTCTTCAGAGAGATGTATCCCTGCTAGACCTTCTGAACTCGGCTTCCATTTGGCTTCTGAGATTTGACTTTGTGTTCGAGTATGTCAGACCAGTGATGCCGAATATGGTCTTTATTGGAGGTATAAACTGTGCTCAGAGGAAACCGCTATGTAAGGTATGTTCTTTTTCCTCCAACTTATACATTTTCCAATGAAATGTGATTATGTCATTTCTGGAAGTTTAGTGATATGGAATTTTTTTATTTCTGGTAATGATTTAATACAACCAGGTTTTGGCAGTTGTTTTCCACAGACTGAAATCAAATTACCTTGATTGAGGCAGATGACTTACTGGAATTAATGAGGATTTTCTGACAAGTCCAACAAAAAATGGGCTTCATCTGCCAGCTACAAATTACTGTCCTCAGTGAATGTATATTATTCACCAACCAGACGCAGTTTTGATTTCATTTTCATGGAGCCTGACATACATTTCTTTCACTTGACCAAAAACCCAAAGACCATGCTCTGAGAGTCATCTTTTGTTTTTAACTCTAGGCTCAGCAAAGCCAGTTAATTTGCTTTGGTTGTGTTTTCATGACATGTGGTTTCCAAACTGGCTGTCTGTGTTAAGTTATTTTTGTTTGTAGATCATGGTGAAACATAAATGTCATGTTGAAATGGGAAGAATTAATCTAAAATAGTGTATTTGGTGCAAGACACTTGTACGCAAAACTCAGATAAGTTTTTGTACCTATTTCTTCACATTTGCTTTTACCAGAATTGTTCTGCAGGGTTTTTAAAGCTAATCTAGAAATTTAAATCTATTTTGATAGTTACCATATAGTCTCTAAAACAATTAATAGCACTAGACATTTCTTTCCAGGCACAACACAGGACACAAACATCTTTACATTGAAAATATTCCCTCACTTCTGAATTGTGGTCACACAATATCACTGCAAAATTGCAATACAGTATCTTTGAGCTGAAGGTTTTTTCTTTCTTCTTTCAGATTTCTTTTATAGTCTTTGACAGGTTTATGCAGAGCCCACTGAACTCAATAAAGAATAAGGCAAATAAAGAAGAATATTATAAATTAGAATATTAGCATAATATTCTAAATAAAGCATTTTCTCGCATTTGGCTCAAGAAAGTGGCACTTCGTAGTTTCAGATTTAAGAGGCAAATTCTTGCTGGTTGCATGACGTAAGTCTTTACTTTTATATCTTGAAGGTCTCAGAGCTACAAACAGTTTGTAGCTTGCTACAGGGGTAGAAGCATCCTGCCCTTATTTTATACCTGATGTCTTCCGTCTTCACACTGACATTTGTCATTTGGTGGAAATCATATGTTCCAAACCTTGAAAAACTTCATGTATTCCTCCTATCTTCAGTCTGGCTTTTCTGGCTACATTTTCTACAGACAGCAGAGGAATTTCTCCTATTTCACTTTGAACAGTGCCCAGCAACAAGGCAATAATGCAGTAGAGTGTAAACAAATGTGAAATGAGTCATATGGGAGAAAAAAATCTACCTATCCATACACAGTGGTAAGCCTTAGGTTGATAATTAATGTTCAGAAATACAATCATATGATAAGAATAGATAGTTCTCCGAAACCTGGTAGCCCATTGCTCAACAGACAAGAAAACAAAAAGTTAGGATGACTAGGAAAGGGAGAGAGAACAAGAGATTCAAAATGAGGTTTCTTTTCTCAGACAAGTAGCTTAAGCCACAGACCTTTCTGTTACACCACTTTCCATAGTTTTCCACAGGCAGAAAAATCAGGCATTGTGGCCTCATTCCAGAAGAGGGCTCCTTTCTGCCGTATCTCGCATGGTCCCATA
Source organism: Aptenodytes forsteri (assembly GCF_000699145.1). Classification (NCBI taxonomy): domain Eukaryota; kingdom Metazoa; phylum Chordata; class Aves; order Sphenisciformes; family Spheniscidae; genus Aptenodytes; species Aptenodytes forsteri. Next base: position 131,812 of record NW_008794170.1, on the reverse strand, counting down.
GAGTACCTGCTCTGGAGCTGAAGGCAGCAGGGTTCTGAGGAGCTCGTGCTTTTGCAGAACTGCGCATATGGATATTATCCAGCACAGAGCTGGGAATTAAATCCCAAGTTCCCTGACCCTCCTGAGCCGTAAGCATCAGGAGGGAGTGGGAGAACATGCGACCACAGGACTGGGCCTGGGGGAACACAAACTGTACTTACTCATTGACTAAGATAATCGCACTGGCTGCCTCAGGCTGGATTTCCTCTTACCCTGCACTTTGCATAGCCATCCTTCTCAGTATCAATTACATATTCATTAACAGACACATAAATCCAGTTGCCAAGTTGCAGTGTGCCTGGAGGTTTAATACAAGGCTCGCAGGAAATCAGACCCAGTATCTTTGCTGAGCAGAGGTCCTGTGCCAGTGTCATCCTCTAATGACTCCAGAAGTACCTGAAGGCTGGCATGGTAAGTGGTCCCTTATTAGGGGGACATTGCAAATGAACTTGGACTGTGAGCCCTGAGATACTTCGATGAATATCTCATCTTTAGCCAAAGTTAATGCAAAGTTGCTTTTTTTAGGCAGCTTGTAAAAACAAAGTTCATATGATTTGATCAAAGCAAAGTTCAGAAATGTAACCTATAGCAACCGTTCAAAGTTGTTCATTTTTTTTTTAACCTAAAACACCCATTACTTATTTAAACAACTGGTTAACTTAAAACATTAAAATAACCCTGGATTTAAGTAGGTAGTTACTCAAGTAAAGGAAAAGTGTAACTGAATAAAGACCCTGTGGTTTGTCCCTCCAGCACAAGGATTAAGAAAAGGGGTCCTGTTCTGAAACCCTCCTGCCAGAGCCAGCAGCATCTGGGAAGCTCTGATAAGGAGACATTTCTAACTGGTCCTTTGAAATATGCAATTAAAGTAGAATTCAAAGACTTTAGCAAGAAGCCAAAGAATACAGTAAGCGGTACCAAGGTGCGCACACATACCTGGTACACAGAGACACACTTTTCAAAAGCCTGCACAACCCAAACATCACTTCGTGTGACTTCAGAAGGGATCCTGTCATGTCTGTGCGTACTGTTAATTTGCTAACATGGGTAGCTAAGATTAGTACAGCTATAGGGGAACTCTTCATTTTCAGCACTGAAGCAATAGTCATTACTCTATTCATGAACCAAATACTAGGGTTGTTTTTTTTGTGCAATATTCAAGGTGTTGATGAACCTAGTGGCAGTTCAGAGCAGCCTGATATCATGTCAGCAGCTGTTTATTACGCTTTTGTAAAGGATGTTGAGCACCTTTAAAGCTGACAATACTGTTCATCTGTCTTATATTGCAATGGCAAAATACACATCAGACAAGTAAAAGCAGCACTACTTTTGAAAAAGAAAGTTTAACCGTCATGCATTGTACATCTTCAATGCACAGTATGTATCACCCTGAAACGGCTGATCTAACCAAACAGTTCATCTCACTGTCCTCTTCAGTTTGCTCTTGTCCACATCCCTGTGCCTCCCATATTTTGAAGAAGAGCTATTGAAGGAAGCTGTAACCACAGTTCTTTTGACAAAAATTCCCTCATATCAAATGGAACTACTGCCTTAGTTTCCCTTTCTGTGGGAAGTTTGTCTTCTGGTTAGATTAAAACACCTTCTCTAATTTGAGTCTAAAGGTACAATATTTGACAGAGGTCTGTGCACAAAAATCTAGAAAGGCTATAAGAGTATTATATTTACAAATATCAAACACATTGCCCTACAAAAGTTAGGAAATGTTCCAGTTACAGTTACCTGGGCAGTCTTAAATGTCACCTTTCTGTTAGGATACAGTCATCAATTTCAGGATCACATACTATCATTTTCATATGATTTCTATTTATGGCTTTAGGAAAGGGCTGCCCTAGAAATTATCTGTGTTCTGTGATTTGCTTAGCTGCCTGCTGCTTCTTGCTCTTGCAAAGACTTAGAATAAGATTTCTTTCCAACTTGCAGTCAACATATCATCACTTTTATGGGTTGTTTTTCCTCTGAAGTCATGCTGGCCAAACTACATACTATCTTATCCTGTGCAGGCAAATACCAGTGTATCTCCATAGCTATGTAAAACGTAAGGGGGGAATCAGGCAGGTTCATGTCAGCAGCTACCAACCTGCATTTGCCTGACACTGTTTAGCATCAAAAAAAGGACTGGATTCAATTACACAAGGGTTCCTCCATATGTAAGCCTGATCCATCACCCAGAAACCTGGGAAATAAAATTACATCATCCACACACTCTTGCATTTGAGCAATCTTTTCCTGCTTGCAAGACACAGAGCGTAAGGGGGTGAGCAATCTCATCTAACAACAGGAAAACAAATCCAGTAGATGAAACCAACACTTGCAGGTTGCCTCAACAAACATTTGGTTTTAGTTCTAGTTTTAGTACTGCTCATGTAGCAAGTAGCTGCTGAGGTATCCATTTGCTATCCTTTTCCCTTGGTGCCACTCACTGTTTGCTGCTCAGGTTAGAAGAAATTCACGCATCACAACCAATCCAACTCAGAGATAAGCAGTTTGAGAGAGTTTTAGTACCTTTTCCAGCTGAAGCAATCATAGGGTGAGGGGTAAGCACACCTGCACCCAAACCCCTCAAAATGGTTATGGCTCAGGGTCCAAGCAGTCTCAACTACTCAGAGCTGCTTGCATGCCAGTGCAGCTCTGCTCTATTGCTGCAATGCTCCTTGCCAGCTCAAAGAGACACCCTGGAGTAACCCACACGAGCCTTATGGTGAGAGCTACTCCTGGGAGGAAAAAAAATCTGCAGTCTTGAGTCACCCAGGCTTCAGCCTTGTTTAACAAAAAATTTCTGTCCTTATTATCCAGTGGGAAAGCCTTTCCTCCCAGATGCCAGGAGCTTGCACGTGGTTCTCACTCTTTGAGGCCTCTGTTCCTCAAACTATGCCACAGTGCTCATCTGCACGTATGACTGGAGTCGGTAACCAGCACCACACCCTTCAAACCTGCAAGGGGCCCAGGTGCCCTTTGCTACTGGATAATGAACAACAAACACATGTAAACCTACCATGTTATTTTGAAAAATGAGCCAGACTGTTAATTTTCTGAAAAATAATTACCCAGCTTAGATCTGACCTCAGCTGATTCTGTGCTAACCTGAGAACTTCATCCTTTCTTCGTCTTTTTGTCTGTTCTCTGTTTACCTCTAATTTATCTTTTTTTTATTCTGTCCTATCTGTTGCTGTCTCACCTTTTCCACAGTTTTTGTCCTGATGGTCTGGTACAAAAAGTAGGGAGTCTGTTGAGTCCATAAGAAGGCGTAGCCATACTAGCAGGAGACTTGTTCTTTTATAGACACTGGAAGATGTACTTTGTATTGGCTGTTTTCAGCCAACTAATTTTGCTGTTGAAGGTCATATCCAAGTGCAGAGAAAAAAAACACACCAAGCAGCAAGTTCCAAATGGATTCGGTCACTTCTTATCACAGCACTTGCAATACACTCTTTATCTCTGAATCTCCAGCATTTAATCGGAATTATTCATAAATCTGTTCAGTCTCATGCTTTCAGTCTGTGCCTTACAAAACTGCCCCCTGCCTCTCACTCCCCCATATTTGGCCCTCTCTAGAAATCAGTTCTCCATGTCTAAAGCTGGTTCCTCCATGTCAGTGTGACATTGTGAAGCCACACAGAGCAGTGCTAGCACCCTTTGGGTGTCTACTGAGACAAACCCATTGCCTAAGGCTGTAAGGGTTTGTTTCTCCGTACTGAAGATGCTGGGAATCCCACCACCACTTATAAAAGGAAGGAACAGGAAAAACTTTGTCCTGCTGATAGTTTTGCATCAGCTCTTTTCTTCAGAAGGACCTCTTCCTTAGCACCACCCAAAAGACTTTGGTCTGGCATTGCTTTTACTTGCATAAAGACAAAACATTCCTCCAGCAAAGCCCTGAGGGCCTCAGTTCACTGCACATTCCCAGAGGATAGCAGTGAATGCCAGCAAACAAGGGGTCACACCACTCTAGTAGAGCTTTCTTTGGAAACCCAAGCTGGGGTATTACAACCTATTTTTTTTATAACAGCCCAGCAATCAGTTCCTCCCTCAGGAAACAAGTAGGACAGCTTGTGCCTCCCTGTGAGTGGATTCAAACCCACAGGTCCAACTACCAAGTTCCTGGCTAATTTAATCAAGAGAGGATCTCTTTTCTCATCAAAGTTGGGCTGCTGCCCAGAAGGGAACACGGAAGAGGAAAGGCGAGTTTGCAGCTCCATCAGGGCTCATAGCTGAAGAGGTCCAGGAGACACCTGTATGTGGTTGCTTATGTTACGGCCTGTATCTGTGAAAGGAGCAGAGCTCAGAAGCCTAGTTTGCTTCCTGGGGTTTTCCGTCTGTGTGTTATCAGTGGGATTAGTAAAAGATATCATATCTCCTCCTAAATTTTGTCTTTCTCACAATACATAAAAAGGGTTTTGAGGACAGTGACCAAAGACCAAGGCTCCTTCTTTGTGTCCGAAAAGGTCTATGCCAGCCTCCTTTCCCTTCACTTGCCCTGAACTCATCGTTTAGTTCTTTTTTTTTGTCTAGTACCATGGGGAGAAAAGCCAAACACGATTGTTGTCCTCAGATTTGGGATTGCATGGTACATCCTGGTAGCTGTGATATATTCATAAGACATGCAAGTTTGACTGCTTCCAGGAGGTGGGAATTTAACATCAGCCTTCTACACACTGGTTAGGTGTTCTCAGTTAGGCTAGTCCATAAAAGAAATGGTGTTGCAATTTCCATTCATTCTGCTGGGTGTATTTTAAAGGTTGCCTTTTGAAAGCAAAACCAGGCTTATCGTCTCACTGGGTACTTACCAAGTCAATGGTATTACCCACAAGTATTATTACAAGATGACATCCCTGGTCTTCTTAGTTTCATGAAGGAAGGAATGTGCTGACATACTTCCAAGCTTAAAAATTATCAGAAAGTACAAAGGGGGACATCTTTTTTCAAGAACAGTGGGCTCCCCTTCCCTGTTATATGAGCAACTGCAATACTGAACGATAACCACAACAATATTGGGAAGTTAAATATTTCAGCAGTCAATAAGTTCCCTGCAGAAAAGGTAAAGCTTGCATGGACCTTCATATAAAGGACTGTGTTGGATGCCTTCAGAGCAGAACTCTCCAGTTTATTTCCACCGAAATGGCTCTTCCATTTCAGTGTTTTTACCAACGTACTTGGATGTTTCTTCTTCTGATATCATCTTTAATCTTTGCTGAAGGTGAAAAGATCCTGGTGATACCTCAGGATGGAAGTCACTGGCTCAGCATGCACCCAGTGGTGGGGAAACTCCAGCAAAATGGGCATGAAGTTGTTGTGGTTGTACCGTCAACAAGTTTGTATATGAAGCCAAAGGAGCCTCAGAATTATACAGTGAAAGTATATCCAATACCTTACGCAGAGGAACATTTAGCTGTTGCGCTCAAGTCATTTGTTAATGCTCATTTTATTGAAAAATCTGTTTTGAATATTATTATTATAATGTATCAAAGCATGTTAGAACTTTCCAGGTTCTTTTTCACCAACTGTAAGAGCCTTTTGCAATGAAGACATGATGCAGTATTTGAGAGAGAGCAAATTTGATGTGGTTTTCACGGATCCAATTCTGATGTGCGGACTGGTAATTGCTGAATATCTTTCAGTTCCTTCTGTCTACTTTTTGCAGGGGTTTCCTTGCAGTATGGACTCTGAAGCTACCCAGTGTCCAAATCCTCCTTCCTATGTCCCCAGACTCTTCCTAAATAATTCAAATAGCATGACATTTGCTCAATGCCTGAAGAATTTGCTGGTCCATATGCTGAAGTTTGTTTACTGTAAGCCTGTATTTGCTCAATTTGAAAAACTTGTATATGACATTTTTCAAAAGAAAGTGACAGCTACAGACCTTCTAAGCCATGGATCTGTTTGGCTAATGAGATATGATTTTGTGTTTGAGTTCCCGAGACCAGTGATGACAAACATGGTTTTTATTGGAGGAATAAACTGTGATCAGAAGAAAAAACTGTCTTATGTATAAATTTTTTTGTTTTGTTTTTATTGAAAAGGCAAGAACATAAATGTTTAAGCATCCTTACATCAAAACCTAACTGACAACACCTTGGTATTTAAAGATAGAAAGCTAATGAGAAATCCTGCATGATGCAGAAATGTTATTTCCTATCATCTAGCATTCAGATTAAATCATATCCTGGCAAACCTGAAGTCTTATCAGATATGAAAATTTTAGCGACATGTAACTTTTATGGAAATTATAAGCTATTTTGTTGAACTGAAGCTCACCTAAATTTTGGTGAGTTGCAAACTTTCCTCCCCAACAGGAGCCAAACTTGGTAGCCTCCATTTCATCTAAGTTTCTTATGCCATGTCCATCTCTGTAAGTGCTGTCCCTACAATCAAAGCCAGGCTTGGAAGACTTGGCTATATTGCTGTGAAAGAGCCTGAAGAACATCCATAAGCACAGTCTCTATCTGCCCCATGGTGTCCTCCCTTTCCAGCTGTCTCATGGACTGTCCGTCCATACTTCTGTATAACCATTCCCCTATCATAGACATTGAAGGTTATAGGACTTAAGATTTTAGCTATTCATCAGTTCTTTTTCTGTCACGTCCATCTGCCAGATTGATTCATTTACATCTTTCCCATTATGTCAAGGTGTCAATATCTAACCCCCAAAAGAAAGCCTTTTTAAAATGTATCTTCCCCTTCTTTCATAGGCTATTTAATTAGATTTTAAGCTTTTCTGGGTGTGGATGTCTTCTGTAAATTCCCATTCAGGTTTTTGGGTACCAACCAGGTCTCTGAATCAAGTACAGCATATTCTATAGCAGATGGAAAGCAGGAAAGAGGTATTCAAGTATTGCACATTGTGAGTACCCCTGAAACAGAGTAGTGTGGAAGAAAGCCCTAATATCCTCCCCTTTTGTCCAGATAAGTATGTTTAGTGCTTGTATTGGAAGTGGCAGAGCCAATCCTCTTACCAGGACAGTCTCTAGTGCTACTTGGTTCAGTCTAACTGGTTATATACGTTCAAATGAAGGAAAAGGAATAGCAGTTGCTCACAAGGGGTCTTTCAAAAGGACATGGAGTCAGGAGTGGGAAAGATTGCTGATCAGGTATTAAAGACCCAAGCAGATGTCTGTAAATGCCCCACATGGGACATGCATGACTGTCTTTCTTCATCTGTCAGTCTAGCTTGAACGCATCTTCTTCTAGTGTTCATTTGACAGCCTTTTCAGAGGTTATGAGCAACAGGTCTGTTTCTGTGCATCACCTTCTCCTAAGCTGTTTGAAAATCCCCATTAAGTTAATCCTATGTTGTAAACTACCGATATGGGGTCAGTGCGGGTGATGGAGCTGGCTGCTCTTTTTGGCGGGCAGGTTCTCAATAAGGTCGAAGCTTTCCCACCAGGCTTGAAAATAAGCATGCAGAAACTGCACGTGAAAGAAAGCTCCACCAGTGATGATGTAGAGCCCTGAATGCCCTGGAGGAGCAAATTGTATCCCAAAGGCACCTGCCCAGACACCTACTTATACACTCATATGGTGAGAGGTTATCATCACCAACGTTTAAAACCCCAGCAGTGTACAACCGAGAAGGATCTGGACCCACAGAGTTCATGAACTGTTTCAGTCATGAACTGAACTGACATGGGCCATGAACTCGTAAGTTCATGAATTAGAAACGTGTTGTTGGTTTATGTTATCTGAGGTACAGCAGTGAACTGCTGTTTTGCAACTTGTTTTATACCTGATAGGATAAGAGATTAGATAGAAGTTACATGTAGACATGGGGAAAGATTTTCTGTTGGCTACTTATCTTCAAAAACATGTATGTTTGCATCAATGAAAAAAATAATTCATTTTATTTATTCATTTGATGAGGCGCTTAGGGACATGGTTTAGTGGGCATGGTGGTGTCGGGTTGATGGTTGGACTCAATGATCTTAGAGGTCTTTTCCAACCTTAATGATTCTATAATTCTATGATTCTGAGTTGTACCAACTGTTTTTGGTTATTAAAAAAAAAGGGCAAAAAACAAAACCCAGGTACTTTAACATTGATTTCTCATATTTATCTTTACTATAAGTTATGTTTCACTGTACAACTTGCCTCAGCTTCATTAGAAAAGAAAGTACTTATAAAAAAATACCAAATTACTACCATTTGTGACAACTCTGACAGCCTTCAGTGACATAGAGAACTCCAACGCTAGATGGAAAAAGTAATTTTGGTGCATTTTTTATAGATCCAGTACTACCATGTGGGGTAATCCCAGCAGTGTTTCTGTCCATCCACTCTGTGGATGCATTTCCTTCATGGATTCCCACATACCTTAGAGCATGCTGTCAGTAAATGTCAGTAAAGGTTGCTGGGTTGCTGATGGTAAGAAGTGTCATGAGGCTGTGGTCCTACTATGGGAAGGAGAAGAGAAGGCTGAGGCACTGAGCTGTAGTCGCAGCTTGGGTGAGCGAAGCGTATGATAGGAGACACGCCTTTCTCATGCTCATGCAGACTCACTTTTGAAGTACAAACCTCATCTTAACCTTTTATAATCATTAATCACCTACTGTGACTCCATTGTGTGCAAACTTGTGAACACCTGAAATGTGAGGTAAGTCAAAAGGGCAGAGGTATCATTAGAAAGCATTGCCAAGTGGTGTGTTTGCGTAGGTGGAGCATAGCTACAAAAGCTTGCGAACCACCCCGGCCTCTCTTGTGCATGGGTTCCTGTCCGTCCAACTCGCAACATGCTGGTAGCAGTGCTGCTCCCCTTCTTGTGCTGCCTGAGTCCTGCCACTGCTGGGAAACTGCTGGTGATCCCAGTGGAGGGCAGCCACTGGCTGAGTATGAAGGAAGTGCTGGCTGAGCTGAGCAAGAGAGGGCATGAAGTAGTTGTCATCACACCAGACAGCAAAATGCTGATAGATTCCTCAGGGATATATGAATTGAAAACGTATCCTGTACCTTTCAAAAAGGAAGAGATGGAAGAACTTATGTGCTCACTTAGTGCAAACTGTTTTAGCAAAGAGCCTTTCCTGATGAGATTTTTGAATACCTGGCATAATTTCAGAAAGCTCTGCCATGTTTCAAGCTTCCTGCAGCTCCTTACTGTACAACAAAGAGATGATGAAATACATTGAAGAAAGTAAATTTGATGCCATCTTTAAAGATCCTCTGACACCCTGTGGACAGATAATTGCTTTGCACTTTTCTGTCCCTACTGTTTTCTTCTTGCGGGGCGTCCTGTGTGCTGTAGACATTCACGCTGCTCATAGTCCGGACCCACTGTCCTATGTCCCATGAATGTTCTCACTCAATACAGATTATATGACGTTCCCTCAGAGAGCGAAGTACTTCCTGATCAGCCTTTCAGAGTCTTTCACCTGCAGTATGGTCTTTTCACCATTTGAAAGCCTGGCCTCAGACTTTCTCCAAAAGCCGATGACAATTACACAGCTTTTAAGTCATGGATCCATTTGGCTGAAGAGACTTGACTTTGTCTTTGACTATCCCATGCTTGTAATGCCCAATATGATTTTCATTGGAGGCATAAACTGCGGACAGAAGAAACCATTATCTCAGGTCAGTGACTGGCTGGGAAAGGTGTAACAAGGGAAAAGTTCTGGCAGTCATACACCTGCATGATCTGGGTGAGGTCTAATAGTGTGTTTGATATGGACATTTCTTACCTAAAGAGATAATTTAGATTAACACTTTCAATATAGCCAATCCACATGAAAAACAGAGTGGTATAGTTGACCAGGAAAACATTATGTGATTCCACATCCTTTCCTTGAGTCTGCCCAACACGGGGATTTTGTTCGGTGAGGGAATCGCGTGCTATGCTGTGTTTAATTCCAGCTGAAGTCAGTTCCACAAACACCACCTCGCCCAGGAATTAAGGCAAAAAGGGCAGGTGAATTATAACAGCTTTTCCAAAAATTCTTTGCCTCACATAAGAGATAGTAGAATATTTCTTCAAGAGCATTAGCTGCCTATCCAGTCAGAAAAGTAATTTGCTGACTTATGTGCAATAGCATCATGTGCTTTTTCTGTAACAGCAGTCTTGTGTTTGAGTCAAAGGCTAATATTTCGTAGTGAAGGTTTTGGTCTAACAACAGCTGCCATCACAGAAACTAGACAGCTGAATTCTCAACTGTATTTTTAGGAGACATCCAGTTTGGATATGGAAATGTTGATGGGTGGTTGCTTGGGCATCTGTGGTCTAAAAAGCACTTGATAAAGGCATGTGTGTGATGCATGTTAGCTTGTTGGTGCTCATGACGTACGTTAGCTTGTTGCTGCATGTGATGTATATTCTTGCTTGCTTGTGCTGTAAGTAGAACAGCCTCATGTGAAGCCAGAGATTAAGTGGAAAAGGAGATATAGGAGGAGACAGCTCTCCTCAGCAGATGATGAATCTGTAGTTAGTGTCATCCAGCCGTTTCAGCAATAAATCACATTGTTTCCTGGAAAGGATAAAGTTTTATCCTTTTTGAACGTTACTTAAAAATAAACACACTCTTCTCTATTCTTCCCTTGAACTTTTTTCACTTGCCAGCCTTTCCTGAGTCTTAGGGAATAGATTCCTCCTGCCTATCACCACTCTTACTCTTCCCCCAAATTCATAGGCCATTGTGAACATGAATGAGTGAAGCTTCACAAAATAGATTTGCATTTCACAAGCCTGGCACATTTTCCCCAGAGCCAACCTTAACAGCCCTCAGGCTTTGTTTTACTCCTCCCAGTACTTCACCTGATGCTGCCCATTGAAAGTACTGTTTATTTCTGTTGAGCTGCTAGTATTCAGATCTTGCTTTTTCACAAAAGTCTCTTTCAATTTGCCGTCAACCCCCTCACATGGCCACTTTTATCAGGGCAGTGCTTTTTCCTATCTGTTCTGTCCATCAGAGCTGCTTAATGGCTCCTCAGGGACAAACCCAGGCAGATCCTCTGGGAAAGCAGGGAGACGAATCCTGCCTGCAGGCAAGACCATATGGCAGCTCCAGCTTAAAATCAGCCTCTCCTCTGAAGACAAACCTCATTCTCACCTTGCTCAGGGGCTAAAGATCATAGTCCAGCAGCAATATTTATTGCAGAAGTACTGATTCTTCAGTCCTCGTTTCATGTTGTCTTCTGATTATGCCTCTGAATCACACAGTTACATCTAACAGCAAAACATAATCCTGCGGGTTGACAAGTTTATCACAAGTACTTGTAACTGCTCAGACATGGTAACTTACTTTTAGTTTTTCATCTGAAGTAATGCCACCACCTCTTACCATTTAAAATCAATTCCTGGCCTGAAACAAGAGGGCTATTACTGGCTACTTCTGTCCAGGCTTTCCTGTATTTAATTAGGTACAAGGGGAACTGAGTGGTTTTTCCTTCCTATTGCTCCTGGAAGAAGAAAATGATTGGGAGAGGCACAGAGACATAGGTCAGGATGAGAACAAGGAAGTGTCATGCATGACAGCATGCGTTCGGTGGTTTACCTTCACTGATGCAAGCCTCTGCTGCAGTGTTGCTTATTGTAATAAATTTGTACCTGGTGTTGTACTTGGCCCCGGTGCTGAGCTGTATGTAAATCATAGAGCCTCCTCCTTAGGATTTGCACAGATATCGTGCTGTATAGTAGCATAATTTTATAATTTGATTTAAACAGAAACTTGACAAGCATTCCAGAACAGCTGTAAAATGCTTATCAAAAAGAAAGAAAGAAAAGAAGGAAAGCAAGAAAGCATTTTAACACCTGCTTTCAGCAAGCCCAGTTACTTCCAAGTGCCAGCACTATTCAAAGGCTTGGGATTTTGTTTTTGCAGTCTGATTTTATTTTCAATCTAACATCAATCAGCACAGGGAATCAATCAGAAAGGACTCATCCCAAGGGAGCCTCAGATACCTTTATCACGTTCCTTAAATGATTCATCAATGCCTTGAATGGTTACTGGTGACTGGTTTTGCTGGAAAAGCTGCATCGTTAAGGGGGAATGTGAGAATCTGGCAGGCGGCTGTGGTCCTACTTGAGATCTGTTAGGTCAGGGCGGATGAACAAACTTTGGATTTCTAGGAACATGGCTCATGTGAGTAAATACAGTTACTTAGTTTCTGCGGGGGTTTTGGTTCTCCTGTCTCTGTTTTGCTTGGCCGATGGTGGAAAGCTGTTGGTGGTGCCTATGGATGGGAGTCACTGGCTCAGCATGCGCTCAGTGCTGGCAACCCTCAGCCAGAAAGAGCACGAAATTGTCGTTGTTGCACCAGAAGTAAACTTGAACGTGAAAGCATCTGAGTATTACACTCTCAAAACGTATCCAGTGCCTTTAACTAGGGAAGAACTGGGAGCAAGCATGCATTCACTTGCTAATGATCTTTTTGAGAGAAGACCTTTTCTTCAAAGAATTACTGCGCTTTATGAAAAAATTCAAGTCATCTCCGGTCTCTACGTCTCGTCCTGTACCAGTTTACTGCACAATAAGGATCTGATGCAATATCTTGAAGGGAGTAAATTTGATGCTGTTCTCACGGATCCTGTTGTACCATGTGGACAAATACTGGCTCTGCATCTCTCTATCCCATCCGTTTTCTTTTTACGGGGACTCCCCTGCAGTTTTGATTTGCAGGCTACCCACTGTCCAGATCCCCCTTCCTATGTCCCAAGAACATTTACAGACAACTCAGACCACATGACATTTATCCAGCGCGTGGAAAACTTATTTCTCAAGTCATCAGAATCCTTTCTTTGCAATTTTGCCTATTTACCATTTGAACTTCTGGCCTCAGATGTTCTCCACAGACCAGTAACAATGAAGGAGCTCTTAAGCCATGGATCCATTTGGCTTAAAAGAATGGATTTTGTTTTTGAGTATCCCATGCCAGTGATGCCCAACATAGTTTTCATTGGAGGTATAAACTGTGGAAAGAAAAAGCCATTGTCTCAGGTCAGTGATTCCCTTGATAAAATATATTAAGGTTTGAAGGGAAAATGCTGTTTGCAAATGTTCTCTGTGTATATAATTGTATACATGAGTTTGTGAGATTTATAAGGGCAGTAAGGTATACTGTAAAGACAAAATAGGTGAAAAACTGGGTTGATTTTAATTCTCTCCCACTCTTGCAGGTACTCTTCTATAGCATTAGCAGGATCTAAGCATTTTTGCTTACACAATTGTTTTCTTTGGGCTAGGTGGAAGTAGTTTACCACTGCACTCTCGCTAATGAGGCACATACCCACCAGTGAGGGTGATCCCTGTCTTACCAGGCAGGTCTGCTGCTTGTATTTGCCAGATCGGTATTATTACCTGCAACTATTTGTTTTACTGTCACAATTGATTTTTAAAAACAGTGAATCTTTTTGGGTAATAGAACCATCCTTTCATAATTTAGAAATAAAGTGTCATAACGCGTCAGTCAGCAGGTAATGTTCTGGTTGCTTTGTCAGTCTAGGCTTATCCTTTTACTGCATGGATTCCTTACAAAATTTTCTGCAAAACTGTTGGAGTTTTTTGTAGCTGCTAGCCAGCACTGAGCATCTGCAACAGCTTACACTGCCTTCTGAGAAGTTTCCCTATAAAAGGTGTACCTAGAGCTGCAGTAGTCCGGTAAATGTCCTTAAAAAAATTCTGGTGCATACTATCAACCTTCATAGTAAATTACTGTATGGTCAAAATTACTTCTGTGCAATAATTCTCATAATTAGGACTGATTGTCTGCAAATCCTGTCTATGCATTAGCGTTGTTTGCTTTCATGGCCCTGGGGCATGCTCTTCCCAGGCTGATCTAGAACGGTATTTCTGAGTTGCTAATCCCGTTTTAAATATATCTGGCAAAAAACATGCCCTTGTCCTTCCTCCTTCCAGCCCCTACTTCATCCTTCCAAAAAGAGGCCTTTCAGGGAAAGGAACTTTGATAGCCAATTTTCCATTTTCATTACAATGTCAAGATATAAAACTGATAAAGAAACCAGACCATTTCCCATGTGAGCATTAATATTTTTCTAATATTTTACAAATAGGAAAGTGATTTGGGCTGGCAGGAGGGGAGGAGTTTTCTTATACTGAAAATTCTTGTTTGGAAAATTAATGACCTGTTAATCAACACTTTTGAGCAGACCACTTGTTGAAGGATCCCTCATTTCCTTAAATCCCAGTGTCCTCCAATACAAAGAGGTGGGTGTTTCCGAGTTTAGCTGCTGCTCTGGTTACTGTCTGCCAAACTGGCTGCACTTTAAAACCACTTATTCCATCTTTGCCAGACGCATGATTATACGTTTACCACACAGCAAATAAGTCTAAAGATCATCCCAAGAAAGCACAGCACAGATTGCTTAAAAAGGTGGAGCTCGGAATATTATTTCTGGGCAGCACTCACCAGATTTCTGCAGACGCCGGTGCTATGGCCCTGGTGCTTAGTGCTCATCTGCAAGTCACGGTGGCACTGGTTCTGCTCTTGTCCGTGCTCAGTTTGGCTGCTGGAGGGAAGCTGCTGGTGGTGCCGGTGGATGGGAGTCATTGGCTCAGCATGCGGGAAGTGTTGGACGGTCTCAGGCAGAAAGGACATGAAATAGTCGTCATTGCACCTGAAATCAGTTTATACATAAAGCCAACAACGAATTTTGTTATGAAAATGTATCCAATACCCTTCACAAAGGAAGAGGTGGATGGAAGTATATGTTCTTTTTCACAGGAATGTATTTGAAGAAGGATCTTTTCTGGAAAGATTTCTTATAACAGAGACTGAAAAGCACCTCTGCCATTACTGTCTCTACCTGTGCACACTTACTATACAACAAAGAGCTTGTCAGATATCTTGAGGAGTGCAAGTTTGATGCTGTCCTTACAGACCCAGTAATACCCTGTGGGCAGATTCTGGCTGAGCATCTTTCAGTCCCTTCCGTGGTTTTTTTTGCGGGAATGCCATGTGGTTTAGATTTTGAAGCCACTCAGTGTCCCAGTCCCCCTTCTTATGTCCCCAGGATATTCACAGACCATACAGACCGCATGAACTTTCTCCAGCATGTAAAGAACCTAATCCTTGACATCCCAAATTCTCTTCTCTGTGAGTTTCTCTTTCAACCATACACAAAACTATCTTCTGAGTTCCTCCAGTGGGATGTGACTGTGAGATTTTGCATTAGATTATCCAAGACCTTTGATGCCCAACATAATTTTCATTGGAGGAGTAAACTGTGCTCACAAGAAGCTACCTCAGGTGGGTCATGCTCTGTTTTTAATTCTTGCTCTGATAGACTTCTGTGTTTATAAGGATGGAATTTTGTATTGCAGATAGGAATCAAGTTCCCGTTTAGGGTGAGTTAGACAAATACTTGTGAAATAAATTATTTTTCGCTCACATTCTTCCTCACTTTCCATTTTCTGTGTAGGCAGCTGTATCTTTTCATTTATAAAGTATGCTCAGTTGAAGAGAAACTCTAGGCTCTTCTAGTGAAGGTCTGTGATGGGACATTGTATCCACCAGCGAATGGGACTGCCAGTGTTTCTGGACAGTAGGACAAAGTGCTGGATTTGTCTTATGAGCAGCTTCCATGGGATGGCCCACAAAACCTTAAAAGCTGTTTCCAGGCTCAAAACCCTAGTCCTAATGAATGGAGCCATGGAGCAGATCTGCTTTGACACGTCCAGCACAGCATGACTAACACTGAGGGGGTGGATGCAGCCTTGGTGATTATGCTAACCTCTCAGATGTGGCATGTGCTTTGCATGCCTTGGACGTAGAAGATAGCAATGCATGCAGTTCTTACTGGAGAGCCTCCTCTGCTGCTCTGTGGGAGAGCCTGGAGAGCTGTGCTATTCTTTTTGGTGCCCTGGCTTTCTCTTCAGTCATATTATTTAGGACTTTTGGCCATGGGGTGAGGCCACCAACCCTGTGTGGCAATTCCACCCATCTCCAAGTGGCGGAGGTGGCTGTGGCATCTTACAGACGTCCTCACGCACACTGTAATTTGCCACCTGAGCATTCACGCAACTCCACTGCTGCTGGACACCATGCAAGATTTGCCAGTGACAAAAAAGAAGCCAGAATTAGGCCCTGAATTGTTTCATGGAAAGTCCCCCTCAGTGAGTGTTCAGACATCTCTGCTCTGTCCTCTGAGCTCACAAAGCCAGCCCCTCCATCCCCTGAGGCAGGTCTCAGACACTGGAAGTACCGCTTAGTGTGGGTGATGTGTCCTGCGGACAAACCTGGCATCGTGCTTCCATCTTCATCAGCCTTCTCACTCCAGAAACAGTCTTAAACAGCTCTTCCACATCTGCTATGGGGCCATAGGCCTCCTAGAGATGAGTGTTCAAAGAGATGGGTGGGTAGGTGGGGGGCAGGTTTTGTCCAGGGGGAAGGGAGTAGCCTCTACTAGGTTGAATAGTGATGTGGATGTGACACATCTCCTGCACTTGCAAAAGGTTCAGCCAGAGGGAAGCTATCAGAAGTGCAGTCCCACCCAGAACCACCCCTGCCTCCTTCCTGGGACACTCTTTACTGTTCCTGTTCTAGAAACAGATGGGGGTTACCTGGTGCGTCCACCACACACAACCCGCCTGTGAACTTGGCTGGAATTAATGCTTAATATGCAACCTTTTATCAAATGAATGATTATCCATTTACCACACAGCAAATACCTCCAAGGATCAAAAGTTAGGCAGTAGCACATACTGCTTAAAAGCGCGGAGCTGGTGCTATTGCTTCAGTGCTGCCAGTGGTTTTCTTTCCGGGCAACACTCACCAGATTTCCGCAGAAATGGCCCTGGTGCTTAGTGCTCATCTGCAAGTCACGGTGGCACTGGTTCTGCTCTTGTCCGTGCTCAGTTTGGCTGCTGGAGGGAAGCTGCTGGTGGTGCCGGTGGATGGGAGTCATTGGCTCAGCATGCGGGAAGTGTTGGACGGTCTCAGGCAGAAAGGACATGAAATAGTCGTCATTGCACCTGAAATCAGTTTATACATAAAGCCAACAACGAATTTTGTTATGAAAATGTACCCAGTCCCTTTCACACAGGAAGACATGGATGAAAATTTCCAGGCATTTTTACGAGATGTACTTGAAGAAGGATCTTTTCTGGAAAGATTTATTAAACTATACCAAAGTATGAAAAGATTCTTTGATTTGGCAATCTCCAGCTGTGCACACTTACTATACAACAAAGAGCTTGTCAGATATCTTGAAGAGTGCAAGTTTGACGCTGTCCTTACAGACCCGGTAATACCCTGTGGGCAGATTCTGGCTGAGCATCTTTCAGTTCCTTCCGTGTTTTTTTTGCGAGGAATGCCATGTGGTTTAGATTTTGAAGCCACTCAGTGTCCCAGTCCCCCTTCTTATGTCCCCAGGATATTCACAGACCATACAGACCGCATGAACTTTCTCCAGCATTTTCTCTGTGATTTTGTCTTTCAACCATATGCAAAACTGGCTTCTGAGTTCCTCCAGCGGGATGTGACTGTACCGGATCTCTTACGCCAGGCTTCTATTTGGCTCATGAGGTTAGATTTTGCATTAGATTATCCAAGACCTTTGATGCCCAACATAATTTTCATTGGAGGAGTAAACTGTGCTCACAAGAAGCTACCTCAGGTGGGTCATGCTCTGTTTTTAATTCTTGCTCTGATAGACTTCTGTGTTTATAAGGATGGAATTTTGTATTGCAGATAGGAATCAAGTTCCCGTTTAGGGTGAGTTAGACAAATACTTGTGAAATAAATTATTTTTCGCTCACATTCTTCCTCACTTTCCATTTTCCATATATGCAGCTATACCTTTTCACTTACAAAGTACGCTCATTTGATGCCTTTTTCATTACGCGTATTTGGAAGCCATTTTGTGTAGTGTTGAGTAACTTGGTACTCTCTCCCTTAGTGATGGATGAGCAGCAGGCAAGTCTGAGAGGCTGTCAAAGCCTTGCAGTTAGGTACCATCCCTGCAACTTTGCAAATGGTTGTAGTAGGGTCTGGTATTTATGGAGAAATGCACATGAGGCTTCTGTCCTGGGGCATCCTTGCTGCCTTACCACTTCTTTCTTTGTCAATGAGTTTGTCTGCTCCTTCACATGGGTATTTCCAAAGCTGGAATCAGCAGGAATGTCGCAGGTTGTGGACTCTCAGGCTAAGAAACACCATCTCTGTTTACAGGCAGGCCTCAGAAGATTTCGCTTGGTAATGGCTATGTGAGATCTGAGAACAAAATCAATCTCAATGAGCCTGAAGGGGCTATGGTGGCTTGGCAGATCCTGCTCAAAGGCAGTAGAGCTGCCAAAGCTTTCCTAGTAGAAACAGATGGGGCTTATCTGGTGCATCCACAACATTTACCACCCACCTGGGTAGATTGCTGAACTCTATTGCTTGTTATCCATCCTTTTATCAAATCAGTGATCATACATTTACCACACAGCAAATACTTCGAAGGATCAAAAGTTATGCTGTAGCACAGATGGTGTAAAAGCGTGGAGCTGGTGCTATTGCTTCAGTGCTGCCAGTGGTTTTCTTTCTGTGCAGCACTCACCAGATTTCTGCAGAAATGGCGCCGGTGCTTAGTGCTCATCCGCAAGTCACGGCGGCACTGGTTCTGCTCCTGTCCGTACTCAGTTTGGCTGCTGGTGGGAAGCTGCTGGTGGTGCCAGTTGATGGGAGTCATTGGGTCAGCAGGCGGGAAGTGTTGGACGGTCTCAGGCAGAAGGGACATGAAATAGGTGTGGTTGCACCTGAGATAAATTTACACATAAAGCCAACAACGAATTTTGTTATGAAAATGTACCCAGTCCCTTTCACACAGGAAGAGATGGATCGACAAGCCAGGATGTATTTGAAGAAGGATCTTTTCTGGAAAGAAATGTTAAAACATATGAAGGAGTAAAAAATACTTCTGCCATGTTCCTGTCTACCTGTGCACACTTACTATACAACAAAGAGCTTGTCAGATATCTTGAGGAGAGCAAGTTTGATGCTGTCCTTACAGACCCAGTAATACCCTGTGGGCAGATTCTGGCTGAGCATCTTTCAGTCCCTTCCGTGTTTTTTTTTGCGAGGAATGCCATGTGGTTTAGATTTTGAAGCCACTCAGTGTCCCAGTCCCCCTTCTTATGTCCCCAGGATATTCACAGACCATACAGACCGCATGAACTTTCTCCAGCATGTAAAGAACCTAATCCTTGACATCCCAAATTCTCTTCTCTGTGAGTTTCTCTTTCAACCATACACAAAACTATCTTCTGAGTTCCTCCAGTGGGATGTGACTGTGCCAGATCTCTTACACCAGGCTTCCATTTGGCTCATGAAGCTAGACTTTGCTTTACACTATCCGAGACCATTGATGCCCAACATGATTATGGTTATTTGAGTAAACTGCTCACAAGAAGCTAACTCAGGTGGGTCGTAGTCTGTTTTTTCTTGTCATTCTTGCGGGCTTTTACATACTCTGAAAAGTTGTAACACATGTTTTGTTAGAAAGGTCTCTTTCTGTGGGTAAAAGGATTTCAAACTGCTTTTGCTTTGCAAAGAGGTGCCAGTACTCCTTTCAGTGAAGGTTTTCTCTGTGATTTTGTCTTTCAACCATATGCAAAACTGGCTTCTGAGTTCCTCCAGCGGGATGTGACTGTACCGGATCTCTTACGCCAGGCTTCTATTTGGCTCATGAGGTTAGATTTTGCATTAGATTATCCAAGACCTTTGATGCCCAACATAATTTTCATTGGAGGAGTAAACTGTGCTCACAAGAAGCTACCTCAGGTGGGTCATGCTCTGTTTTTAATTCTTGCTCTGATAGACTTCTGTGTTTATAAGGATGGAATTTTGTATTGCAGATAGGAATCAAGTTCCCGTTTAGGGTGAGTTAGACAAATACTTGTGAAATAAATTATTTTTCGCTCACATTCTTCCTCACTTTCCATTTTCCATATATGCAGCTATACCTTTTCACTTACAAAGTACGCTCATTTGATGCCTTTTTCATTACGCGTATTTGGAAGCCATTTTGTGTAGTGTTGAGTAACTTGGTACTCTCTCCCTTAGTGATGGATGAGCAGCAGGCAAGTCTGAGAGGCTGTCAAAGCCTTACAGTTAGGTACCATCCCTGCAACTTTGCAAATGGTTGTAGTAGGGTCTGGTATTTATGGAGAAATGCACATGAGGCTTCTGTCCTGGGGCATCCTTGCTGCCTTACCACTTCTTTCTTTGTCAATGAGTTTGTCTGCTCCTTCACATGGGTATTTCCAAAGCTGGAATCAGCAGGAATGTCGCAGGTTGTGGACTCTCAGGCTAAGAAACACCATCTCTGTTTACAGGCAGGCCTCAGAAGATTTCGCTTGGTAATGGCTATGTGAGATCTGAGAACAAAATCAATCTCAATGAGCCTGAAGGGGCTATGGTGGCTTGGCAGATCCTGCTCAAAGGCAGTAGAGCTGCCAAAGCTTTCCTAGTAGAAACAGATGGGGCTTATCTGGTGCATCCACAACATTTACCACCCACCTGGGTAGATTGCTGAACTCTATTGCTTGTTATCCATCCTTTTATCAAATCAGTGATCATACATTTACCACACAGCAAATACTTCGAAGGATCAAAAGTTATGCTGTAGCACAGATGGTGTAAAAGCGTGGAGCTGGTGCTATTGCTTCAGTGCTGCCAGTGGTTTTCTTTCTGTGCAGCACTCACCAGATTTCTGCAGAAATGGCGCCGGTGCTTAGTGCTCATCCGCAAGTCACGGCGGCACTGGTTCTGCTCCTGTCCGTACTCAGTTTGGCTGCTGGTGGGAAGCTGCTGGTGGTGCCGGTGGATGGGAGTCATTGGGTCAGCAGGCGGGAAGTGTTGGACGGTCTCAGGCAGAAGGGACATGAAATAGGTGTGGTTGCACCTGAGATAAATTTACACATAAAGCCAACAACGAATTTTGTTATGAAAATGTACCCAGTCCCTTTCACACAGGAAGAGATGGATCGACAAGCCAGGATGTATTTGAAGAAGGATCTTTTCTGGAAAGAAATGTTAAAACATATGAAGGAGTAAAAAATACTTCTGCCATGTTCCTGTCTACCTGTGCACACTTACTATACAACAAAGAGCTTGTCAGATATCTTGAGGAGAGCAAGTTTGATGCTGTCCTTACAGACCCAGTAATACCCTGTGGGCAGATTCTGGCTGAGCATCTTTCAGTCCCTTCCGTGGTTTTTTTTGCGAGGAATGCCATGTGGTTTAGATTTTGAAGCCACTCAGTGTCCCAGTCCCCCTTCTTATGTCCCCAGGATATTCACAGACCATACAGACCGCATGAACTTTCTCCAGCATGTAAAGAACCTAATCCTTGACATCCCAAATTCTCTTCTCTGTGAGTTTCTCTTTCAACCATACACAAAACTATCTTCTGAGTTCCTCCAGTGGGATGTGACTGTGCCAGATCTCTTACACCAGGCTTCCATTTGGCTCATGAAGCTAGACTTTGCTTTACACTATCCGAGACCATTGATGCCCAACATGATTATGGTTATTTGAGTAAACTGCTCACAAGAAGCTAACTCAGGTGGGTCGTAGTCTGTTTTTTCTTGTCATTCTTGCGGGCTTTTACATACTCTGAAAAGTTGTAACACATGTTTTGTTAGAAAGGTCTCTTTCTGTGGGTAAAAGGATTTCAAACTGCTTTTGCTTTGCAAAGAGGTGCCAGTACTCCTTTCAGTGAAGGCATCCGAATATCACAGTATAAAAATAGAGAAAGTGTTGTAAATGAATTTAGCTCTGGGAAACTCCCCATTGGTTGTGTGCCTCTGCTCAAAGCCAGCTTTGACATTAGAGCAGGTTGCTCAGGGCCTCTGCTCAAGACTGTTGATGTGGTGCAAGGCAGACTTTCATTTGAGGACACCTTCGCTCATCCTGTGGTCCACCTTGTCACTGCTGATTTCCTCTATGTTCCTGTCTTTTTTTCTTTAAAGAAGGATTCTCTATGTTTTAAATTGTCATAGACTCATAAAATATTAGGTTGGAAGGTCATTTGCAGGCCTCTCAGCCAACCTCCTAGTCAAAGCAAGTCCAGTTAGTTCAGGTTGTTCCATTCTACGTCTTGTCAAGTTTTGAATATCTCCTATGACCCCTATAGTGAAAACACTATTATATCCAATTTATTATTATATCAAATTCAGATTTTCCATGTTGCAGCTTGTGTCTGTTGCCTCTTGGACTGTCACTGTCAATCTCTCGGAATAGTACAGCTTTGTCTTCTTTATACCCTTCCATTAAGGTAGTTAAAGACAGCAGTAAGATCTCCTGTTAACCTTCTCTTCTGAATCCTGAGCAAGCTCATCTTTCTCAGCCCCTTTTTGTACATCATGGTCCCCAGCTCCTAGCCATCTTCTTGTCTTTTGCTGGACTTGCTCCAGCACATCAATGTCTTTCTTGTATTGGAAAGCCCAAAACTGGGTACATGTCTTCAGATGTCTCCCAAGTGCTGAAAAGAGGAGAAGGATCACCTCCCTCAATCTGCTGGCTGCACTCTTACTCGTATAGCCCAGGATGCTATTGCCTGTGTGGCTGCAAGGGCACACTGCTGACTCATATTCAACTTTTTGTCCACAAGGACCCCGGGTCATTTTCTGCAGAGCTGCTGTCTGTCCAGCTGGAGTGCAGCCTATCCTGTGGCATGGGGTTATCCCATCACAGCAGCAGAACTTTGCTTTTGCCTTTGCTGACCTTCATGACGCTCCTGTTGGCTCATTTCTCCAGCTTGTGGCATTCTTTTTGCGTATCCTAGGCCAGTGATGCTCCTTATTTAAAGTATCAACTGGTATCATAAAGTATGTTAGGTTACTTTATTGTTATAAAATGAATGTTGCATTTATTTCAGATTTTTTTAAATGTGTATTCAAATATATTTTGTGGTTTGCAGAGTAACATCATAGCTTCTATTTTTAGAAATAACTATTCCTGTTAAGTAAGTTTTTCAGATATTGACTTTGCAAAACAGTGAAATAGGACTTATTTTTCAGAAAAAGCTGAATCTCACGCAGTAAAAATGAAGCATTTTTAAGAGGACTCAAACTGGACACTCAGTCTAGAAAAGCAGAGATGGAATAAACCGTATAGCTAAACCTAGGAAAAGAACTATGATAGAAGATCTGTGGCAGAGGTCTATAAAATCCTGAAAAGTGTAGCGAAGGTGAAAGGGGAACTGATATGCAGTTTCTCCCAATACTTGACCTATGACTAACACTGAAATGAGGCAGCAGCAAGCTTAAAGCAAACAAAAGGGAGTACTTTTTCACACCATGCACAAAAAAAAAAATCTGCCTCTCAACACCAGCAGATTGTTTTTGTAGGCAAAACCAATGAATTTAAAAAGGATTTGGGTGGTTAATAAGAGGTACATTCTGACTGCCAGGGTTTGTAGACTTACAAAAGAGGTAATCGTGGATTCCCCTAACTGGGGATATTCGCTGTATCGTTTCCAGCATACAACCTTGGCTCTCAACTCTGTACTTTAGCTTTACTTTCTCCTGATAGATACCTCTTTTCACACTTGCTTTTGGAATGGGCTGAACTTGTGGACTTCAGTCTCTGGACTCATATAGACATGAAAGGGTGTTTGTGTGTTGCTCAAAATCCAGTGACACAACTTTTAAACTCTTATGAACATGCCGTTAGCCCTAAGGGTTTGGTTTGTTGTTTTATAGCATTTTATATTAGTGTTATACAGATAAAACATGTTTGGCTGAAATGTTAGCAGAAGGTAAAGACTACACGGAAGTGACTATATATCAAATACAAGATTTGAGGGCCCGTTATATGTTAGCATAGAGTAACAGTATGTCTGCAACTCCGGGTTAGCTACCTGAGTGTATACTGCCACCTTAGGGCATATGTAATGCTGCATCGCCTTGTTATGCGAGATCTTTTCCTCTATCGCTGAAACATGAAAATGCACACATAGCTGATGCAGCTAACTCTCTGGCACATGAGAATACCTTCTGTCTACCTCCTTTGGTTTTTGGGTTTTTAATATCACCTCACTGTCAGCTAGAGAGAAAGTTTTGCTTAAACAGGCTGCAGAATGGGACTGTATTGATGTCTGAAACTCCTTCCTCCAGTCCTTCTTGCTGGCTTATGAGAATCACTTTTTTTAACATGCCACATTGAGAACCTCCTATCAAAATAAACTTTTTAGGACACACTTAGTATTAGCCTTGGAATGTGCTTATCACACCCAGGTGCCTTTGGCAAAGGTAGCCGTTTCACGAACCAGATTTCCCATCACTCCTACCTGCTCCAAGACAACTCTTCCAGGCTGCTGCACAGCATGAAGAAACTGTTCAGAGCTCTCGCCAATCAGGTGTGCTTGGTTGGGGATCTAAAACAGTCTCTCTTCTCCAGCCAGCAATTGCTCCTGTTCAGCTACCTTTCCTGTATCTTATAGAATCATAGAATAGTTTGGGTTGGAAGGCACCTCTAAAGATCATCTAGTCCAAACCCCGTGCCATGGGCAGGG
>NW_008794170.1:95165-106304 GCF_000699145.1 Aptenodytes forsteri | reverse complement strand
GTCTGTGTCTTTCTTATGCTGAGGGCTCCAGAGCTGGACGCAGTACTCCAGGTGGGGTCTCACCAGAGCAGAGTAGAGGGGCAGAATCACCTCCCTCGACCTGCTGGCCACGCTTCTTTTGATGCAGCCCAGCATACGATTGGTCTTCTGGGCTGCCAGCACACATTGCTGGCTCATGTCCAGCTTTTCATCTACCAGTACCCCCAAGTCCTTCTCGGCAGGGCTGCCCTCAACCCCTTCATCCCCCAGCCTGTATTGATACTGGGGGTTGCCCCGACCCAGGTGCAGGACCCTGTACTTGGCCTTGTTAAATCTCATGAGGTTCACACGGGCCCACTTCTCAAGCTTGTCCAGGTCCCTCTGGATGGCATCCCGTCCCTCTGGCGTGTCGACCACACCACTCAGCTTGGTGTCATCTTATTTTGCTTTTGTAAACTTGCAAACTTTTGGCATCCACCTTTTCCCTTTCCATGAAATATGCCTTAGTGGCAGATGATATCATCTGCTTTGTCAGGCACTTCTTTTAAGCACAAACTGCAGATACCTGCTTTTCTAGGTTTATCTTGAAAGTTTTCATTTGCGTTTGCATGTTCTCCCTGTCTAAGGACATTGCTTTGTTTATAGGCGCCTATTTCATTCACCTGTCTACCCATTGGATTTCCATTGCATCATTTGCTGCAGCTTCAACCCAGGTTCTCAAGAATAATTAGGCACTTAAATCCCATTCAAATCAACCTGATTTGGATATCTAAACAAGTCCTTAGAGTGGGAGTGTCTTCCACATCAGATCACGTCAGCCATGCTGTTATACAGGCAAACCTTCAAATCCTCAGAGGTAAAAATCTTTTTCCAAATGTTCAGTCCAAATCTCTCAAACTGCCATTTGTGGCCCTGATTATACTATTTACTGCTACCCAGAAAAGTTTGGCTCTGTCATCATTGTTACTCCCCATCGAGTATATACCGAGGCACTTATAGTGTGCCATAGAGATTGATAAATACGGATGAATACCCCAAAACTAGGGGTATGCGATCAAAGATGGTAGAGAGCGCTCTTTTGTGTTTGAATTTGTGTTAGAAGCAATGTAAGATAGCATATAAGAGGATGATTAGAAAAAAGAAGCCTTCAGGATTGTAACTATCTAGCCTCCCTCCCTAGCTTGTTTAAATCTCCCTAGTGGGCTGTGCAAATAGCACAGATGTCAGTGGTTTATTCTGTTTTTCAGACCGCAGTGGTGTTGCAACAGCAGAAGTTATTGCTAAGCTTGCATCACATTTACTACTGTAGACTCAGGGCTTTCACTTTGATAACTGGTACAACATAGAAACAAATCTGAGATAAACTTTATCAGCCCACTGTATATCAAATCTCTGCCAATCATTGCTTCTTGTTTAGACTCTGAGAGCACAAGGTAATCCAAAGGTCAGACTTTTGTTCCGAGTTTTGTGTTCAATCAGCTGAGCAGACTCGAGGTAGGGAGTTCATCATTAACTAGATTTTAATAAGATAGTGATTGCTTGGTCAGGTATTACCTCCCATTCATAACTCTGTTCAGCCTTTCAGTGTGACACATGGCCAATTGCTTGACACCTCTCCCTCGAGCATTTGAATTCTCTAATGTTAATTCAAGCATTCAACTTTACCTTGCAGTGCCCAGTTGCTTAAAGCCTTCACCATGTGCACAGATGATAAACCCAACCTTTACCCATAGTTAAAAATTACCCTCATTTCTGCCCACAAACATACAGTCTGTTAAAAATTAAACACTTTTACCTTAGTTAAGATTGAAGTGCAAAGTACCCCACGATTCACTCCCCGTCCCCTGCGATAGTTTTGTGGCTGTTTAAAACTTTGCTGACAGCACAAGGAAAATGGCTTCTTCAAATCCAGGATTTAATTCTCTTGCCTCCTGGGCTGTGTTTTTCTTGCTCCTGTGGACCTTTTCTGAAGGTGGAAAGCTTTTGGTTGTACCTATCGATGGCAGCCACTGGCTCAGCATGCACCCAGTTGTGGAGCGGCTCAGACAGAGGGGACATGAAATCACGGTGGTTGCGCCAGAGATAAATTTGCGGATAGATTCGTCAGTGCATTACACCATGAAAACATACTCAGTGTCTTACACCAAGGAGTATGTGGAGGCAGAATTTAAAAAGCTGGGCTATAGGAGTTTCACACCTCAACCCTTCATGGAAAAATTCTCAAAAATGGCAAATATTACAACCATGTTCTTTGATTCCTGCAAACGTCTTCTGTCTAACAAAGAGCTGATCGAATACCTTGAGGAAAGCAAATTTGATGCTGTCTTTATGGATCCTTTTTTCCCATGTGGACAGATAGTGGCCGAACATCTCTCCCTACCTTCTGTGTACCTCGTACGGGGACTGCCGTGCAGCCTAGACTTCCACGCTACCCTCTGTCCAAATCCTCCTTCTTACGTTCCTAGGTTCTTCACTCGCTACACGGACCGCATGGCGTTCCTCCAGCGCACGGGCAATCTCATAGCTAGCCTGAGCAGTTCCCTGGCTTGCAGCTTGCTTTATTCACCGTATGATTGTTTGATCAAAGAATTCCTCCAACAAGAGGCAACAGTGCTTGAGCTGTTCAGCCACGCGTCTATTTGGCTCATGAAATATGACTTTGTGTTTGAGTACCCCAGGCCCCTAATGCCTAATATGGTCTTGATCGGAGGCATAAGCTGCACTCAGGAAAAAGCATTATCACAGGTTAGTTACCTTTTTTCCCCTAGTTTAGCTATGGCTGTACTGTTTGCTCTCACCATGAGATGGAGCTCCGGGGAGTAACAAATAATAACAGGTGAAAGAGCGAGGTGGAAGTGGCTAGGAAAGTACTTTGCACCTCTGCATCCCTTGTGCATTAAGGAGTATGTTACTTTGTGGGAGACCTCCAGATTCCCAGACAAGCATGCATACAAAGCTGGGCTTTTCCAGTTCTTTTCCCCCAGTATTTTCTGGCTGCCTATTTCCAGTAATTTTGTTTTGTATACCTGTTTACAAGACTTGGTGCTAGCTAGGGTAATGCAGCAGGCCACATCATCCTAGTCCCCTGCCCTTGAGCAGAGGACCATTTCTGCAGGAATTTCAGACAGTAGCAGACCTGAATGAAATCCCCACCACTCAGTGAAGCAGCAAGAGATCTGCTTCTTTTGTGTAAAATACTCTGTCCCAGATCTGAACTGCACCTGTATTTTGCTTGAACTATGCTAACCTTCCTAAATATGGGATATCTGTCACTTTCCACTAAAAAATCCTCCTAATTCTTAGTGCTTTCTCCTGTTTTTCAGTGAGTGTCTACTGCAGGTATTTCATAAAGGTCATGTGTAGCACCCACTGATACAAGCAGCTGCTGATTAAAAAGACTTTAGTAAAACAACCCACCTATTCCCAAAGCAGGGCTGCAAAAATTTCATAATGGTAGTGGCATTTCTGAGCAGAAAGTCAGACCTTGGCACACAAAAACATTCAAAGAACAGAGTAAAACTGATGTGACTAGTCCCACAGAAAATAAATAGGGCTAAATACACCCTGAAATAGCCATATCTGTTCCACTGCATCAGGAACTGCCAAAGAATTTTGTACCAAAAGCACATTTGTAGTTTGGGGAGGATTTTGCAGTTCCCAGATGTTGTGAGTTTATATAGAACTGAGCCCTGAGTTCCCAACCAAACATCTACAACGCCTTAATGGAGAACGTGTCTTCAGAGAAATCTGGTAAGACAGAACCAAGCCCTGAAATGAGAGTTACATTTCACCTTGTTTGCCCCAGGAGAGCACCAGGTCTGCTGTTCAGGGTGCAGCTATCAGCAAACCTTCAATGGCGCCTTCCATTTGGGATCCAGTCCAAGCGAAGGGCCATGGCACTCTGATCAGCCTCAAAAATACGTAACAGAGCATAAATTAAGAGGGTCAATCTCGGTTATCCCCTCAGACCCTAGAGATAACATCTCAATTGCCAGACTTATGGGAACATTTAATTAATTTTATTCCACTCATTTAACTCTGATGCCTGCAGCAATTCCCTCCAGTTTTGTCTTTCCTTCCCTGGCTTTACCAAATATTTTTCTATGGCACAGGATTTTTGCTCCAGCCTTCAGCTGTTTTTATGCTTCATCGGAATCCTTTTGTTCTTGGATTCCAGTGACAGATCTCCTAGTCCTTCTTTTATTTAAATCAAACAAACAAAACAGATGATAAAAAAAATTGGCAGCGGTTCAGTATTATCATACTCAAAGCAGACCCAGTAAATCCAGATATTAGAAATTAGAACTATCTGCTGTCAGAACATTTTTCAAAATCTTAATTCTCTCTTGCAGCTGCATGGTTTGAAAAGAAGAGCATCAACTCTAAAGCCAGAGCATCTGACTTGCAATAAATGTGAAAATAAACCACAATGTATTCACCTAGGGATTGGTTGCCAGGAAAAGTATGATGATGAATTGATCTCCGTAATTGGTACAGCATCTTTTTTACTGCACAGAAACTGATGTCTTTGAGCAGGCAGGCTTTGCTATGTGACTGTTTTAAAGTAAATTTTTTCTCATGTCCATACTGAATCTTGGTTCGGGCTTCAATTCTGCAAACACTCACGCACCTCCATAACTTTGTTCATCCCACTGTGCCCATCTTTTTCCCCTGGGACTCATTTTCATATAGATAACTAATTTTCCTGATCATAATTTTGTTGTGTTGACTGTTCATTTTATTGCCTTTCCAGCTAGTTTTGTGGGAACATGACAGAAATTACAGTGTATGATGTGGAAGGGACTTTGACTAAGGATGTGCTTTGTGTTGGCAGGAGTTTGAAGCTATTGTGAATGCCTCTGGAGAACACGGCATTGTTGTCTTCTCACTGGGCTCCATGGTCTCTGAGATTCCTATGAAGAAAGCCACAGAAATTGCAGATGCCTTGGGATCAGTCCCTCAAACGGTATGGTTTCCCTTTTCCCCTTCCAGCATAGCAATTCAAGACTTTTCAAATACAGTATATGATTACCTTTGGCTTTCAGTGTGCTTGGTCCCTTCTTTCTTCTACTGCCTGATGCCAGAAGAAACTATCACCCCAGCTGCTCTGCACGACGAAACAGGTTTTGTGCACCACAGATGTTTTCAGCTGTGCTTTTCAAACCCACTGAGGAGCAGCAAGAGGCTGGTTGCTGAGAACTGACATTGTGTTTACTTCTCTTGAAAGGTTTTGTGGCGATACACAGGAGAGGTGCCCCCCAACCTGCCGAAGAACGTAAAGCTTGTCAAATGGCTGCCACAGAATGATCTTCTAGGTAGGTCTGAGATACCTTGAGTGATATACCAGCATGTTTCTTTTAATCTGATAATGCTGTTGTAAGGCCCCATTAGCATCATCTGTGCTGACTCCCTGTATCACTGTGGGTCACAAGGACTTCCTTACAGCCTTTGCTGTTTGAACCAGAGCTCGTCTTTTAGAAACTTAACTGATTGCAACTTCAAAATTGCCGAATTATGAAACAACACTGTTTGGAAAGGTGTTCCATCACTTGACTACCCTTACTGTCAAAAGTGGGTGATCTTTATTTCTGACTAACCAGTCTCAACACCCAGCCATGGGTTTTTGTCATGTTTTTGTCTACTGGACTGAAAAGAAAATTTAAGGTCCCCGAGTGAGCATTTCCAGACAGGTTGTCAGGCTTTTCAAGTGGCAAAATTGTATGTGCTACTGCCAGGAGTGCATTTGTTGGTTAGACAACAAGGCTTGGCTGTGGGAGATCTGCAAAGCCAGCAAATGGAAGACATGGTAAAAAAGCAAGCAATGGTAACATCCTCTTTAACCTCACTTGGCTCTGATTTCATCCTAAAATCTGAGAAGCTTTGGAGGATTATCCAAGGCTTTCCAGAGATTACCCAAACCAAGACAGAGCTCTACAATCCAAGGTTCATTCAATCGCCTGTAATGTCCTGTTCTCTGCAGCCCTAAGTCTGTCCATAAGTAATGATGCACATGACAGCCCGAAGTTCTTGATTTATACCTACCAGTTTCATTTTTGTGCAAGTTTTTCCCCAGAGATGTGTTACTGTGACTTAACAAATCAAATAGTTAAGCAAGTCTTTCTTTCCTCCACAGCTCACCCTAAGACTCGTGCCTTTATTACCCATGGAGGCTCACACGGTGTTTATGAGGGCATATGCAATGCAGTGCCAATGGTACTAATGCCTTTATTTGGAGACCAGATGGACAACGCCAAGCGAATAGAGTCACGGGGAGCAGGACTGACACTGAATATACTCGAAATGACTTCAAAGGACATCTCCGCTGCCCTGAAAGCAGTTATTAATGATAAAAAGTCAGTAATAGAAGCACAGCCTTTCTGCTTTTACTGTTCTGTAACGCCAGTACTCTAGCTTCCAGCTTAACAGAATACTGATCTGTTCTTATATGCCTTCTTATAAAAGTTACATCATCGAGAAGCTGATGCTTGCCCTGGGTTAACTTCATCCTGTCCCTGTAACAGAGCCATCCTTCTCACTGCCTGGGATTATAATCATTAGGTGACTAGAACTGGCTGATGTGAGAGGATGCAGGTATCAGAGAATATGGGGTATAAGTGCAATGGAAGAAATCAAGTTGACAAAAGATGTGTCACCTGCTTAAAGCCAAATTTACCAGGCAGTGATGTCGAGGGCTTTGACACAATGTGGTAGAAAAGGCGATCAGTGAAGGGAGATGTGGCAAACTGCTTTTGTTCCCTAAATCAGTGGTCACATGAGTCAGTGGGGATCCTGAAAAGGTTGAAAGGCGCAGCTGCCTGGCTGATTTTCTTTGCATGGGGGTTGCCCAGAGATGCTGTCTGCACAGCAGCAGGAGGAAGGAGACAAGTGGCAGTGCCTCAGTATAGTCCAGAGGCTGTACTGCATCAGGAAGCATTACCTCCCAGCTGGCAGGGTTTACTAAACATAGCTATTATCACTCATTTATTTTACAGACCAGTCATTTTTCCCCCCCTAGTGCTCATAAGGAGCTGTATGAGCACAGTCAGCTGCTGCCTGGCTCAGCAATGCTGGACAATTCCAGCACAGAGCAGGAGGAATATGTGTGGATACACTGAAGCGGTACAGGGAACCACACTAGACATCATAGTATTGCAGTCAACATGCCCAAGGTGTTTTAAGGCATCACAGCGAAGGGGAGCTTTAAGACATACCCTCCTCTTCCCTGCTCCCATTCTCTGTTGTCACTAGGGCCTCTGAGTCCTTGGCATCCTCTTCCCCAACATGTTTCTGAAAAATGGCACCTATTGCTATTGTTTCCTAACCACTCTTCTTATAGGAATAATAATAACAACAACAGTAATAATAATAATAATAATAATAATAATAATAATAATGCATCTTGATCTTCAGCTGGACAGCTTTTCTACACCCAGTCTCACATTTCAGCCAGATACCTTCACCCCAGAGATTTTGCTGACAGCTCAAACTAAGCTTTTTCTTTTTCTTCTTTTCTAATACCTTTCCCTCTTTTTTTGTCATTGAAAACAGCACTTTTCTGGGCCCATAACTTTGCCATTATCCTCCTCATGAGGTGGTAGTGTTGGGGAAACACCACCAGAGAAGCCCCCAGTGGGCCGTCAGACAACATCCTTGTTTTCTAGGGACTCAGTCTCAGCAGCACAAGTCATTGAAAACACTGAACATCCTTTCTTGGCAGGTACAAAGAGAACATCAAGCGTCTCTCTGACCTTCACCTCGACAGACCCATCCACCCCCTGGACCTGGCTGTGCACTGGGTGGAGTTTGTAATGAGACACAAAGGGGCCCCACACCTGCGACCTGCTGCTCACGACTTGAACTGGATCCAGTACCACTCCCTGGACGTCATCGCCTTCCTCCTCTCTGTGGTGCTCCTCTCCCTCTTCATTTCTCTGAAGTGCTGCCTGTTCTGCTGCCGCAGGTGCTGCTGTAAGAAGGGAAGACCAAGAAAGCCAACCAAATCAAAGTCCCACTAGCAGATGAAACCAGTGGTAGGACATAAGGCCTCCGCTCCAGACCAGAAGGATCAAAGAACATCTCAAATTTCACTAAAATAATTGCTGACTTTCTGTCAAGAAATAATAGTGTTCCTTTAAACTGGCACCATAGGAGGGGTTGTTTCACTGATGATAACAATTTTTGCCTTTAATTAAGAATCGGGTGTTAAAAATAATTTGTATGGGAGTACTTCAGTTACTTGGAAGGATATTAGTCCAAGGCTTCTGGCTTCCACGTCTTGGTGTACAGAGGACTCATGGTGATATTTTTTTTTTTTATCTCTATATGCAGTGGAGAGATATATAGGGATTTCATAAGACTTTGCTTCAAGGGCTTTAGGAGAACCATTTGCTCTAGTGTAAGACTGTCAGGTTTATCAAGCACTTTGAAATCTTTGTATAGCTGTTGTTATAGAAGAGGCAAATGTTACACACTGACAATACATGTCACATAAGCCAAGCTACACGCACATCTTAAATGGGTTTTGTGTGTGTTTACAATACCCTGAACTCAATCAAGGTTTCGGCAGGGAAGTGGTTGTAAAGCCACTAGTGTTTCACCCAAGTTCCCCATCAGGCAGAGTACTGTATCTGGAGTTTACGTGTTAGATGATGAGACCTTTGTAAGCATTGTTTCTAAAACCCAACTGATTTCCTCTTTGTAAGTGATGTTCAGATAAAGACCCAAACCCCACCCCTATAAATAAATCCCCAATACTAACAATAATGGCTCTTATGTTTTCTGACTTGAGAGATATGGGGCTGGACACTTGTTCGATCATGGAGAGGGAGCTGGAGAAGGAAAAGATTCAATGCCCCACAGTGTGAAAGCCACCTCTGCACAAAAGCCAGTTCTCAGCATTACTGTCTCACTGCTTGGTGACTTGGTCCTTGCTGAGGGGTTACATCCTCACTACTACGGATAGAAAAAGTCAGAAAAGACCCTAAACATAAGTTAATATTCAGGGCTCAAAACAGGCTGGGGCATCCTGGTACGTTATGGCGGCGCAGGCATCCTGCTAAGTACCTGGTGCTGTTATTTTCTATTGCTGTTTGAAAAAGCATGTACTTTAGTGAAAGCCATTAAGTTCCAGAAGACAGTCCCTCTGCTCTGGAGCCTGTCCCCATTGCAGTGCCCGATTCTTGTGGGCATCCATGCCACCTGCAACCTGCCCAGGACTGATGCCAACTGTTGCTTTTCATCCTCTGCCTTTCCCTCCCCACCTTCTGCCCTCAGTAAACAGATGGAAACCTCTTCCTTGGGACACACAGAGGGAGTCCCCCATGGTGCATGAGAGCTGACCTGCTTTTAACATACAGCTTTTGCAGGTCCACACGTTCCTGAAGTGACAGCTCTGGCTGTCCCCACAGTCCTGGCTGGAGCCAGGTGACAGCAGTGCATCTGTGCAACGGTACGCAGCGCCTCTGGAAATGAGACCCAGCAAGACCTCGCAGTGCCCATCGCACTACCAACCGCAGTGGTTTCAGTCATCTCTGAGCATGGGGCTGGCTTCCAGCAGCTGTCTGATGCAAAAAGCACTTTAAAACGTCCTTATGGAGATGTTGTCTGAATACCCTGCTGCAAACAGGCTCTGGATCAATCCAGTGACTTTCTCTACATGGACAAGAGAAAACCCCCTTAATTTCAGATCAGATGAACAGAATTTAAAAAAAAATCCCAGCTGCAGCTGTTTGGGTTTTGTTTTTTTTTTTGTTCAACTCAAAACCTCTTGTGTAGGTGGAGGAAAGGAGCTAAGAGAGAGGGAGGATGCAAAATGCCCATCCCATGGCTTTCATTTCAGAAAGATCTCTAACAAAGCTGAAGTAAAACAGCAGCAGAAATCAGGTATCCTCCTCCTCCTCTCCTTTTCCTTTTGCTCTCCTTAGCCTTGACTAGTTTGTCCTGCTCTTTATTTTCCCTTGGCTTACCAGAAAAATAAGGAGGAGAGAGGGCCCTTAGGGGACCGGGACTGGACAACCGTCATGTCGTGTCCAGTTTCAGCTGTGCCCAGCAGAGGACACTACGATACCACCAACAGGAGGGAGCAAGGAAAAGGCCATCCTTCCCCACCAAGCCAGCCCAGGTGGGTCGGTGGAAGTCAACAGCAACTTGTTTATCTGCCTGTGCTCCAGGAATACGGACCCTGCTGCAGAGAGATCCTTTTCAGAGTGAATTAGGGGCCAAACTGCGTGGGACAAGCCGCTTTGGTGCAGAGGAGGGAAATGGAGGGGCTGCAGTATCAATGCAACACAGCCTTCCGAAGGGAAGAGTTACTCTGGGGATGCCATCCACTCTTATCGCCCCTTAATCAGCTACCATATAGAGCCATGCTGCCCCTTAAACAGGTCAGAAAGCCCAAGCCCCTGCTTCCCTTACTGGGAGAAGGAGAAATCATTGCTATGATGCATTTCTAAGCAATAGAGCTGAAATTGGGCCACTTCCCAGAAGGGGAAACTGAGGCAGGACCAGCCATCGCCCCTCTCCCTGAGCTGTGCAGGTTCTACATCGCCCCAGGGCTCCAGGCACTGCAGCCTGAGCTTTTCCAGCAAACCCTCCAAAGCTCTGCTTTTAAACACTTGCCATAAACCAGCGGCCAAAATCCCTCACTGCCCATGGAGAAAGGAGAGGCACAAACACCTCCCGCCTCCAGCAGCCTCTCAGCATAGCCAAGTGCTCATGTAGCACCCCTTTGGATCTGTGAAAGAGGACAGCTGTTGCTTTCCGCTCCCACCCGGGGACTTTTTTAGTGTTTATTTTATTTTTTCCTGGATTTTAACATCCAGGCTTGCAACAGTAAGGCTGGGAATGAAAAGCAGTGCAAGCCAGTGCTGCTCCTGGCTCTGGTGACCCTCAGACCCCCCCTGGCTGCAAAACATGGGCAAGAGCTTCTTTGGCTTATGGATGGGGATGTCCTGGGGGACACAGCAGCCCTGGCTCTGGTGGGAGGGTACAGTTGGCATCTCTTGCTGCTTCCCACCAGCCAGACCTCGGGAAATGACAGGAATTGCTGACATTTTTCTGCAGCCTCACCCCAGCCCCCTGGTCCCCAAGGGCAACGGGGGAGGTTTTTTCCACTGCCACAGAAGCTCTGGGTGTCGCTCCGGGCCCCCCCCCCCCCCGCGT
>NW_008794170.1:93069-94819 GCF_000699145.1 Aptenodytes forsteri | reverse complement strand
GGTTTTTTCCCCCTGCCACAGAAGCTCTGGGTGTCGCTCGGGCTCCTCCACCTCCCTGGTGCATGGGTCCAAGAAGACCCCTGGCCCACAGTGACAGAGCGCTCAGAGGTGAACTCGCCCCCTTGCAAGACACACTGAGAAGTTAAATATGCTCGTTATTCAGGAGCAGAGCAAGAAACAGCAGCGACCTGCAAATGAGCACTCCCTCCTCCTCCCCTGCGCAGGGCTCCCAGGGCCAGACACCTGCAGATGCGTCCCCGGTGCTGCCTCGCCCTGCGCACTCCCACTCGGATGCTCATGCTCAGACCTGCAATTACTTAACTTGATTTTTTTAAAGATCTATTTTTGGGTGGCTTTGTAAAAAGTAAATACTTACTGCTGCTGGCAGCCAGCCATGATCCCAGTTTGGGGGGTTTCAGAGGAGCTCCCAAACCCCCTTTCAGCCTTGTTTCCCACTGGGAGAAAGCACTGAAAGATCGAGATGAGCAAATACGGTGTGCATGCCCACTTCCCTGAGGAGTGCGGACAAGGGATGCTGACCTGCCAGGAGCAGTACCAGCCTCATTCAAAAAAAAAAAAAAAACACCAACCAAAAAAATCCCAAACCCACATGCATCCACAAACAAGGCTGCTTTGGGGCTGCAGATGTGATGACTGCGATGGTCCAGAGCCCTGCCTTCCTCCCTGAAAACCTGGGGAGCAGCGCAGGGGTAACGCTGATACAGGAGGCACCATGTAGCCCCCCACAGTCCCTGCAGGAAGCGGTTGAGATTCCCCCAGGACATGCCCCAGCTCCGCATCATTCTCCAGAGCTATCCCAAAGCAGGCTCTGCTCCCTGCAGCTTCTCAGTGGATGAGCTCTACCCCGCAGCCTGGGGCTTGGCACCGGAGATGTCCCATCCCGTGACATGCTGTGTGATGGCCGGCTCTCGTCCCCAGCACTGCCTCGAGGATGGCAGGGAGCCACCACTAGCAAGCCAGATACTTTTAGCTGGAGCAGCCACACAGCTCTCCAATTAATTATCACCTGCAGAGGTGTTTTTAGGAGTTATTTATAGGTGAGCGTGATGAAACCTGGGGAAAGCAATTGCCGAAGTGAACCAGGCACAAAATGCAGGACAGCCTCTCCCCTTCCTGGGGAGGAATGTGCCCTGCTGAACCCGGAAAGGGAGTAAACTGCTCTGGCTTTGGCATTTAAGCTCAGTGAGCCAGGTTAAGCCCATGTGGCAGCTGGGCTCGGTCCATAGCTTGGTCCATAACCCGGCTGCTGGCGGTGCTGCAGGCTGCCGGGACTGAACCAGTCTTACAAAGGAAAGAGAAGATGGAACCTCCATCTACAAACATTTCCTTGCCATCTGAGCCAGCTCAGGATGCTGGTATTTCTGGGAGAGATGATGCTGTCTCCAACCTCATCTTTCCCAGAGCGAACTCCTGCCCTGCCTACAGTGGGTGTCACGGCTCATGCTAACCATCACAAAAAAAGCTGCTGTCACACAATTCTGCTTTGACAGGTACTACCAAGTAGTCCCAGCATCAATTCCCTTTCTATTAAGGATGGCCGAAAGGTTTCATATGCCGGATCTGATTGCTTAGGATGATAAAAGCAAGTCATCAGCACAGCCTGTTCAGGCATCAGCAAATCCCAAATCCCCCCCAGCCAGATATTGGCTGGCTTATCTAATCGCGTGACCTCTCTTCAAAAGCCAGCCTGAACAAACGGAGCAGATTTCTTCCCTGAAATGCTACCAGC
>NW_008794170.1:76015-92850 GCF_000699145.1 Aptenodytes forsteri | reverse complement strand
GGGGAGAGGGGGGAGGTACACGGTCCCCCCTTTGCTGGGGCAGAGCCAAGCAAGCTGCAGCTGTTACCAAGCATCCCTCCCCGGCTCATCGCTCTCTCGTAGCGAGGGACCAGACCGCATCCCAGTGACTCGCTTTGTGCCAGACGAGACTTCTCAAAGCGTCTGCTGGAAGGTTTAATTAATGTTCAGTGGGGGGTAATCAAAGCAGGGCAGGAACTCAAGGTTCGTTATCTTCCAAAGGCTGCTGAAGAGACAGTGGGGCCATCCTTTGAGTTTTGGCCACAAATGGTTGGTCCGAACTGCTTGGAGGAGTGGTTCCAAGATGATTTCAGCATACCATGAGGAAGGCTGCGGGATGGATTTGGTGATGGGCAGGGGAAGGAAGGGGAAACCACAACCAGTGGCGCTCCTGACGTAGAGCAAGTCTGTTAAACAGTAACAAAAATAACACATTCATCTCCCCAGCCAGAGGCTCCTTTCTTTTCATGTAGGACATCAGGGTCTTCCCACACAAATCAAACAATCAGTCACCCCTTGCAGAACTAACCACCCGACAAGTGAAGCTTGCCCCTCTTTCGGCCAGGTTTTGCAGCATACAGCCTTTTGGAAAAACACACCTTTGTATTCTGCTTTTTCCTGCTCCATTATAATAAAAAAGCCCAAATGTGTCATTTGTTGCTTGGAATTCCCTGAATTTCACCGATGGATTAAGCCTGCTGAGGTGTGAAGAGGCGAGCCCCAGGGGATGCTTCGTGTAAAGCCCGTTATCCAAAAAAAGGGCTTTCGATAGGAGGCGTGAGCGGGTCATACCACAGATACACAATGGCAGTTACATTTCCAGGGACAATGACCATCTCTGTTAATTTACAGTCATCCAAGCCCATGTTTTATGACGGATCAAGCCCAATTAAGTTTGCTTGGGTTATTAAAGTGGGAAGGTTATAAGAGTCCAGCAGACAAGGAAACCCAAACCTGGAACAGGACTGCTAAGCTAGATGTGCCTGGGGTGCCGGCAAAGCCCAGCACCCAGGGCAGAAGTCCAAGCGATGCATCATGATCCTCGCTGGATTTTCTACCCCCATTTTCCACAAAGTAAGCCACCGTGCCTCCACCTGGCATGGGGGATACTGCCATCAGAGGAGGGCAGATGCAGGAGACAGCACTGGGAACGATGGCCTTCTGGTGGCAAAAGAAACCTGCCAACAAGAGGAAGACCTAGGAGCAGCCCTTTAACCAACTCCTTTCCTTTAAGCACTCATGACCAACTCCTCACATTGCAAGATAGGAGTGTCCTGACAGCAGATAATCCACAGCAAGCATTTAATTGAGAGCTGGGAAGGAAGCAAAGCAATTGATTTTCAGCAGGGATTTCTAGGGATGAAAACAGATGCTCAGAGACCTCCAGGGTCTTTAATCAGAGACTCTAGTTTTCATTGCAAACTGCGCTGGGCGTCTGGACTCCGAGAGCTGGCAAGGACAAAGCAAAAATCATAGACACAGCAGCTTTTCTGTACAGACACTGATAACCCAGAGGTGACTTTTCTTTCTCTTCCCCTTCTGACGTATCTTCTTCAGTCATTTAGTGTCGAGCTGAGCTGATACCAGATGATCATTCAATTTTGATGACTGAAGTAAAGGAGAAAATGATGCGAATGCATTTCCAAGGTGACTCAAGCTGAAGCAGGTCATTCCCTTGATTGGCCCGAGGAAAAAAAGCCAAATCATTTCCTTGAAGTTGAAATATTAGAGGGAGTCAGCCAGCAGTGAAGCAGCTAATGGGGAACTGCCCAAATCAGATGGCTACTGCCCTTCGTGCCCAGACCACATAGGAACGAGGCAGCACATGGTGAGGCATCCATGGTGGTGCATCATCCGTACCCATCCTGGCGGTGAACCTGCAGTGCCGGGGCAGTCAGGAGGGGACCGATAACCCCAGCAGAAACCAACCCTTTACGCAAATAATTCAGAAATAATTCAGAAAATGCCACAACAGACCATTGGTGGGACATCATCTCACACGTGCTCCCTTTTTGCTTTCCCACTGGGTGTACCTGTGCTGGAGGATGGGTTTTCGTGCCATGCTATGTTGTGAAGCTCCCAACATCAACCACCGCCCCAGCCATGGGTTACTGGCACTGACCAATTTCACAGAGGAAAGGAAACAAGTAAGGACAGACAGGCAGCTGAGTTAAGAGACCTTCTTACCAGCCGAGACTTGCTAGCAATTGGAAATGAGGGGAAAGGCAGGCAATGTGATACACAGAAATCTGCAGGTTTCAAGGAAGCAAGCCAACGCATCATTATTGGACCAGCAGATCCGTATGTGTAATCTAATCCAGGATCATTATTCACCTGGTTTTATTCTCAGTTTCCACACATCTCAACGCACGTGTATCTGTGCAAAGCAAGCAACGAGCTGTTCTAGGAAAGCATCTGTAGGAGACATCAGAGGGCTGAGAAGCAGCAGCAGCAAGTAAAATAGTGGCTCAACTGCATCTTCCCCCCCGATTACAACTTTGTCCCAAAGGCACCATTTTAAAGCCCAGTTGTCGGCCACGACACAGCTGCTCTCCAATAGCCACGGCCGAGCCTTCAGGCTGCAGCAGCCCTGCTCTCTCCAGTGAGCCTCAACTGGGGTCGTGAATTGACTGAAGCACAGTCCAAATCCCATGACAGCCACAGGTCCGGGCACCAAACTGAGCGGGGACAACGTAGCAAGGGCTGAGCGAACCTGGGCTGGAGGAGTATGCTGGTGGTACGTCCAACACCCTGCTGTGGAGGCCAACACTGCTCCTGAAGGTAGGGCTGAAAAATTAAATGGGTTAGATGGGAGAATATCTGCTTGGGAAACAAGGGACTGCTGAGATCAGGAGACAAAAGGAGGAGAGCCAACAGCTGGCTCCTGGTGCATCATCCCTGGAAGAGTCTGGGAAGAACTTGTTTGCTCATTCCCTTTGACGATGCAAAGGGATGTTCGGTACCTTCCTTAGCTCATGAGTTCCACAAAAAGGTTACTTTCTTATTTGTTTTCCCCACTCTCTTCATCTTCTCCTAGGCTAGACCTTGGTTTTGCTTTGGAAATCAAGTCACAATATGCCAAAATTTCAAGCCTCTTTCCATGAGCCAGGTAGCCTGGTATCAGCAGGGTCTGGTACCAGCTCCATGTGCTCATTAGCCACCAGCGTGCACCCTCCTGCAAGCTCACCCTCCTGCAAGCTCATCCTCCTTGGAAGGAGGGCCTGAGGCATTCAGGAGATGACACAGTAACACCCACCCAGGCATGGATGGAGCAATGGGTGCCAAGCAAGGTCCAAGCATGTCCTTGTGTCTGACACATCCTCCTCGCCACCCATGAGATGTGGCAGTCCTGGCTCAGCAGCCCAGAGGTGCCTCCCCGTGCCAGACCACAAGATATGCTTACCAAAGATGAAATCAAACTATCACGTCTCCTCTTCGCCCTCGGTAAAACTGAAGCCACAGCCAAACATCTGAATATTTCACTTTCATGGCTTGAAATCTTAACTGTTCATATTGGGAGCACCACAACCGCCTTGGCTAAATACAAGGATTTTTTTCTCCATTCAGAAAACAGCCAGAAAAACATCTCCATGCCAAAACAAATCCTGCAACCAAATCTTTTCCTGCTTCACAAAGTTTCTTACCTAGTGCTTGAGCATAAGCAGCACCTTGGGAGGCCAGATCGTTTCCAGCGACTTTCCCCCAGAGAGGGCAGGATGGAAAGGCACGGGGAAGGAGGATTGGACCGAGATCAGCCCCAGAGGACTGCTGGCTCTAGATGTGGAAACATGCTGCGAGAAACACGTCATTCACATGGTGGAAAACCCACTAAATTAATCCCATGCATCCAAGCTGCTTTGAGACGAAGAGACAACAGTATATGATGTCTACTCAGGAGCACTAGAATAGTAACAGCTTTAATTAGAATTTTTTT
This sequence comes from Aptenodytes forsteri, assembly GCF_000699145.1. Classification (NCBI taxonomy): domain Eukaryota; kingdom Metazoa; phylum Chordata; class Aves; order Sphenisciformes; family Spheniscidae; genus Aptenodytes; species Aptenodytes forsteri. Next base: position 88,898 of record NW_008794170.1, on the reverse strand, counting down.
TTTTCCCCAAAAAACTTTTTCTTTAAAAAAAGAAAAAAGAAGGAACATTAAACAGTAAGTACAATAACCAGTTACTGCACGAAGGGTGGTAATGCAAAGCCCAGATGGAGCTTTTGGAGGAGGGTCCGATGTTTAGTGGGCAGAAGGCATCCAAAGGACACACGAGGAGGGACTGGATTTCAGACTGAGGACAGGGACAAATTAATGCAGCAGTTACCCCACAGGCTCTGAAACGTGCCAGCCGTGCTCCTGCAGGTCTCAGGGAGGGCGCACACCATCAATGAGCTGAGCACAGCATGTTTTAGGCTGCTGCTGAAATGTTAAGCTGGCTATATGGAGTACCTGAGGTAGTTAGAATAAACAAGGGGGAGGTAAAAAAAAAAAAAAAAAAAAAGCTGCAATTATTCAGGGACATCCCTGAAACACAGGAGGCTCAAATTCCTGCCCTCACCTGCTGCTGACACCCTCAGGGGCCCCAGGGCAGTGCGGCTGTTTTCCAGAAGCCCAGACCCTGCGCAGGACCGACCCCTCCTACACAAGTGCCACTTCGGAGAACAGCAAAAGCCAAGATTTGGGTAAAACCCCGGGAGAAAGCCTGCACATATGCTCTGGCAGGATGCATTCGTTATTGCAATGGAGATTTTTGCTCGTGCATGGAAAAACGTGCTCTTAGGGTGCCTTAGGGAAAGAGAAAGGGGACGCATAGTGGGCTCGGCTGCTGCCAGACCCTCTCTCTGTGCTAAGTTAAGTTGCATAGGAAACTCCTTAAAGCCCCTGAGGAGAAATTTAAGGTGCTATTTACTTCTTGTGGGGTCCGGTGAGAGTGACTGTTTCTGGGGACATGATTTTGGGAAGAGGAGAGGAGACCAGTCCCTCCCAAGGCCACCGTGCTGGCACAATCTGCCAGATGCCTTTCCCATTCTTTGTTTTTCTTTTTTGTTTGGAGTAACCTGAAAGAAAATAATCTTTTAACAACTAACCTTTCTGCGGTAGCAGCATGTCACTATAGACTTCGCACTTAAAATAATCTTTCTGTGCAAAAATATTTCCCTCCCATGTAAAATATTTGAAAGCTGGGGAGCGGAAGGAGGAAGGGAGGTCATTCAAAAGACTCTGCTATAAAACAAATAGGGAAAAATACGGGCACTTGGTGCTACAAATATTTAGCTCGATGGCACCAGGTTTATAGCAAAGACTATTTACAAGTTAAACTGGACTTCAGGAGCCTTGAAGAGCCCCAGTCGAAGCGCTCTGAAATCAATGACAATGAGCATTAAGTCACATAGCACATCAGGAGCATCTCCAGTGAGCTCAGAGTTCAAATTAGGAGAAACATTTTCTCTCTTCCTTCTTTTTTTTTTTTTTTTTTTTTTTTTTTTTTTGGGTTTTTTGTGTGTGTGTAAAGGGATATATGGATGGCAACAATTCCCTCCCCTTTTCTGGCCTCTTCCCCAGAGGAGGAGCATCTGGAGAGGAGCAGCCCAAGCAGTTTGCTGCCATGGCAGGGTGAGCCACTCTCACCATCCTCCTGGTCTGTCTCCCAAGGAGGTCTCTGCTGAACCCCAAACCTCCAGCTTCTTCCAGAGATGTCCTACAGCACCCGGGCAGGACAAAGTGGAAGGGGCAGTGACCGCTTCTCCTGGTAAAAAATGGTACCCGTGCATCTGAAAACAGGCAACGAGCATCTCCCTGTCCGCAAATGAGAAAATGCATGTTTGCAGAGACATGAAAATAAAAGAAAAATCAACCAAATGGCTCACAGGGCCTGTGAATAAAAAAAAAGCAGCTCCTGTTTTGGTATAAGATGCTTATTGGGCTGAGGACATTCCGAGTTCATACGGTGCTTTACAGTCACATCTGGTAGTCTGCCAAAGCCTGACCGTGGTGGTGGGGGAGGGCATTTACTGTGCTTCCTCTTAAAATATGTATTTACATGACTCACATTCGTCTCAAAAACGATAATTTAAAAGCAATTTCTACAACATAAAAAACAGCCACAGCTTCCCCCTAAAGTGGTTACAACCTTTACTGCTTATTACAAAAATTAGACTTTTATTTGTAAATGCCTAAAAAATGTGATCTCTTTTGTGATCCCTCCCCACCCCCTTGCCCCCTTTAAAGTTTTTTAGTAAGAAATAGTTTAACTGGTATCAATGCCATATGAAAAGCCATCCCCCTCTGAATGCCTTCCCATCAAGGAGGGGTGTCTCCTGCTGATTTCCAGTCCTGGTGGAGAACTTGCAAACTTTGGCCTCTTAAAAGCCGGGGAAAGCAACCTCCACTTCTTTTTAAAGTCAACTGCTTAAAAGAAAGGGGAAAAAGCACAGAAAAAAAAGCAGCAAGTGAGACGTGGACAAAAACATCGCCACAAGAGCTAGATGGCAAAATCCTCGTGGTCTTGCGGGCTGAAGGCAGCTGCCCGCAGCATGTCCAAGGAGTTGACGAGGATCAGGGTGCCGGTGAGATGCTTCCAGCGCTTGGTGATGGGGTTCTTCATCTTGTCCAGCCCGGTGTGCAGCTCCTGGATCACGTCACGGTAGCTGTCACCCATCTGGCTGCTCCAGGTGAGAAGGAAGTCGTATGCTGGCTTCCACATGGCCTGCAGCAATGGAGCAGAGGGAAGAGGAGATCAGAGCTGAGCTGGATGGCCAGTGAGCAAGTGATGCCATCCCTAACACACCCCCATCCCAGAACAAGCACGTTCCCAGGGAATAACACCCACAAATTTTCCCAGCACACCCAAATCCCTTTTATCCCCCAAAGGTGCTCCAGAAGAACATGCTCTTGGAGGTATCTGCAACCTAGGGGACCCATGGAAACCGAGACCCATCTGCTCTCACCTCGCTGTCCACCGCCCCCATCTTGTCCCGGTGCGGGGCCTCATAAGCATCCATCTGCTGCTTGGAGACCTTGGCGAGCTTCTCAGCGAGCTCCCTCCAGCGCTGGGACACCTCCACAGCTGTGGTCAGCAGCACAAAGTCCTGGATGAGTCGGACAACCAGCCCCTGGCAGTCCATTTTCAGCAGAGCCTGAGGGACAGTGGTGAAAATCAAACCAGAGAGTGAAGGCGGGCCTTAGATGGCAGGTGACCAGGGGACTGTACAAGGGAAGTCCCTCAAGAAGCCACCCCAAAAATCCTCCCACCCCCCTTCTGGTGACAGCTGGTGAAATTAGGCCACCAGGCTCGACAGAAGAGTAATCCCATTAATTGAACAATGTACCCTATCCCTGTTCAACAAGGCTTGCAGCCTGGGCTGGCCAATGCAGCCTTATTTTCTGGGCAACCCCTCAAGATGTTCAGGCGCCACCATAAGCAGTTTAAAGCATCCCAGGGCTGAGAAGAACAGATGCCTTTAATCAAGGAAACTAATCCAGTGTGGTCCGTGCAGCTTGCCTCCCCAAGTCCAGAGGAGCACCGTCCTTCAGCACAGATGGGTGGGTATGGGCCAGCCAGAACATTTTGGGACGAGACCTAGACATCAAGCCTCGGGAGATGGGCTGGGGTGAGACCCAAGCGAAGGGCCAGTTGGTAGCACTACAGGACCATTGCTTGGCTTGGGATGTTCTTGCTCTTCTCATCACCCCTCTGCCTTCCCATGCCAGATCAGAAAACACCTCCTTCCGCGTCATTTCTTGGCCTAAAAGCTGAGATTTCTGCAAATGGTTTTGAAGAAGTGGGGAAGAGGAACTGCAGCAGTCACAATTTTCTAGCTAGTGATAACTTAGCCAGGAAAAAAAAAATGACAGAGCAGCGTTAGCTCCTATCTTTAGGTACCAGATCACATTAACATCTGCTCAAAGTGGAAAGCAAGTTGCAACAGGGGAAAACCCACAATGCAGCCCAGGAAAGGAAGGGTTTAAGTGACAATTATCAGAGGATAGGATCTGACCGACAGAATAAACATCCCACTCACCAGGGCTCCCCCATCCTCTGCCAGAGCCCGTGGACCGCAACAGCCTCAGCAACAACCCCAGTTCCTGGACAAATCCCACCTCAAACTTCAAGTGGCTACAGAAAGGTGGTTTATATTATGAAACGGGCATCCCCTTTTTAAAACATGGAAACCAAGCAAACAGACCTCAGACTGCCTTGGGCGATAGTTTGCTGAGTACCCTCTTGTTTTCCTATGGCCAGATCCGGAGCTGTGGCACCAGCAGACTCAGGATGGTGGCTCCAGGATGGGTGAACACCAAGGGCTCAGCATTTCAACAGAAGGTCTCACTTCAGTAAAGGCAAACCACAGCTCAGGGATGCAGGGGACAGCCCCCCCCGAGGGATGCTGAAAACCAGTGAGGTCCCAAGGAACCACACTGGCACACATGTCCCCATTGGGAACATCACCCACACCTTCACAACAGCACGGGGCTGGTTATTACAGAAACCGTGGATGTGGTAGTCCACACATGGCCAGAATCCTCCTGCTTTCTGCCGCCATGGGAGAAAGACATCCTCTCCTGGCACAGGAGGGTCTGGACAAACCCCAGCTGGTTTGGCTCTGGGGCAGAAGAAGGGTTAAATCCTTGCATAGGTGGTTTCACAGGCACAGTTGGGAAAAGATGGGAACATCTGAAACCACTCCAGCAATTTGCAAAGCAAATGCATGTTGATTTTTCCCTTACGTGTTTCCAGCTTAAAGCTGGGCTTGAACCTAATTACAGCTGCAGACCAGCATTTGTTTGTTCCTCAAGTGCTTACACTGGTTTCCTGTACTAGGAGAGAAGTAATAAACCCTCTTGTTAAGCAAGCAAGGAAAATACATTTAAAAGAGCATTACTTTTTCCTTTTAAAAAGGGCATTAAGAAGCATTTAGATCTCACACCTGTGCCATAACTGCCTCCTCTCCAGCAATGCTACCTTACCACCCCAGATTCATCACCCTCTCCTCTGCAGGCAGAGGATTCAGACGGTCCTAAGGAAGGGCAGATTTAGCATCCTCAAACCTGTGTTTCCAGGTGGCTTGGATTGCCTGCATGCAAACCCTGAAACAACCTGGTATTTAGCAAAGCAGGCTAAATGAGCCGCTTGTTGGAGGCTGAGTGGGTTCGAGGCAGCAGAGAAAGCCACTGGGAGCAAACTGCGCCGCCGGGGTTAAGGATACAGCTGCAGGAGATGGACTCTCCCGTTCCTTCTGCTGCTCAATGTAAAAAAGAAAATGGCATCAAGTAAAGCAGTTGGGAGGCCATGTAACTAAGAACTGTACAATCGCTTGAAGCAACAGCTTTGGAAGAGACTGATTGCTCCCCGCAGCGCGTTAACTCTGAAACCTACTGACAGCCACAGAAACACCTACTTCCTGCACTTTGCCCCTGGTGATTTGAGCTGGGGAGGCTCAACATGCACACTATGGGCTGGGGAAAACGCGGGCAAGTGGGCAGAGGTGATGGGAGATGGGGACAGCACCAAAACCAGGTGGGGATGGGGTGCAAGAAGGACACACAGCCACTAAAGTCGGAGCCAAAGGGGAATATTCGTGCTATGGGCTGGGGAAAACGCGGGCAAGTGGGCAGAGGTGATGGGAGATGGGGACAGCACCAAAACCAGGTGGGGATGGGGTGCAAAAACCCCCCCCAGCCACTAAAGTCGGAGCCAAAGGGGGAATATTCGTGGTAACAGCGACGCACTTTTTTTGGCCTGGGCACAACTCGCTCCCTCTGTCACAGAAATACATGAAACCTGTGCGGGCATGGGGCTCTCCTGGAAGCCCTGACAGCTCATCCGGGATTATCAGGGCTCACAACAGATTTAATCCTCCGGCAGGCGCTTTTGGGATTACGCTACAATTTCTTTCCACCCTCCTCCCTTGCCCTGGACAAACCTCCCTGGATAACTGGCTACACCCACTGTGTCTCCATCCCTCGGTACCCAGTCGTGCTCTCTGCCAAGGCATGACCTGGGCTGTGCCTTCCCAGTGCCCTCCAAAGCATTTATTAACCTCGGAGTGGCTCCAAGCCTGCTCCAGCAGTCAAGCACACAGCAAAGGAGATGGTTTGATATTTAAATCCCAGTTCAAAGCAGCGCAGAAGCGCCTCTACTTAAAAGGCATCCAGAGGAGGCTGAATTTGCATCCCGGCTCTGAAATGCAGAATCCCATTTCCCATCCTCTAATGATGGAAATCAGCATCTGGAAGAAAGCAAGCCAAGCCCGAAGCAACAGGCAACCCCAAAGACCACCTGCAGATGCGCGGCCACCCCTGCCCGCGCCCATCACCGCAACCTTCATGGTCCACTCCCGACTCTGTGAGCCTCCAAGTCCTGCTCGCTCTCCCATGCACAAATACGCAGCCTCCCGTGGTCCAGCCCTGACCCCCACATGCTCCGGAGGAGCCATCTGAACTGGGGCGGGTCTTGTTTCTTCCTCACCTTTGGCCAAACTAAAGGAGTAAAAACCTTTCTCCTTTGCCCCAGAAGTGGAAAGCATCACCAAGTTCATGTGTGCCCACCAAGCGTGGTGCAAGACCCACAAGGAAGCTGTTATGGAAACAGACTTTTTAAATTAATGATGTTTTTTTAAAATAGGATTTAAATCAGAAAGCACCCCAGGGGATCTAAGTGTTATCATGCATTACTCACCCCCTGAAACGTCTGTACAGTGTTTGGTGGGGGAAGCAAAGATGCGGTTACCATAAGCAGTAATATTTAGTGTCCCATTAACCACTGAGGGGATGTGTGCCAGGGCAGGGATGCAACCTGAGTGCAGCAGGCAGGGCAGGCAAGCGATGTGCCTGGGGCAGCACCATGCTGCAGCTCTCACCTGGCTCCCATGCTCACAGCCCTGGGACTTCCTCAAACATGGGGAGAAAGGTGTCATTTCAGGAGAAGTGATGCCAAGTGCCATCAGTCAAGTGCAATCACAGGCAGCTTTTTTTTCAAGAGCAAAATTGCATGGGAACAAGAGCACAGAGCCTGCAACTGCTGCACTGGGGATGGAAAGGCAGTAAAGATTTCCTGCCAACCCCAGAAAATAAAGGTGGGTTGTCTTATACTGCCTGCGGAGCAAGGAGGCTGACAACACAACAGCTGAAAGGCATCGGTGGCATTTCTGCAGCTTTCTATTAATTGATAGGGGAGCAGGGCAAGACTTACAAGTGTTGCGCAGTGCAGCTTCCTTGCTGGAAGCTTGCAAGCGACTCCTGTGCTGCAAGCAACTTGGCTATGCAAGGACAAGCCATGTCCTACAGAAACATCCCCACCAACTTCAGCATGGTGCAGCATGGTTCCTTAGGGAAGCAATGTCCAGGATCTACACGTGTGGTGGGGATTTTTTCCCATGAAGGCAGAAAAAGGGCAGGAGTCTGGTTTTCCCCCGGACCCAAATTCAGCACAGGGACTACCATTAGCCAGCAGATTGCTTTGGGGTGGAGGAGCAAGAGGGGCCCAATGTGAGCACCCTTGGGCTGGCATGCTCCAGGTGTGCCAGCACAAGGTCCAAGCAGTGGACACCCTCCTCTGCAGGACATGAAGGACTGCTTGAGCCCACCAGCAGTATCTTTTGGTAGAAGAAAGACAGCGTGCAGATACCTGCAGTCAGAACAAACAACAGAAAACAATGGGGGGGGAAAAAAAACCCCATCATTGCATTCTGAACGATCTTTAGAAGTAGCCCAGAGAAGGAAAAGCTCATAGCTTCCACAGGTCTCTGCTGACATGCCCAGTGGCATTCCCAGAAGACCCATGTTTTTCTCAACAGCAGTGTCTGTTGGAAAGGATGATAAATGCTCTGTAAGAACACCACATTGAAAATCCAGAGAGAGAAATGCTCTGTCTCATCACAGGTCTAACCCCAGCTCCCAAGGACCAGGTACTGCAGTCACTGCATGGCCAGGTACCGGTGGCCCAGCTGCAACGAGGTCTTCTTGCATCTGTGCCCAGGTGTTTTTAGCAAGAGCATCTGGATGCTGCCTACTTTCGATGGGCAGAGAGGAGGGAGGGGAGAGGTAGATTTCTCTTTCTGATGTGATGACTAACTTCTGAGCAACATTCCCCTGGTTACCTTCACACCACTGCTAGTGCTAGATTAGAAAAATAGTAATTAAATGCAGATTACTTATTAACTAGTCATCACAACCAGGCTTTTCCGTGCTTGGCTGCTCATGCATGGCTCTGCCACTGCCATTTCGTGTACTCAACACTGAAGTCAGATAAGCCTGCTTACTGCCTCTCCCTTCACAGTCCCTTTGAGAGGAGACAACCAACTTTAAGATGAAACGGCCAGATCAGAGCTTAATCCAACTGATTCTTCTTGCCAGCAGACACCAGAAAGCAAGTCCATTTGTTACAAATAAAATCAGATTTAAACACAATAAAATACATTACTGCTCTGTTGTCATCCCCTGAAACATGTTTTTTAAATTTTTTTTTTTTTTTTTAAAACAGGCTAAATCTAATTTCTCCATAAGCTAAGGAGGATTTGACAGCAGCAAGAGGTTTAGAAGAAGCATCATCTTCCACCAGGAAGGGAGCTCATCCTTTATCGACGGGCTCAGACTCACAAAGAATAGGAAACAGAGCCAACGCTCAGGATTAGCCTCCATTCAAACAAGGAAAATAAAACCTGCTCTGGGACTCTGCACTCCAGGCAATCCCTTGGGGAGCTGGATGTTTTCCTGCAGCTTACAGCCCTCCCCTTGAGTTAGCGGCTCCCTGAGTATCCAAAGAGCCTTATCTTTCCCTTTGTCTACCCACTGAGGTCTGACATGGATTTTCCAAGACCTACAGACTGTCTGGGACCCCTGGAGACAAAGGAAATAGATAAAAGGCACACTTACAGGTTTGCAAAGCAGTAAGGCAAACAGCACGAAGCCCTTGCAAGCATCCAGCAAGAGGAGAACAGATTTCATCCCATCATTCACCAAGGCTAATGATTAAAGGAGCAAACCCTCCCTTGGGGGAACCACGGGGCCAGACACCAGCCTTGGCTACCATGGTGGGTATTTTCCCTTCCTGGATGGCCCAAGAAAGAAGAGAGACAACCGCATATGATGGCCAGAAGAACCCCTCAACAGAAGCAGCATTGGTGGCATGACCTGGCACCTGAAAGTCAAAGCTAAAACATCGACCCACGGGCCACAAAGTGGTACCCAGGCACCGGGAACTCACTGGACAGTATTTCCATGAGTAACGAAAGGTTCCATACTCTTTGTAACACCTTACAACTCATACTCGGATCCTCAAGTTTCCACCCTCTTATTAAAGGGAGTGGGAAATGAAATATTTCATTCGGCTCCAGTCCTCTTTACCCAGGCTGCCTATTCCTAATTTTGTTTTGCATGCTGCTGCCTGCGCCCATCATCATCAAGCGAAGCTGTCGCTATTCCTTAATTCAGTTGGCATTTTAAACCACATGATTTGCCGTAACTCGGTTATCCTGCTTCTGCGGGAGAGCCTGTTAAGAGGCGAGAGCTGCAAATCTCTTCCAGACGTTTCGTTCTGTATTTTCTTTGGCTCACTTCCTGTGAAATGCTAGAAATGATCACGAAGATGATTTCTCATAAGAGACTTCCTAATGGCATCCTAGAAATACTTGCAAGCAGCACTTCCCCAAATGCCTTTCAGGACAGAAGCAAGCTGGTCATTTCAATTCGCAAACGCAATCCACAGTTGGACGTAAAGCATCCCAGCTCGGAGGTGCCCTTGGTTTAGCTGCCACTCAAAGAGAGATGAGGCAGACATAACACGACATTATTACAGAGGAATCTGAGGTTGTTTCATGAAGGTAAAGGTGTAGCATCATTCTTCACAGCAGCTGTAAAAACCCCTCTCTGGCATGCTTTGACACACCTAGTGATGCAAAAGTATGTGACCTGAGGGGTGGCTCGCCTACCCCACTCTGTATAGGAAAAGCTTCTGTGTTTCTTGTCTTTCTTCCAGTTTTCCATCAGTATTGCCTTCAACGATGCACGCTTTGACACTGGGGTTGAGACGACCAGCAGCTTTCAGGTAATTCCTCGAAGTGTGCATCATTGAAGGTTGAAATGTAAATAAATACCCAGCAGCAGGGACCAGTTGAGTGCCATGAACACTGCACCAAAATCACCTTGATTTTGAGGGGCTTCAGATTAGCTACCTTCCAAAGCAAGCCTGTTGGCTGCCCTCACGCAACATGTACCTACCATATTTCACCCAGTGCATCCCTCATTTATACCCATGATCCCATTAAACCAGGAGCCCTTCGATGAGTCCAACTGCAGGGCTGAACCTCCACCTGGCTGTGCCAAGCAGCCTGCAGAAGATGGACATTAACCCTAACCCTAACCTTCTACAGACTGAATTAGGAAACTTCCACCTCCCGTTCACCCTAATCACTCTGCACAGCAGGGAATTAAGACCCCACCCCTTGTCAGACCTCAGACTCACCGTCATCAGCTCCTTCTGGAAAGATTTCCTCTCCTTGTTCTCGGTGTTGTTGCAGTCTTCCTTCAGCTTCTCCAAGACGGAGGCCACTCGCTCCGGCTCGCTGTCCAACTCCGCTCGGCAGAAAAACGTGAGCGGCAAGTTCAAATACCCCAGCGCATCGGCAAAGGACCGCCAGCTGCTGAGGTTCTCCATGAGCAGAGTCCTCACGGAGGCATAGATGTAGGTCAGGAACTTGCAGGGCCTCAGGATCTGCTCGAGCAACAGGCTGGTGGTGAGATCTGGCCCAGAGAAGTAGCTGGGCTTGACTTTCCCAACCACCAGCACGTTTTTGGTGTGCACAAGGCCTATTTTTCCCTGGTAGTAGCCAATATACCACTCCTTGGTCCACAGCTGCCCTTTCAACCTGATCTTCTCCTCACTGAGGAGGGCTATGACGTCTCCTTTCTTGTACTCCAGCAAATAGTGGTTCTTGCTTTGCCGCACCACTGTCTTCAGCAGCTTGCCGTACTTCAAGCTCAACACCGGCCGGTCCTGAAAGACTGGATACTTGGCGATGGCAGCCAGAGGTGAAAGGATGATCTTTCCGACCTCGTTCTTCTTGAGGAACCGCCTCTGCCCTGTCAGTTTGATGGCACTTTTTGGAGGCGGCTGCGGTGTCTGGACGCAGAATTGGGTCAAAATGGCATCCTTGTCATCCTTGACCTGTACCCTTAGCGTGAAGTCTGAGAGCTCGTTGGGGTCGTGGGATGCAATGGGGAAGATAAGGCGGCTGACCTTGCCCAGCTTCATCTGGAAGCCCCGCACAATTTTGGCTTGCTCGCTAGCTTTCACCTCATAGTTGGTCATGTTGGAGAACATGCAGAGCTTGAGGTCCTGAGGCCGTGACAGAGCAAACTGATGCTTACCCCAGAGCTGGAGGGCAACAGGAGCCGGGCTGTGGGACTGTCTCGTGACCTCGTTCACCAGGAGAGTCTTGGGAGCGCATTCGTGCCCAAAAATGGCCACAACCGTTTTAAAGGAAGGGTGAATGTGTTTTGGGCCGTAGACGCCAACTGTGATCCTCTTGCTGATGTAATCCCAAACAGTGTAAGGGTAGAGGATGTTCTGCCCCTGGGCTACGGCCGCGATGTACATGCAAGGCTCCAGGTTCTCCAGCTGCACCTGGATCGTATCTCCATACGAATAGCTCAGCTGCATCGGCGTGTACGGCCCTTCTTTCATGTCACTCCGCAGGCACTGCAGTCCTACCAAACTCTTGCTCATTATGTCATTCTTGACCTCTGCCGACACCTTCATCTCCAGAATGATGAAGGTTTTCACCTCCATGTTGCTGAGTTTGATCTGCAGGACTGGGCTGATGGTGCTGCACTTGTCACTGTTCAGCTCCAGTGGCGGATCCAGCATTGCTTTCATGGAGATCTGCTGCGTTTCCCCAGGGCACACGTGACCTTCTGGCACATGGATGCTGATGTTAGTATCTGGAAGCTGGACGGCTCCACCAGAGCTATCCAGCTTGCAGACAATGTTGGTCTCCACCGGTTGTGTCTGACCCCAGCCAGGATTTTGACCAAGCAAATCCAAGTCATGGCAAGACCGAGCCAGCTTCCTGTGGTTCAGCCACGCCGTCCTAAAATCTTCCCGGCTCTGGAACTGCTCAGGGGTGGGAGACTTCAAACCGCTGAAGAAACCCGACGATGCCGGAGCATCTGACTTAGCTTGAAGAACAGACAGTTCAGACAAACTGTAGGAGCGTTTACTTCTGAAGAAGGGATTGTCCCTTTTCACGGGCTGTTCCAGATCCAGCCTGTTTGTGGATGGAAACTCATCAAAAATGTTACCTAGGCTGCTATTAGCGGCCGAACTGGAAAGAGCTGAAGTAGGAGCCCCCGTGTCAAAGAGCAGCAAGTCAACAGTGATGTTGGAGTTGGACTCTTTGTCCAAGCTGGGCAGTGTTTGCAAATTCCCATTCAGAAACGGGTTCGTCTGGACTCCGTTCAAGAATGGGTTGTTATTGTAGGGTTTCGCAGAGTTTCTCTTCACGTCAGTCCATTCTCCAAGCAGGTCTAACTCCTTGACCCCCTCATCAGGGCTCTCCAGTAGATTATCTATCATCCCGCTGTCCGTTAAGGAAGAGTTGCGGTAGTTTACAGGCTGGACGTAGGAGGAAGGGATGTAACCCATTTCCGTGGTGTTGTGAGCGTACCACCACTCACCTCCTGATGTGTCTAAGACATAAAGGTGGTCCCCCTTGGAGAACTTCAAAGTGGTGAAATTAGTCGGACAGTAATCTTTGATTGCTATTACTTCCTTCGCATTTCCAAAGGACGTGGGATTGTCAACCAGCAAGGCACTAGGAGAAGGCACTGCAAAGCCAAGAAGAAAAACAGCACTGTAAGCAATCCACAAGAACGTCACAAATTTTTATTTCAGGTAAGCAATCTGTGCTACTTTAAGCGGTGAAATAAGGTAGTTTTAAAGCCTCTCAAACCTACAGGTTATTCCCCCCCCCCCCAAAAAAAAATTTTTAAA
>NW_008794170.1:49953-75681 GCF_000699145.1 Aptenodytes forsteri | reverse complement strand
ACCGACAATTTATTCCCCCCCCCCCCAAAAAAAAATTTTTAAACAAAACTTCTCCCACCACTACATCTGGTACATCCACGTTCCCCTTCCCCAAAGGGCTCATGAACTAAAAGGATGGGCATAAACACAGCTGGGAAGAGCAGCAGGAGCCCACTTGTTATCCTTCCAATGCAGTCAAGTAGCAATAAGCCTTGCCCTCAATGTAGGGCCCCATGCAGCTGCTCCTGCATGAGACGCCAGTGTCCCACAGCCTCACTAAACTCCCTGATGAACGATGCACAAGAAGATGTTTTGGAGGGAGGTTTGAGGAAGTGGGAGTCGCTTCTTATCAGCTCTCCTTTTCAGCTGGCATGTTGGGATCTAAGCTCCTACAGGCACATGCCAGAATGACAGGCATCCCCTTAAATGTTCACATTTAAAATAACAGAAGTTAATTAGGGGGGGTTCTCAACGATTGCTACATGGGAAGAGCCATTATCCTACCAATTTGCTCAGTGGTATCTCAAGGTCTTTGGCCTCCAGCTCTTTCACATTGCCACTGCACTCTCCATGCAAATAGTTATCTGTGCTGCTGCAGGTTAACATGTAATGTCCGCAGGCTAAAAGTGCTCTTGCTCTGCCGTAACCCATCTCCTGCACATGTGAAACATCTCACATTTCAGTGCAAGAAACAACTAAGGGTACCCACTAAGGGCATGTCATATTGCTACTTTTTCACATCACACCAGCCAAAAAAAATCAGCATCTCATCTCTCTTACATAGCACCTGTATTTCGAAGCTCCTCAACAAAATTTAACTCAATTTCTGGAGAAGGTCGTGTAGTTTGAACCCTCAGAAAGAAGCACAGCATCAGCCTCATGCAGTGCTGTCACAGTCCTAGCAGCATCTCCAATCTCCCTTTCAGTAGCACCAGCTGAAAGTCAATTTGCCAGGGGATCCCAATTACAAGCAAAACAGCTGGGTCAAGCCTACAGAAGCTCACACTGCCACCATATTTATTGCTTTTGTTCTCACTTTTAGGACCTACTTCTGTAAAAAGCACTAGAAATAAGCTGCAGATGATGCTACATCAGTGTTCAAGTGTGTGTTATCTTGCTAGACAGACCTAAGAAAACAAGGAGAGCTGGATTTTCACCAATACGGAGGTGTAAGTGAACAGGGACAGCACCTGCTTCAATAGGCTTGAGAGCTCTCTGGAGGGAAAAGGGTGATTTAAGAAACACAGGAAGCCCCTAAAACCCCGGAGACGAAGGGATGGCAGATGAGACTGCGCATCCCTGCAGTCACTAGCTGCAGGCTGGCAGGACTTCTCAGACACAGAAAGTACAAGGCAAGGGAAGACACAGACAAGCAAAGAAAAATCTTTAAATATACTCTAGGGATCAAAATATTAAGGAGAGAAGTGTTTGCACACATCTGAAACACATCATTGTTAATCCACCTCCTCCACCAGCAGGTAGGGAAAGTCGTGAGGACATTTATTCAGTGTAAAACTATATATAAACTCCGTATTGAAACTATTTTACCACCCTAGTAGGAAGCTGCTGTTAACCCAGTGCTGCAGCCCGAGCCATCTGCAGGACAGGGCATTTTTGGTCTCCCCATCCCTTCGGGTCAGATGGGTGAGTGGCCGTCCCCATGTCCCCCTCAGCTGTGCACACAGCCAGCACGGCGGCAGGGTTAATACAGATGTGCTGAAACCAGCAGACCCCTTGGAGAACATGAGTAATTCCTATTTTTTCATTTAAAACAATCTAATGTGCAGCGAGAGCATTTGATGTTTGGGTCTCTTCTTGCTACGCCTGCAAAAGCAATCGCTTTTATGCATGCTTATTTTTAAAGGCCCTCGACACATGCTAAGTTCCACCTGGAGTTATTCCTTGGGATCCATTTCTGCTGCGGGAACAGTAATTTCCCTTTCACCTGAATGCAGCTTTTATGCTGGGTAAGGTAAATACAGCTGAAGGAAAAGCAATAAAGGGAAGAAAAAGGATTATTCAAGCAACACGCAAGCTCACAGCTCCAGGGAAGGGGAAAACAAACCCTTGCAACTGCCTTGTTGCTGTCACTTCTCCTGGTTGCTCGATCTCTTGGTGTCAGGTCCATGCCCGTCCTTGCACCTGTGGATGCAGTTGTCAGCGCTTGCTGCTCTTCCCCATCAGCTGCTATCTGCTAATTATTAACCAAACCCCCTCCCAGACCCCAGGGGTGAGAGGATGCACCCGAATTGAGGAGGGGGCATTGTCCCCACCCGTCCCTCCACACCTTTGACATCGCAGAGGCTGGTCTCGGCGAAGCCCTCGCCGAGGTCGATGAGCGTCCCCTCCGACTTGCACCGCGGCAGGCCGCCTGAGTTGGCCGCCCGGATCCTCTGCGCCGCCATCTCCGGCCCGCCGACCCCACCAGTCCCAGGGCGGCACTAGGAGGCCATGACCTCTCCACGAGCGAAGCTGGCTATGGGGACCCTGGTGTCACCTTGGGGAACCAGCCTGGGGAAGAGAAACGAACCCCAGCACGTTAGCAAAGGCTCCAGGTCCCACCATGCCACCCACACGCCAACGATGCTCACCCCAGGCACACGCCGACCCTGTGGTGCCGATACAGGAGAACATCCTCATGTTCTCCGTAAAGCATTATGAAAGACAACCTGGGTGCTCCTAATAAGCACAGCACTGCCTACAAATCACCAAGGGCTTTGGGTAGCGAGGACAGCCTGGTCTTGCACGATGCTACTGCTGGCCACAACCCCGTACGAAGCAGCCCTCTTGCCTTTAAGATTTATTTGGGGATACATTGCTCCCAGGCTCATAAATTGGCCCTTCTCCACATTTCTTAAGGGCTTTCAGGGCATTTGCACGTTGCTGTAATACATATTTATAAAACCATCAAGCACTCAGATGCTGTAGGAGCCCAGGGCAGTGGTTAGTGAGCGTGGAGGGCCCACGGGACCAGGTTTTTGCATGTTCAACCACATCATTGCTGCCTCCTGCCACAGCACCAGGATGTCCTGGGATGGGGACTGGGCAGAGAAACACCCCTTCTTGCACTGACTGCCCAGCTTCACTCAAGCTGCTGCGAGGAGCCGGTACAGGGATGACAACAGGGGGGAGACAAGTTTCCAAAAGGAAAAAGAAAAATAAAGGGGTTTTTCCTCCTTTTTTTCCAGAAACACTTGCAAAAGCACTTCCAGAAACCCTTGTGGAAGAGCAGCTGCATCAGCGAGCCAGAGCCAAGAGGAAAATTAACCCACCTCCTGCTGCCTGCAGAACATGCTGGCACTTCAACCACCAGCATAGTGCCTGATGCAAGCACTGGTAAGACCTCCTCTGGTGTCACCCATGTCCTCTGGAGCTCGGAGAGTGGCCAGAAAGGCCTGGTGCCTCTCTGCTAGCTGAAGCAGCAGAGCCTGAGCCATGCTTTGCCCCTTCAGGTTTGCACCACAGAGTAGGTAGGCGGTCCGACATACCTGGCACCATCCCAGTAAATCCTGCCATCCAGCATCCCTACATCCTGCTCCCTACACACCTGCCACAAAACTCCAGCCAGGCTACAAAGTGCCAACAGCTCTTAAAAATAAAGCCCTGTGCAATTAAAAGTTATATCCAAATCCCCTGCTTGAGTTCAGCAACCCAAAGGGCTTTTCATCCAGTCCTAGTACTGTTTTTCCCTTCTCCCCCTCCCATGCAATTTTTTTTCCTTCCTCTGCTTGAAAATCAGATCAAGCAGAAAATAACCCCCAAACCCAAATTCCTTAGGTGGGAATGCAGAGCTGATGGAAATGTGAAGACAAGTGCCGATTGCTTTGGCTGCAGCTGGCTGTTATTAAACCAGCGTGTCTCTCTCCACTGGCAGGGCGAGGAAGAGCAGCAAGCCCTGAAGGATTCGGTGCCCTTTTCTGGAATGCAGTAAGAGGAAATTTGCAGGGGAGAGCCTGAGCAGGAGATACTCCAGCCTGCTTGAAATGCTTCCCAAGCCATCCCCCGGGCCAGTATGCCGGGAATGTAGTTAGCTGGAAGGGCTGCACCAGGCTCCAGCCAGAAAAGGGAAGGGAGAACTTGTGTGCAAACACTTTTCCCTTTGAGAAGAGCATTGTTTTGAGCCCTGCTGGGAGCACTCCAAGGGGAGAGGGCTTGGCAGGCATTAAATACAGAGAAACCAGGCTTTGAATCAAGACTGTGCTTATCAGAGCCTGGCCAGGTAAGACAGGGGACTTGGAGCTGCCATCAGCAGCAAGAAAAAGCAGTAAGTGGTCAGTGGGAAGCCGGGGAACGGAGGAAAGATGCTCTTGTTAGCTGGCACTGTTCACCATCTATCCAGCTCACCCCTTTGCAAAGCACCACCACGGTGGGCAGAATGTTGTTTCTCATTAATACAAGGCACTGTTTGGATTGCACATTTTCCAGCTGGCATGCAAGACCCTAAACACTTACTGCTTCCCCCTAAAGCGACCCTGCAGACACTAGGTAGGCTGTTGTAGGGTTTTTTTTCTCCCTAGCTGGAGGGTTCAAGCCCTCCACAGCTACAGAGGCACAAAATCCAGCACGAGGTACGCAGCGTCATCGCAGAAATAGCTCAAGTGGCAAAGTTTTCACCAATTTTAGCAATGCACACAATCCTGTTAAAAAACAAGAAACACTTTGACAGCCCAAAGGTCACCCTTGCTTGGTGAGCACTGCACGAAGCAAGAAAGAAACCAGCAACAGGTAGGTCATTTTACTGTGAATCAAAGTGCAAATCATGAATATATTTTTAAACACCTGCCTGGTAGTCCAGTGCCAAATAATTTTTTATATCAATCATTACAGCTGTGCACTGACAACTCTCACTGACGTATCCACACGCCTCTCAGTGCCTGGCATTTGCAGGGATGCTCTCCCTTCCTGTATTTATGTAACTATATAGGAACATTTATGCTAAAGGTCTGGACAGATGTGGTTGTGTGGAGAAACAGCTGGAAAAATCCCCCCTACATGCACCCTGTGGTCTCAAAAGGCAGCAAGAATGTACATCAAAATGAGTGATTATGAAGGGGTATTTCCTCTCCCGAAAGCAGCATCTTGGCTGCATCTCAGTCCACTATGGATGTAGCAACACTCTCACACACACATGAAAGGATGGGGGTGCATGCCCCCCACAGCTGGACTTGGTGAGGCAGCTGTGTTTTGGAGCTGACTGTCCCAGGGGACAGACCCGAGACGTTTCTGAATGCAGAGGCAGGACAGATAACCAGCAAGCCTTCAAACTCGGGCTACATGAGAATAAAAGGGGACAGTCGGGAACAGGGTGGGGGGAAAACAAGGGTGGACGGGGCAAGATTTGTTTAGAAATCACTTCTGTAGCCATGGCTGAGACAATGGTCTGCTAACTCCTCTGAAAGCACTTTAAATATAGACTAGGATTAAATATAGACTAGGAAAAACCCAGCCCCATCTGTTTACCCAAAGACATAAACAGCATCCGAAATGAATGGGGGTGGGGGGAAGGAAACTGGTGAACAACCAGAGCTTGCCCCGCACAAGCAAGGAAGGCAACAGCATCTCGTCGTGCAACCAGCTCAAAGGCACCCGCACCTGCTTTTCACACCATATTTCTCCTCCCAAGACAGAAAGGCAATGCTGCAGGGTAAAATTCAACCATGCAAGCCAGGAGGACCTGCTGCGTGCTTCCCCCACCCCAAGTAATCCAACAGGCAGCTTTGCAGGCAGCATGCAGGCAGCAGCTGCTGGGGTTGGGGCTCCACAGTGGTTACACCCCACGGTACCAGCTGTGCCACTATTCTTTCCAAAATCCTAAATGGGCTTTACTGAGGGTTGGGCAAAGCTTTAGGGAAGCCCCGACGAGCACGTTCCCACAGCTGCTGGCTGGCATCCTGCAAATCCTCACCAGCTTTCTGGGGCATGGAAGTGCCAGGGATGGTGCCGGCCTTGGACCAGCATGGTGGGGGGCTGCAGGGTTTATCTCCGGATACCCCTTGCTCCTACCCTGGCATCACGTGGGGATGACACAGCGGCTGTATCACCTCCCCGCCCCATCTGCTGGGCTTCTGCTCCCTGGGGGACATCACGGGATGCCCATCCTGTGAGTCACCCATCAGGGGAACAGCAGAACTGTCTTCAACAGGGACTTGCAGAGCATGGATTTAACTTTGCATTAGCTGGGGCTATCAATAAGGTTTTTGGGGAGGGACAGATGGGACATGCAGACAAACCTAGCCATGCTCCTCTCTGCAGAGAGGCTGGCTACTTCTCAAGGCGTGGAAGTGTTGTTGTGAGCACTCTGGGGAGCAGCGAGCAGGATCTCCAGGGTCTTGAGTAAGTGCCCTACCTACTCCTGGATCTCCTCTCCACCAGGCACGAAGCAGCAGCAGGTTTGGGGAAGGTCTAGGGCTGATGACTGTGTAGCACCTATTAAAAAAACCTATTGAAACCTATTAAAAAAACCCCAAAGGTCTTTTTCCTGCAGTGTTTGAATGCACGGCGTTCAGCTTAGTTCTAACAGCAGCATTTCCCGGCATGCAGTGACACATAAAAGGTTAAAAATAACTTCTGCAAACTCTCTGGGATGGCTTAGCCCGGAAATCCAACCGCAGGCTTTCCCAGCTCGGCCCCGCAGACCCAGGGGAGCCCTCCGAGACCCCCCAGCACAGGCTCCATGGTGGTACAGCAGAGCCGGCAGCAGAGCCCTGTCCCCCCCAGCGCTCCCAGCTCCATCTATCATGCCAAGCTGGTCCTGATGGGATTACAGTACAGACCCACCTCTGCCTGGACACTGAGCTATAAATCAAAGATGTAGCACGGGCATCTGGCCATGCTGAACGGGGTTAGCGGAAAAAAGCAATCCCATGAAAAATACTCACTGGCAGCGTAAGCCCCACATCTGTGAGCAAAGAAATGCAATAAGAACATGGGAGTACCTAAAAGTGCAAACCCCGAGGACGGGAAGCAGGATCTGCTGCTGGCCAAGGGGAGGTCTTCTCCAACAAGCACTGACTGCAGCCCACGTAGGTGGGAGAGGACCCCTCCAAAAGCCTCAATGATGGAAAACCCCTGACTGCCAAGAATTTGGGCTGATAAGACCCGGGAAGACTGGCAGGGCCGGGCGGTACCAAGCACCATCGGGACTGGAGATGGAGCCAGATCCTTCTATGCGCAGCCAAAGGAAGGGCAGTACACAGTACCTGCCGCCAACAAAGGGAGGTGGGGAGGACCGATGCACATGCCTGCCCGCCCTGGGAGTTCAGCCAAGCCAGGGAGCTACAGGGTCCATCCCACCGCAGCCCACACATGCGCATGGGAAGCATCAGAAACAGGAGCCACCATGACACAAGACGGGTCAACCTTGCACTAACTACCATAACTGCATGCCTGTTCTCCCCCTGTAACACATAAAAAGCCTGTCAAGCCCTAAGCCCATGGTGTAAGTTCAGGGGAAATCTTCCACCTACCCTTAGCCACAAACTGAAAGGTGGGAAGAGAAGAAAGAGCTTCTAATCAATCACTCGGCATCCTCTTCCCACGCCAAAGCCAAGACCAACTCCAGGCACTTGTTGCTAATGGCTTTTAATTTGCCTAACATAGAAGTGTTTTTGAAGGTTTCTTTTAAAAACAGTCAGCTTTGCTTAAATGCAAGTGAATTTAACTCTTTGTAGCTAGAAATTCATTTCCCAGAGCCACAGCACTACTCACAGAGCACATTCATCCCACACAATGAATTTACTGAAAACATTGCTTTTATCACAGTCACAAAACCTTAAGTAACTCAAGACCGTACAAGCAGTCACAGAAGGGACTCCTCCTGGAAACCCAGGGGACATGCACAGGGGACACCCCAGCCCTGAAGGAGCTGATGACTGCCTGCTCAGGGAGTCCCAGCAGACGTGCCTGGGAGCACCAACACAAACCAGATTCTGTCATTGCAATTGCTCAACGCACTTCCACCCAGCAGAAAATGATCTGACCATCTAGAGATCTGCCTGCTTTTTCCACACATTAACAGATCCTCCAGCACGTACCAGGAGGTGAAAAACACAACATCCTCTAAACTGGTAATGTCAGCACGGACCCAGCCAGGCCCTCTGCAGCCTCCTACAAGACTGGGACAGCTGGCGTGGCAAGATGGAGAGATGGATGCTCTTGCAGCTCATCTCTGAGGTCAATCCCAGAAGGACGGGTTCGTGGCTGACTCCCCACCTTCCATGAGTGGCCGCGTAGTGTATCCATTATGTGCTGCAAGCAATCATGAAGGCAGCATGGCCCAAGGTCCTCTCAGGGCACATGCAGCACTGGGAAAGACTACATTGACTTGTGCAACCCCATCACTTACCCCCACCAAGTGACCTCCTGCCTGGCATCTGCCCCATCCACTGGTCTGCCCAGTCAAACCACTGCAGGACACCATGGAGACACCCTGAAGCACAGTGAGATATCTTCTGGCCACGGGATGCCTCCGCGGGTCTCCAAACATCTGGTGGTAGCCGAGTGCCAGCAGAGAACAATGGGTTTTGGTTAAGAGGGAGAATGGGATGATTCCTCCTCCCTCTCTTTTGTCTTGGAGACAATGCATCTCGCTCCCCATGATCCTGACCTCTTCCGTAAGGCAGTTTGAGCCTTGCTGGTGAAGACGGATGGGGAAGAGCTGGCTGTTGTTTTTTTTTTCCTCCAGAAGCCTGGCCCAAGCATTTTGCATATTTGATGCCAGCAATGCCACATACCCTAGTGATTCCTGACCTTTTCGCCTTTCTCTTATCTCCTCCTCCTACTTCACCACTTGTGTTTGCAAAGCCAATGCTTTCATTTTCCAAAAAAACCCAAACCCAACCAAAGGTAAACCACCCCTTAAGACAACACAAAACACAAGCTCTTTGTACCAGAAAGAGCATGTTAGCGTGAACTCATGTATGTCCTGGAACAAGCCTTGGAGCTGCTGATGTGCCAGAACAGAACACGTGTCATTTTAGTCCCTTTTCTAGCAAACAAGAAGAGACTTGCGGAAATATCAGGACCTCCCATCCCTCCCGCAGCACCCTCATCTCCCAGGGGTTTGCTTTGGACCCGATCCCCACCATGCGTGGCAAGTGGTGAGGATGCTCGCACCCAGCATCCCTGCTCAGGCATCGCAACGGCAGCAGAGCCAGCTGCAGAGCACAGCCCCTTGCTACACCGTCCCCTCCAGCCTGTGCCAAGCCTTATGGAAAAATCCTGCCCGCAAGCTTAAGCTTGCCTCTGCTCCTGCCGGCTGAGCCCACTGCCAGGCAAGGGCAAGCCAAACACAGCAGGTTTGATGGGGCAGAGATACAATGGAGGAAAAAAAAAAAAATTATGGCTGAGCGAGTGCTGCGGGTGTCTGCTGGCACCTGGTGTCCGTTACAGCCTCCCTGATAGGGATGTCACCCTTTGCAAGCGAAGCAGGAAGGACAGGAAAGTTACCTTTTATAGCAACGACTTTGGAGCACAAGTCCCATTGGATATCAATCTCCAGCGCTGACTTTCAAGTGACTCAAATATAGATTAGGTGTCTTTGGGGGACGGAAGAGTTTTCCCTGCAGGACCTTCTCCTGCTGCCAAGCACAGGCTCCTGCCCAGCACCCACCCACTGATTTTGGTCACCCATGCCCCATGCAATCAGCCATGAGTCAGGAGAAAGCACTACAGAAGCCAGCGAGACTGGGTCGGGTATGGCCTGAGAGCCACTCATGGTAAGGAAAGTTGGATATGCCTTGCCATCAAGCAGACAGCAGCACTGATGCGCTGACTGCCAAGGCAGAGGAGGGTCCTGGAGATGCAGATACCACCCTCAAGCATCCACAGCAACTTCAAAGCCCCGCCCCAAAATCGCTGAAAATGGTGCCAGTGTGGCAAAGGTTTAAAAAGCCTGCAAGTGGAGGAAGGTGCTGGCAGTGCTGTACACAGCAGGAACCCTCATGAGGTTTACAGGGCCATAAAAAGGGTGCTCCTGGGCTGATAGCCCAGGTCCTACTACCCGACAGCAATGCTTCCCAGCAATAAAACCACTACACGCATGCGACTCCTGATAATATAGCAAGGTAGTAAATAAAGTTGTACTTGCTTCCATGTTTTCAAGGCTACCACAGGCTGCAAGACCAGCCACCCCCTCTGGCATCCCCAACTAAACAAGGCAGAGGGATGTCTCCAGTGGCACAGTCTTTGGTGCAGCTGATGCTGCTGAAACCCCAGCACTGAGAGCAGGGCACCTCCTGGCATACCCTAAGAACAGACCTCTCTGTTCCACAAAACTAATAAAAAAAAAAGGTAGCATCTGCCCAAACATCTCATGGTGAAGGAATGTGACCAGAGGGAGACCTCAACAGAGACAGTCTGCCTGTTTTGCAACCTCAGCTGGACCTCTTGTCCAGTTCAGTCTTCCCTTAAACCCACATACACTTTTTGCCTCCACGATGTCCTTCAGCAAGGAACTTAACGAGTCTGCTGCCCAGATGGTGGAAAACCCACCTCCATCAGGAACGGGCTCTCACCAGCTCCGTCTGATGTCCACTAGCCTCATAACAGAAGAGGCAGAGTTCAGTCCTGACCCACCCTCTCCCTACTGTCCGCTCAATATTCTTCCAAGAGAAAAAACACTTCCTAATTCAGGTGGGGCAGTCCCAAAGGTGTTTTGGGATTTTTTTTTTTTTTAAACAGGTAGCTGTGGATGAACTCTCCTCTGCCAGGGCAAGGAGTTTGTTCCAGCCAAGTCCCCATGGA
The DNA here is from genome assembly GCF_000699145.1 of Aptenodytes forsteri. Taxonomy (NCBI): domain Eukaryota; kingdom Metazoa; phylum Chordata; class Aves; order Sphenisciformes; family Spheniscidae; genus Aptenodytes; species Aptenodytes forsteri. Next base: position 64,959 of record NW_008794170.1, on the reverse strand, counting down.
GACCAACAAAAGCACAAAACCCTGAATCTCATCCAGCACCAAGCTCCCAGGGGTTAAATGTAAAAGCTGCAAACTCAAGTTTAAAATCCTTGGAGAGAACAGGAGCCCAGGAGAGCATCTTCTTCCTCCAAGCCCTTGCAGCACCTCCAAAGTCCTTCAGGAGCCCAAGAGCTCAGCCAACAGCCAAAGCGAGACTGTTCCTGAAGGATGCTTAGGGTCAAAAGCAAGGACCAAGTGCCTTTCAAACCAGGGGAACTCAGATGTGAGCTGGATCAAGCAACTGCACAAGCTCACGCAGGCAACAGGTGGCAAACGAGAAACGAAACCCAGCTTTCCAGAGCCACAGCCAGCCGCTGGCCAGAGTGAGACACTTTTGAAGAAGAAACAGCCTTGTCTGACGACAGACATCCCGCCCATGGCTCATAGTCATGATCCTCTGCCTTGGAAGAGGAGGAAAATCTCTCCTTTTCTTTTTTAAGCACTGCAGACTGATCGGTGGGTTAATCTAAGGGCACATCTGCGTTCTGGCACAGACATCTGCATGAGCTGGTACAGCGCAGGGATGCTGGGCAAAGCTCTTCGGCTGTTGCCAGCACCTTCTCTGCCTGCTGGTGGCACGCTCTCAGTTGACAGAGGAACAGTACGGACACTGTGCTGTGGCCCCACCTAGGACCATCAATCAGGAGAAACCATACACACTGCTCCCCGTGTGATGCTGTGGTGGAAGAGATGCCTCCTCATGGTCCCCCATGAGATTTCAGGGCAACATCCACAAAGAGCAGGCTAAGGGCAGCCACGGAAAACGAAAGGAAGGGAACTTATTTCCTGCCTCCATGGGTGCCGCAAGAACCATCCCATTAACACCTGGTGCACTTGAGGGGGGTGACACAAACCCCTCCTCCCCATCTCAAGACACCAAATTAACCAGGGCAACAAAAACTTCAAGCACAGTAAAAGGCTTTCATTGAAAAAATCTTGGAGCAACTCACTATCGTGCTATTATCAGGGCTACAGTCCCAGCAGTGTCTCCTTAGATAATCTGGATGCTAATTTGGAATTCAAGAGCTGTCAAAAGCTGAAGCAACCGAGTCCCTGAAAAGCTGTGCTTCCCCCAAGTGGAGATGATGACAGAGCTTTAACTGCATCAACACTTCAGAGCCCTGTCTCCATCACCCTCCACTAATTTCATCTTTGTCTGACGGAAAGAAGTAGCTGTTCTCAGCTGGATTGCTGGTGCAATGCGCAGAGCCACATGCTCTCCTTGTTCCTGGCTGCAATGTTGGGAAACCAGTCCCACCAGCGTGACCAGAGAAGGGCAGGCACTTGCGCTGCTGGATGGGGAGGCTGGCACCATAACTGATGCAGTGACACACAGAGAGGACGACAAAAAGCTCCAGAGATGAGCTAGCCCACCAGAGGTGGGCTCGCTCCAACTTGCCCGTACACCAACACATAGCCAACTCCATGCAGCTCTGCCTCCACCAAGACATATCTTCCCCACACTGACCACTTCCTCACACAAAGAACGTCAAAGGCTGAAACATCTGTCCTGCTTGGTCCTCTGGACTTACCTGACCTGCTCATCATTTAAAAAGAGAGGGCTGCATTCAAGACACAGATGCCATGGGCAGGATGGGAATGCAGCAGCCACCCATGGGTCACCCGCTTAGGTGGCATTGTAAGCAAGTAGCCAGGATGCAGCCACAACCCCCAGGTCAGCTGGACTTGCTCCTAACCTCAGTCAGGAGGTCCATTTTAGGAAAAAAGAGGGGTTTTATTCCCAGCTTGCTGCCTGAGCATTCCCACAGACACCGAGCAGCCACCACCTAGCAGCCAGATTCTCTCACTAATGAATAAAACCTCTTTGGATTATCAAACCGAAGCACTCATTCAAGCAATGAGCTCGTGCAAAAGCTTACCCTTGATTTAATGTTCTTACACGCCTTGCTGATTAGTCCAGGTACTGATCTGTTGGTGGATTACTTGACACCTTCAGCTACGCTGAAAATGCTGACAGGAGCCAAAAACCACCACGAGCCTGAGTTAGGCAGAAACAAATGCAATCAGCACATTGCAATGAATTTCCTCAAAACAGCGGGTTTTTTAAGCAGCTGTCCTTGGTAAACATTTCCAAACCAGGTTCCCCACGATACCTGGGTTTAAGCAGCTTAACCATTTGCTGGACCTGATGGTCTTCTCATAGGGAAGTAACATGTGGGGTTAAACTGGACTGTGGGTTGCTCACTCCGTGGGATGCTCCACGGCATGCTCCACATTTGACCCAATCCCTGGTCCACGAACCCATGTCGGAAAGAAGGCAAGCTCGCTAGGAGCAGTACGGTATCTGGAGAGCAAACCCCCAGGTGATCATGCCATTCGGGAGGCATGCAGCAAGAAGCAGATGTGAGGACAGACATCTGCTCCAGCCCAGAGCGTGTATTAGGAGTTGCTGCAAAAAGCCCTGGTCTTTCAATTTGATCTCACCTGCAAATCCAGCGAGTTGGATACCCATCCCAGAAAGTATTCCTGCTTCAATTCAGAGCATGCTCTTAACACCACTCATTACATCAGCACAAAAGACCACGTGGCTAATTTCAGGCAGTTTTCAGCAGCCTTAATTCTTTTTCCTTGCCTTAATTTAGATTAGAGCCTGTCCACAGGTGGGAATTGAACAGAATTAGCTTTCCAGGTGCAGGTACCCACCTCCGCCAGCCAGGAGGGTGTTTGAGATAAACCAAAACAGACCAGTATTTATGCAACACAAGAGCAAACAACCACGCCTGCTTGTTTAGTTAGTTACACCTGAAATTAAAGCCCGACAAACTGTACAGAGGCTTCATGCAACTTGCAAATTAACTACGAGGAACACAACCTGGGGGTGAGGGATGCCAGATATAATCCAAGCAGTGGCTCCAAGCACTTTCCATAACATCAACAGTGCCATGAAGAGAAAAACCCAAAATAACACCACCCACCCCATCCATCTGTACTTCACAGTTTGTTGTTTTGGTCTCGCCAGTTTAAAAGCTGCTCGATCCCATCATCATGGGTCAGATGGCTGATAAGAAACCGATTTCATCATTTTAAGACCTGAATGTTTATTGGGAGGGTTTATCTGCAAACAAACTTACGCACTTTGAACTGTTTAGTTTTACGTCAGTTAAAAATCCATGAGGCCCTTGTCTGGACACTCTCAAAATTAATGTGGTATGGGACTGCAACCTCCACTGTGTGCAATGTCAAAGACATGCTGCTTCTCTGTGCCGGGAACAAAACCTTCTTTGGGGTGACCCATTTTGGGGAAAGATGCCTCTCTTTAGCAAGACACTTGGGCACAGAAACGGTCATTTCCATAAATTTGGCAAAATCTCGCCTTCGCTCAAAATCGCTCTCATTGCTGGGTGAAGCAGGGCTGAATCTCTGACACGGTTGTTGCAGCATTGGTCAACAGGCAAAATAAAATGACACCTGAAAGTCATCTTAAACTAATGGAAGATTTTTTTCCCTGCTTAAAGCAGAGCTTTCGTGGTTGAGTGGAATCAGTTTCTACAACCTTCTGCATTGCACTTCTTGCAAGCACAAAACACCCTCCCATGTGTGCATCAAACCACAGTGATGCACATTCGCAAGAGCATCCCCTAAAAAATGGGCAACTCTAAGCCACCGCAGAGGGAATATTTCCAAAGGGCAAGTTATTCCCTCTATGCTGTCTCCAAGAAGTCAGCCCCAGGCGAGGCTGTAAGGAGATGTACCTGCCCTCACTTCTCAAGCCCAAGACATGAGCCCCTGAGGAACCTCAGAGGCTCCCTGTTCAAGCCTGAGAGCTCGGTACTCCATTCATTCCCGCTGAGATTTCTAAGGTAACAGACCACACCACCAAATTTCAGATTATTGCAGCTTGAATTAGGGGTGAAGTGTTATCAGCTGTGGTATGGGGTTGTCTTAGGCCAACACAGAAGCACCTGTATTAGAGGAAAAAAGACAAAGCCATTGCTGACAGCCAGGCAGGGGGATACCGAAAAGCCCAAAGCTTGTCCACTGGCTCTAGAAGAATGCCTCATTTTAGAAAGCAATCAGGTTAAAAAGCCCCATGTATTCAGGGACAGATGCCTTGGGTCAGCTGAACATTGGCCATGTGCAGCAAAGAACCTGCTCTGTTTATTGATTTCTATGGAAAGCAACTTCAATCCCACCACTAGCTCTGCTTCAAGGCTGCTTTGATAACCATAGTGATGTGTGTATTTTAATTTTGGCTCCATATCTAAAGCATGGGTTGGGATCTACAAGCAGCAGGCTCTTGGCTAGAGAAGACAATTCCAGGTACAACCAACATGCCAGGGCACCATCCATGGCCATCTTCACCGACTCGCCTAGACCACACCTCCGTTTCTCAGCATCTTTCACAGCAACACCCCAGATTTTCTTCTCTGTAGGATCAAGCTCTTCCATATCTCAATGCCACTCGTGTCCAGAAGCGTAGCAGATCTTGGTGTCAGTGATGGGGCAGCTCTGCAAGGAGAAGCAGAGGAGGCAGCAAGAGCTTTCTAGGAGCTGAGGGATGGCTCTCCAGCACAACCAGCTGATGCCCACATGCAGCCTGCAGGACTTCGCTGTCAAAGGGCCAGGGTCAGGCCAAAATTAGACATGCTCTTGATGGGAAAAGAGAGCCTAAATATCAAACCAATGCAGATGGACTTTTTTTTTGTTTAATTAAAACTTGCTTGAAGTGACACATAAAAGAAGTGAAATCCCAGGCACAGCTGACGCACTAGGACAGATTTACATTTAGAAGAATGACTTAAGTACTCGATCAACAGGAAAGAAATGGAAACTTTTTTGGCACTGTCCAGAAGGAGAAAAGAATACCAGAAGAGAGACGGCCACCGCCACTCGCTATTACTAAGGGCAATCCACTGGCATTTTAGCCTCCCAACTCTCCACTTTTACACTGAATTCAGCTTTTTTTCCATGCACGATCCCAGTAAACAACATTTACAGCTCACAGAGCCCATGTAAAGACTATCAACCAAAACACATCACGTGCATTCACAAGACAGCTGGCATTATTTTTTTTTCAATTTAGTGCTTACTACTGTCAGCTTCCTTTTCAACAGGACAACTAACAACATGTTAGTACTTCAGCATAAAACAAATATACCGTGGTGATAAAAAAGCGCCATTTCCAAGTTTTTCAGACTGAAGTTTTACGAGAGAGAAAGTAGAGCACCAACATAAAATATAATCCTTCAAAATCTGCTCTTTCTTCTGTCACATTATTCATTTGGGAGCTTTTAGTTCATAAGTCAGAGATGTGCTTAGCCAGATATCTGATTGTTTCCTGGGCCTCATCCCAAATTTCTCTAACATTACTCACATTTTTTGTGCAGGAAGAGGGAGGAGGAATTTATACTTAAAGGCAAAAGGGAGGAAGAAGTGTTTGCAGCACTATGTAGGAATTATAATGCTTAGACCTCTGAGTCCAAACGATTCCCACATATCCCGTCCACAGAAGGAGAAAGAAATCAGGCTGATGCCTGGACTCCTCTGCCTTTGCACTGCTTAGGACCCAGGGATGAGCTGGGACCTCCCCAGGCCATCCAGGCAGGACACCCCAGCACTGTGCAATGGATGCTCGGCCCAAAGGAAGATGCTCTGCATACAAACATCCCGGCAGCAACCAGCAGCATCACCTCCACCTGCCAGCCTCCCCGCAGGGAATTACCTGCTGTCCTGCTTTCACAAGCTGAATTGCCTTAAGGCAACCTTAAGCCAGGAATCACCTGCCCTTTCCCAAAGCAAAACACCTCCGCTTCCTGCTCCGAGTGAGGGGACCATCTGATGCAGCGCTGGCATCACCACTTTCCAGTCACAATTCCCTAAAAATTAGGCCAAACTGCAAATAATTTTATTCCTTTTATCCCGCCTGACTGCAGGGCAATCTGGACACAGTGATTTATTCCCCCCCAGCAATACACTTTTGAATTGATTTTAGAGCCCATTTTTGGAGGCACGGGCACCGCGGTGGAGACCACGGTTCAACCATCAGATTGTACTGCTGCATGAACCCAGGCAACACTAATGCTCCATGCCTGTTTCCCCCCCGCAGAGTTACCCACTGGTACCCAAACCCTTCAGGACACGCATCCCTCCCCATACCTAAAGGATGCATCTCTGCCTGCCTGCGCTGGGGTTTCCCCATCAGGGCCAGGTAGCAGGAAAACTGGCAGCAGGATGGCAAGCAGCTTTCCCCCAGGATGCTTGTAAGGCGAGGGTTTAAAACAGGGATCAACGCACAGAGGTAAAGCTGGAACGGAAAGGTCACCCCCGCTGCAGGGCAACTGTAGAGAGGGGGTTAAACACCGCCCTCCCCAAATCCCCGCTGCAGGGCCCTGCATTCTTCTGCTCAAATAGCGTGCCGGGCTAATGCTTTTTTTGCTCACTGTTTCCATGCCCGGTCATGTCCTGCATCCGGGATTTGGTGAACATTGCAGAGCAGGAGCTGGAGAGGCACCAGCTGCTCCAGCCAGTTGCACCTCCGAGGAGCCACAGGGCTATCCTGCTGCAGGGCAAGGTGCTAAAAATCAGGCAGAGGAACAAAAAAACCCAAGCCCTGCTCACCCAAAAGCATTTCAGATCTGTGCTCCGTGTCAACATGCAATTTTTACACACCTCCTGGAAAAACATCTCGCACTCCCTGCAGGTCCAAGAGCGAGGATGCGCTGAAGACCACAGCACATCCCCTGGGGACTTGAATAAGTTGGTGTGTGTCTCCCGTTGCCACGGTGGAGTTGCGACCTTGTTTCACAGGATCTCGCCAGGCGCTGCAAGAGTCCAGATGGACTGCCTGGCTAATTGAGTTAATTAAAGCGTTTTTCGGCAGCGATTAACTTTCAGGCGTGCTGCTCCAGAGCGGCTCCAGCTCTCTCCAGGGAGCACGGGCCACACCTCGGGAGCAGCAGGAGAGACAGGAAAAATTACATGGATGCACTTACTGATGGCACCGAGCTGCTTCTCAGCAGCATTTGCTGACTCCAAGCAGCTTACAAAAAAACCAAAAAACAAAAAACCCAAAAACCCCAGAAAAAAACCAAACCTTCATGTATTTTTCACCTCCAGGCTGAGCAGGACAGACTCCGCATGGAGAAGACCCAGGCAAGGCTGTAGCAGATGAATGCATGGGAGGAGACCCACCACCCTGATGTCCCAATCCCAGAGCATCTTTCCACGGGTCTGGCGCAAAGCAGACGTGGTAAGCTCCGGGAAGCCAGCAACGCTGCCCGTAACTCTTGGGACGATAAGCTGGTCAAGGCCAGAGCCGGCAACACGAGCTATCCGTTTTGCTGACGAGGTAATCGCCATCTCCCAGGGACAGTAAATACTTTGTCTGTCTGTGGCCCTTGCCCGGAGATAACCAAGCAAAATGCTTGCGAAGACCAAAAGAAAGGCTTGCTTTGTAGCTGCTGCTGTTTCACTCCCCGACAAGGAGGACGGCTGCCGCGAAGTGCTGGAAAGGACACGCGTCCCAGGAAGCTGGTATTAAAAAAACAAAAACCAAACCACTCAAAAAAACCCCCATCCCATTGCTGGGGACCCCACGCTTTCATTCCCTTTCCCCAGAAACCTACTTGTCCTCTTTTGTCCGAGCAAACAGGCAACGAATGCCTACAGAGGTACCACTCATCCGGAGGTTGTTCCAGTAAATCTGCAGCCAACAACATCCACAGGTAAGGAGGAGCCAGAGCTCAGGAAGACAAGCTGCGGGATGCAACCCCCATCTCCTCCTCTCTTTTTTGCGGGATGCACCCACCCATCTCTTTTTTTTTTCCTAACTCCAAACCTTATGAATTGCAAAGGACCGGTTGCTCCCAGGCCATGTGCATTAGGAACTATTCCCTACGCTTTCTTACTAGCTCAATCTGCACCAAAGGCACAGCCACATGCACAGAAAAAAATGCTAATGATGGTTTTTGTGAGCAAGGGGGTAAAAAAAAGCATGGAAGGGTTTGGGGCGGGAGGCACGGTGCTTGGGGGAGAGAGAAGAGCAATTTCCAAGGCTCAGTTTGCATGTATGCTGCCGGCTGGGAAACACTTCTCATGCCGCCGGAGAGCAACCCCGCCCCAGCACAGCTAATCTGATGGGAGGTTTTCAATGCGGCGGCCAGGATGCGAGGGGCTGGGGAGGGAGGCTGGCGAAAGGGGGAAAGAAAGCAAGGAAATGCCACAGAGGTGAGGACGCTTTTTCTGGCCGGGTGAAGGCTTGTTTTGTTTCCCTCCCTTCAGCTAGCTGCCATTTTCCGGAAGCTGGATCAGTTACAAAAAAATGAAAAGTTTCTCTTTGTTTAATTATAGCTGCAGTAGCCCTTGCGCCGAGGGACCCAGCGTCCCCGCCAGCTGCTCTGGGAACGGATGTGAACAAAGACGACAGCACGGCAGCAGGGAATAACGCAGGAGTTAAAACTTAACATCTCCCACAAAGACGCCACCCAAGCTCAAACATTTTTTTTACTCCTGGAGGCATGTGAGACCTGGGAGACTCTGGTCTCAATTCCCTGTGCGACCACCGTGTTGGTTATTCAAATTCCTGCTCTTTTTGCTCCCTTCCTCCACCCTTTACCTGGTGTAGGTGTCTTCTAGATGGACAACTCAAGCACCTTCTCCCACTGTGCTGAGCAAACCAACGGATGCTCCAGCCAGCCCTGACGCTTGCCAAAGCCACATCTGCACCGATGCCAATCTGCAGCCAAGAGGTCCAACCAAATCCCATCCGTGGACTTATTCCAAATTCAACCCCCCTAACTCAACGTAACATGGCTTGTGCTCCACCCAAAGCCCCAAAACTTTGCTGGTGCAATGCCATCAGGCTGGCAGCCCTGAGCAGGACGTGCTGTGGGCCACCACCACGGAGGACCATCACAACTGGCAATGAACCTTGCAAAGCCCTCACCAAGCTTGCTGGCAAGCTAATGGCAGCAGCAACCGTAAAACATTGCCTGCCTTGCTCTTCCACTGACTGAGCTGGGCACGTACCATTGTTCAACTCCAAAAAAGCCTTTTCTGTTCCTAAGGAAACAGCCAGCGTCATTCAAACAAGGCCACACACCATGCAAATGCATTCCCCCTAAAAGATGACCTAAAGCACTTTATACAGGCGGCAGAGTCAGGCTGGCTAGGCACGAAAGGAGAAAGGCGGCTGCTGGATTTACCCCCGGAGAGCAAGCCGAGGAGAGGGAAGTGATAGCTTTGCATCAGGCTCGTTTGCAGCATGGGATGAGCAACCCAGCCTAACAACTACATACCACAGCCACGTTTCTTTGCTGTGTCGAAAGGGTGTTTCCTGGAGTCAGCTAAAAAACATCTGGTCTTGCTTTGTGGCAGATATCTCCCCTCTTGAAAATGATGGGATGCTCCCCAGGGCAACCCTCCCATGGGGCAGGAGAGGGGGCAGAGGAAGCAACTTCAGAGCCTGTGGAGAACTGTGAAAAGGAAAGGCTTCCACATTATTATTATTATTATTATTATTGCAGCTTTCCCCTCGTCATTTAACAGGACTGCAAACCAGACATGCATTACTGTCCCTCCAGTTTGCGCAAAAGCACCTGGATGATGAAGAAACACAGGAGAGATTAAAAAAAAATAAGTGACTCAGCCACCTTCCACCTTTGTATTTTAATATATACAGGTTTGAGGCTACAAAGTTACTCTCACATCCATCGTCCGCACATGCAGGCAGTGTGGCATCAGCCGAGCCATCACCGGCGAAGAGGAGATGGGATGCAGTGTGCACCGCCTTCCTGCTGATGGGTCTGAAGCAACATCTCGTCCAGGTAGAGCAGGAGCAACTATTCGTGTAGGAGCACGCAGGAACATTTAGCCCTAGGACTTGCAATTCGTTTTCTTCTCTCGGTAATGAAAGTGTTAGCTCCCCAGCAGCCCGTTGATACGCCAGCTGGGAATGACTACCTCTCGGCACCGAAAATAAACCCTTGCACAAATCCAAATGAAATCAGCAGGTTAAAAATAGAAATATCTCGGGGGAGGGGAGGGCACTGGCCAAGGGGTTCTTAACGGAGGAGCAGCAGACTGGCCAGCCCATAGACAGGGCTAGGTTTCCACCAAAAAAATGGGATTAAAGACAGTAGATGCTGCTTGTGGGACACCAGTGATTTCTTCAAAAAACATGCAATCTACCCAAAATGTCAACCTTGCTAGCAGAGGAAAAAAATGTGAATCCTAGGACAGGATGAAAGAGTTGGAAGTTTTACAGTCAGCTCTTTGACCCATTAAAAACCAACTTTACCCTGGAAACACTGTCAACACACATAGGGGAGCATGGCTGCCTGCTGGACCTGCAAACCACCCCAAGCAGCAAAGGGATTTCATGTGCTCCTTCATTTTCCTGTTGCTGTGAGCCATCGGTACACATCCGTCTCCATACTCCCACACTTTTCTTTATGAGCCCAAGGGAGCAGAAACACATTGAAATCACTTGACTCCAAGGACCACTGGGAGAAATTAAGGACCCCAGGCTGCAGTGAGGACCATGGGAGGGGACAGATGTCACAGGTATCCTCAAAAATTATCCCTCGGTGTGGCCCTGCGGATGGTTGCGGTGTTACTGGAACTGGGACATCACTTGAGCATTAAACGAAAACCAGATGCGACCATCTGACCTGCTGGGAGCAAGTCCCTCCGCCTCGTTTAGAAAGCCAAGGCTCTGCGCTGGAAGGAAAGGGGCTTGTCAGGACATGGAGGACCTGTTCCCATCAGCCAAAGTTACAGGTCCTGCAAGTGCTTTCTCCTTCTTTGTTTTTAAAAAACAAACATTATTTATGGCCACATAGGGAGCTCAGGCTGCAATTCACACTTTTGAATTTAATAAACCCTGCAGCTTCATAATTAAGAAGCAAAGCTGCCCTTGCATCTCCATACCAACCCTTCAGGTCCTTTAAGGAGAGAAATCAGACCCATCATCTCCATGAGGAGCAACCCTCCTGCTGCTCCCCAGCACGCCCCAGGGTTTCACTGCCCCTCCAGGGTTTGCTTCCAAGTCACATCCATGACGGGCAGCAGGTTTTTCCCCGTGCCAGCTCCAAGAGGTCCACGTGCTCCCTGCCCCAGCCAAGGCTGGCATGGTGCTTTTGACGTCCTCTAACAATGACAGCCCTGTGCCCAAACGCTGGCCCCTTGGCAGGGTTAATGCAGGGATTGTTTGTGCCGTGCTCGCAACAAGTGAGCAAAAGTGAAGCATCCTCCGCTCGCACAGGGACTAGGAGCGCGCTCTGATGCCGGAGCTCAGATCCTGTGTGAAATGATGGGGGACTCGTTTTGTGCTTTTTAAGCTGAAATCTCATTCTGCAAATTTTAGGGAGCGGCCTGGATGGGTCCATCAGCTGGCACTGACAGCGGAGATGCCTCCTGTACCACAGCGGGGCATCGTCCAGAGGGCAGGGCACCCCAGGCAGCACCCAGCTTTGCGGCCACACATTGCTCTCAATAAACACCTTGCTGCAGCCATCATCTCCCACCCCAGGCTGTCCCTTGCAGGCCTACATAAAATCCCCTGCAACGAACCCACCAGCCTGGCACTGGGCCTAGGGTATTACCACAACGCAAGGAGCAAGCTATCCGTTTGGCATCCACAGCGACACATGCATGACGCTACCGAAGCCACCTATGAAATCTGACATTTGCCCCTGTCCCATCGCCTCTAGGAGGTCCCAACCAAGCAACTTTTAAGAGCAAACCAGACCAAAAGCCCTGCAAGGGTGAAGTGCTGAAGAACATTTTGCTGTATATATTGCAATGTATATATTCCACTTAATAAGCACAAATACATTTTCCAGCAGGTTGATCCCCCTCTTTCAAACCTGGCTCGTTGCTGGTCACTAGGGAAGTCAATACTCAGCTACAAAACTCCTCCAAGAGTTGCCATCCACAGCCAACATGCAAGAGACGCTCAGCCCCCTGCTTGGGGAACCCCTCCACCGCCATGGACACCCCTCTGTAATAATGCTGGGTGCCTGAACACCCAGCAAGGATCACCCTTGGCCAAGCAGCGTCAGAGCCAGCTCTGCCAACACAAAGCGCACCCTTTGCAGGTACAGCAAACCTCCGACCTGCTGGAAACCCATCCCACCTTCTTAGCATCTCCTGGGGAGCCTCCGGGGCAGTCTGCAAAGCTCAGGTGTTTTCAGAATGAATTTTGGAAAGGAGAGAAAAGGCAGGTGCCAAACCTAAGGTTGAGAGACTCTGAGGTGAGGTTATTTGCATTCACTTCTGTTTCAGCTGCCATCAGAAATTCACTCACCAAACTAGAAGGCGATGCAACTTTCAGACTCCTTGAAAATAAGAAGAATAAGGAGGATGCAAATTCCCCTTCACGTCCTGACCTCTACAGCTGCTAGCTCCCTTTGCACTGACAGGATTCTGTGATTAAAAGCTTCTTGCCGTATTTAAATGTTTTTCTCATTTAAAAAAATGCAGTGTCTAAACCACCTCCTTAACATAGATACAAGCTCTTCTGAACAACCGCACCAGGCTAAAATAAATATTTTGCTTCACAAATAGTTTTCCTCTCATTAAAATGAAAACATAATTAGGATGTCAAGCACAGAGGCAAGCAACGGCTGCAATCACTCCCCACAGCACTGCGCTGCTCAGGCTTTATTTGATTAAAAGTAACAACGCTGCTATTTTTGAAAAGCACACTCTCTTCCATGGCCTGACTGGAGTTATTTTGGAAATATGTATATGGAAAACTGGCATCTTTGTCAGTAAAAAGTCCCCATCCAGGAGGACACGCGCTCAGCGGAGGCTGCAGGTCCATGGCATGGGGCACCAGCGAGCACTGTGGGCAAACGCATCCTCTTGCTGCTTGCAGCCAGGTAGCTAAAGCGCGCCATAGGAAGAGCACAGCAACCCTCGGCAAGTGTCTAACCACTGGAAAGGTCAAGAGAAAAGGAGAAAAGAGAGAAAAAGGAGAAAAGGAGAGAAAAGGTGCTATCAGAGATGTTGCACAAGGGCACCCGTGCAGGGTCCGGTACCAATGCTGCCACACAGGAGCAAGAGCCAGGATGAGACGCAAATATTCAGAGCTACAAGACATCCCAGGAGGACATTATTCTCAGTATCGGGGGTTTTTTTTTGTTTTTAAGCAAATCTAAGCATCCCGTTGCTGCAGTTAGGCACTAGGAAATAAAGGATGAGTTTTTCTTCCAGAGTGGAAGGGGACATTTCGCTGTCTAGACACAGATGTCAACACAAGGCGCATCACCCTCCAACTTCTACCCAAGCTGCCGCTCTGCTCGTTAACAGCCATAACTTAATGATGGCAAATCTCAGGTAGTGTTACCCAGGAAGGGCAGGCTGGGGGGACAGTGATGAGCATTACACATGCTTCCTCAGCATCCCCCCCGCCAGAGCACAGATGCTGCGCTAGGCATTTGCATGCTCGTGCATCCCACACCCCTTTACACCTCTGGGTCCGTAACAGGCTTCGATGCAACGCAGCCTACCTAGGGCAGAGGCAGGAGTTAAGAGATGCACAAAACCACATCACGATCACCACCGTCCCCGTTGTACTGAAGTTGCTCCAAGTGTAACTAACACTGAGCTGCCCTCATGGCTGAGGTGTTTACTCCTGAATAGCTTTATAGCCAGGGACCCCAAAAAAACCCGAGGGGATACCCCAGCACCTCAGCCCAAGGCTGCAACCCATCAACACCAATTCATACCTCCCCATAACACACCTTCTGCACGAGTCCACCTCTCCTGCCGAATGCCATCCTGCGAGCAACGCTGCCGCAGCCAACAGCTGTAAACCAAGCCTTGAATAGCACCCCTTGTTTGCAAAACAAACCCCCCCAGGCAGCCAGCAAGGAGCAAAAAAGTCAGCGACCCCATGACATTGGCGAGCCCCGAGTGGGCAAACCCTCCTGGAAAATAAATGCCAGGCACAGCCGGTGCAATACTGTTAAAAAAAAAGCTGCAATCTCCCAGGGAACGTCCCACCCGTGGCTGATGAGATAAGAAAGGAAAGAAAGGCCAGCCCAGCCTCCTCCAGCTTCAGCTGTAAGACATCGCTGCAAGTTTATGGGCCAGACACATCAGGAAACGCTTGCGCATTGTCCCTGGAATACACCTGGTCGCACCACCGTGCAAAAGGCCCTGGCATCCACCCGGCTGTCAAGGGCTCCCCACTGGGTGCAGGGGTGCCAACCCTGGGACCTGGCCCCCATTGTCCCCATCCCCTCCTAGGGACCTGGGGGACAACAGGCAGGCTACTAGGGCCAGGCTTGCAAACACGCACTGCTTGCAGGGTGGCTAATGCGCAGGCAGGCAGGCAAGCCCCCCCTAAAGCATGCGATGCTCGAGGCGCGAGCAAAAGTTTCTCACAGCAGACATCTCCGTGGGGGAGCGGGAGCAGGGCAGACTGCCCAGAGCTCAGGCTGCTGGTGTGGCTCCCACCCTGCGCCAGCCGAGCTTCCCTGGCTCCCACTCGCATGGGGCTTGCACACCACGCTTGCATATGTGTGCACACTTCCACAGTGCACACATGCATGCAGCAACGCACACTTGCAGGGCAATGCACACGCATACAGCATGCACACGCATACAGCATTGCACACACGGTGTGCACATGCATACTGCACACACACCGCACCCACAGTTGCATAGCATTGCACATGCACACACACTTGCAGGGCACTGCACATGCACAGCACACGCTTGCACTGCGTTGCCACACCTACACAGACTGCACACTTACTTGCACGGCACCGCAGGCGGCACACACACTCGCACAGCAGTGCACACGCACACAGACCACACACAAGCTTGCACGGCGCCGCACGCACACTCTCACGGCACTCACACACCCGCAGGGCGCTGCACACCCGCGCGGCGCAGCCGGCCCCGGAGCACCCCACGCCCTAACGCCGCCCGGCCGGAGCAGCCGGAGGCGCGGAGCCCGGCTGCCCACACCGGCCGACCTCGGACGCCGCCCCC
>NW_008794170.1:35499-49401 GCF_000699145.1 Aptenodytes forsteri | reverse complement strand
GGGGGTGTCCTTCTGCAAAGCGCGTGTGCGTGGGGGGGTGGGAGCGTCCTTGTGCAAGGGGCAGTCCTCGTGCAAAGGAGGCGTGCGCAGGGGCAGTCGTGCAAAACAAGCATGCACAAGGGGTGTAGGAACACCTTGTGCAAGAGGCGGTCCTCGTGCAAAACAGGCGTGCGCAGGGGCTTTGTGGGGGAACCCTCGTGCACAGGAGAGCCCCTGTGCAAATCACGTCCAGCCAGGACAGGCCACGGGGGCAAAGCCTCGTGCGAGGGGATGCCACGGCGCAGTGAATGCAAACCCGAACTCAGTGGGGGGTGGTTACGCTCGTGCCATTTTCCATGTAGACTGAGCAATTCAGCTTTTACAGGGTTTTTTTGCATTTTCATGCATTTTTGCAAAGGAAGCGAAGCCACATGGTGCAGCCGGTGTTGAGTATTTGGTGCGAAGCTCACTGTGCTGTGCTGGAGCAAAAATCCCCCCAATGCTCCTCCCCCGGGATGAAAGGACGGGAATTCCTGCAAGAGGGAAGAAGCGTGGAAGAAAATGCTAAAAGAAAATCAAATCTTTCTTCTTGATAAAGCAACAAGTTGCGTGACCCAATTTCTTGAGTTAACCAGTTTGAGAAGGCGGCTTCAAAGCTTGCAACAGCTCCAACCCCGAGGCAGCCAAGGCCAAAAAAAGGCTTTTTGCTCGTTAAAACCCCAGACTAATTGAGCATCCCACCCCGCTGCCACCGAGCGTCCCGCCCCAGCACTGGCTGGGGTTGTGCTGCCCAGCAGGGATGCTGGGTTAGGAAATGGGGTACCTGGAGCAAGAAATGCAACAGGTCGGGGATGGATGCAATGTGCAGCCAGTGATGGTGGCTGCAGAGACTGTCACGGTGGCCATTTCTTGTTAAAACACCCCTGGGAAAAGCAGCTGAGTGAGAAATATTGGGGCAAGTGGGTCTTGTGCGCAGAAGGGCCCGGCCTAAGAGCTGCTGCTCTTTCTACCCCCTCCTTGCTTTTTCCTGGGTTTAATCGGGATCCGATGATTAAATTTCCTCTTCCTGGTTTTGGCTCCTCCTGCACCCAAACTTCCAGTGCAGCAGAAGGAGACGGCGTTTTTGCTGGGGCGAGATGAAAGCAGGACAGCAGCCGGGGTGGCTGCAAGTCCTCACGCGGCCAAACCCCGTCCCAGGTGTCAGCCGGGGCTCCCCGGCCTCATCCAGCCCTTTTGCTGGCTTCGTTTAGCGAGTGCAAACGAAACGAGCTGTATAACCACTTCAAAGCACCCTTGGGAGCTCAGTTCTGTTGTATTGTTTTGGGTTTATCAAAGGAAAGCTCCCTGCAGCCGGATAGCCCGGTTCTCTAATTGCAACGGGGCATTTTCATCTCACTTTGCTGGTCGAAACGGTTCAGATGGCACCCGCAAATGCTGGGCTGCTGGCAACACTGGGGTGCAGCTGGGCTGGGTGCTGCTCCGCTGTGCTGGCAGCGGGTGCGTGTGGGTACCAGGGTGCTGCTCCCATCTGCACCTTGGCACCAAGCCTGGGGCATCCACACCGAGGTGCTCCTGTCCCTCCTGCACCTGGTTCATTCATCTCTTGCATCTTTAGTCTGATTTAATCTCTCTCATACTGTAAAGTCCAACATTACTTGCCTCATTCAATGTTTTTATATTAGAAATACTAAAGTAGCGAATCTTGCTATTGAAACAGCCTCCAATGCCAAACAGCTGATGTTTTGCAAAATTTATTGGTCCTGCTTCGCTCTTAAATGAATTAGTCCATGTCAGGGGTAAATCACACTGTCCTCTCCCGTCCATGACAAAGTTTGAATTGACTTTTTTTCTCTGCCTCCCAAACCCCAGTTTATTCTTACTCATTTTAATGATTTCCTGAATAGCTGAAGCCCTGATAAGTGATGGTGGAGATCTCTGGATCGTCCCAGGCTGATGCCTTGCGTGGCTTTGGGGACAAAAGTGTCTTTTCCGATGAGCTGGCTGCTGGGCTGGAGGAGGCGTACATGCATCTAGAGTTTCAACTCAGCAGCCTCGTGATCCCTCTGTGGTAAACCCACATCTCCAGGCGGTAAAACTGAACTTGAACTCCAAACTGTCAGCTTAATTGAAAATCAGCAATTCATGCGCGACGACCACTGCCCATCCTGGGAGCTGGGAGCTGCTTTCCCCGCGCTGAGGATGCACGTTAGGCACGTTGCTGGTGGGGAAGGTCCGGCTGAGCTTGGGGTGGAGGGATGAGCATCCCATCCCGCATCTCATCCCCCTCTCTGTTTGCAACAAGCATTTTGCAACGCCCAGAAGCTCAGAGCAATAAGGGGCCATGGGGTATTTGGTCGCAGGGTGGGTGCTGTACATGGCAGGGACCAAAATCTGTGGGTACAGAAGAAGATGCTCCCCCAGCATCCTTCCAGCAGGTGCTGGTGCAGGCTGCCCCCAGGCTTCTGCCTCCCTGCCCTGCTCCGACCCCTCTCCTGCCTGCAGCTGCCTTCTGCTGCCGTGTCCCCTCCACTCCCACTGCAACCACAGAGAGCCGGGAGAGAGCCGGGCACGCCGGCACCAGTGGCAGAGCCATCCCACCTTTGGATGCGTGCCATTCCCGTTTCCCATGCCAGGAAGCGATACCGGTGAGAAATTAGACCCGGACAGGATGCCATAATGAGCTCAGGCTTTTATGCGGCGCTGGGAATTCATCTTGCAGGAATTCCATGTTAAAGTTCATTTCAAGACTTTCTCTCTCTGTTCGCCTATGGTGTTTCTGAAGCACGTACACAAAACTGAATGGTAATTGTCTCCATTTGCCTAAATAGTGCTTAGGAGAAGGGCTGGTCCTGGATGACATACCCGTGACTCAGATACATGAGTGTATTTGGCTCTTTTGGAAAGAGAAGAGCTCATCTTTGCTCTGATGCTGCCTTCAAAATTGAGGATAGAAGCTGGACATCTGCTTGTCTTGGAGGAAAACACTGAAATGGGCTGCCCTGCAAACAATCCCGGGTCTGATGAGCACCAAACCCAGCACCACCAAACCCGTCGCTGGGGCTGAAGATGCAGAAGGATGCTCTTATGGGTAAAGCAGTGGCTCAACCACTAACGTTGAGCTCCTGAAACCTTGCAGACAGGAGTGTTCCCAAGTCTAAGCCTAATAAAATCTACTTCCCAAATGGAATCTAATAAAATCCTGGCCCTCGGTGGGAGTGCCCGAGCTCCCGCTGCAGCCCGCGTTTGTTGCAGCCTGTTGCTACGTGCTGGAGGGAGCGCTTTTTCCATGATCCTCCAATTTTGGTAGGAGTCCAGCAAATCCATTTGCCTGTATCATGCTATAGATTGCTTTCCGAAGCTGGGAAAGAGAGTGCTTGGCTGCCAAGGTACATTTAATAACGCTTCATTAGTACAGTGAGCCTGTAACTCCAGGCAAACTCCCTGGGGTAAGCTCTTCCAGGCCAATCTTCCCCTTGCTGCGAATTAATTACAGCCGTGATGGTTAGTGACGGGGGATAGGGATAGGGATAGCTGGCGGGTTCTGATGTCCCTCTTGGTTCATGCTGTACCAAGACAGATCTTCTCCTATGGAAGTGGGTGGCAGAGCTATTGCTGCCTTCCCCGGAAGCAGTGGCTCTTTATTTATTTGCATCCCTTGGCAGGGAGCAAGGCGGGCTCCGGAGCATCGCTGACACAGGCAGCACTTACAGGTGTTTGAACTCCGCTTGGTCAGGGAGCTCGGGTTTTATGACTGGGATGAAGTAAATAAATTATTCAGACAAGATTTATTTTGTATGTATAGCTTTCTTGTTTCAAAACCAACTACCCACAAAAGTTTCTATTAAATAAGTCTCGGTGCCTTTTGAACAGGCAAACAAAACATCGTCTTCCTTCTGCCAGGATCCCCAAATGGATTTTTTCTGCTTCATTTTCTGAATTAGATTACGCTGGGCTGTAATGAAAGCAGGGCAGATTTACTCCTCCGACACTCGTCTCTACTTCGAACGTGCATTTACCCCATTTTTTTCTAGCTGGTGTCTGGAGGATTTTTTTCCATTCCTTCCTCGGCCACACACTGCGAACGTTATGCAAGATCTCCATCCATTGCAATGGCTGAAGGTGAAAGCAGCAGTTTCCTACCCTATATTTGCAAACCTGGCCTCTACTTCTTGGTTTTCCTCGAGACTCCGGGCACAGCATCCCCAGACACGTTCACTGGGGTAACCATTGCACTGCAGCAGGTGAGTACCCCCTCCCTTTATAAATTTGGGGCTGTGTTGGTGCCAAAGGGGAAGGAAAGTTGTGGGATGGGGGGCTGCAAGTCACCCGTGACCGCTGTGCAAACCACTCAGCCCTCATGTACGGTGTTTGTAAGGTGATGGTAAACACCAGGCCGGGTAATGATTGCTTCCTACTAATAACAGGGATTAGTTTTTTTAAGCCTAATGAGGAATTGCGCAAAGCAAATAACAGGGCTTCCGGAGCGGCTTTTAATTTCTTTGGCTGCCTGACATCGACTGAGTGAATGAGTGAACAAAGGAAAGCAAAGAGGCAGAGGTGAGAGATAAGAGAGGCCCGGGGACTGGCCTTGCACCTTCTCTGGTCCTCGACGTAAAATCTACAGCATCCTTCCACCCCGCTGCCACCATCCTCAGTTTTGCAGCAGCTTTGCACACTGTTCCTGCCCCTGCCGCATCCCTTATCCTTGCCATTGTGCATCAAATGGTGCAACTCCTACCCACTGCTCGCTCTGCCCTGTGGGGAGGGATGGGCAGTGGAGTTTGCTTTGGGAGCTTTGCACCACACATGCATCCTCAGCCTCCCTCCTCCTGGAAAACTACTCCATATGGCAAAATCCTTTATTGTAACCAAAATCCTTTATCTTAACCAAAATCCTTTATTTTAACCAATCATTTCCAGTAAATAGCAGTCTTCATTTTTCCTCGTCACCCTTTCACTATAAGCCAAGCAGTCCCCTGTCCATACCTCCCACCCTGGCTGGCCGATTGCAACGGTGAGACCCGCGACCCACGAGTTAACGCTGCGGTTTCCCATAGAGAGTTTCTTTTCCTCCCCAAGTCTGATTGCACAAAATAAAACAGCTTTTGTTTGCGATGGAGATTATCCTGGCATCAGAATGACGGAAGCTGCAAAAAATGCCAAGGCTCCATGACAGCTCTATCTAAAACTAATCACCAACATGAGTCTGTTTTATCATCATTAGGGAAGAAAGCGCCAAGCTAATGGGAAGGGGGAAATCACTACCGTTTACGATGGCTTCGTAGATGGACAAATATCCCTGCCTAGCAGAAGAGGTGTGCAAAAGGGCACGATTATCGATGCCTCGCAGTGAACCTTGAAATGAGGTTGAGATGAGAAATGGGCTCCCACCTACACCCTCTGCCCCCCACGAACTGACAAATTCAGCTGGATTACAGGATTTGCAAGGATTGCTGCAGCCAGTGAAGAGGCTCCAGCAGATTTCTGTGCGTCTGGATCAGGCCCAGAACTTGCAGGAGGGAGTTAGAGGAGCAGAAAGCCCTGTTTTGCAGCCAAGGAGGACTTTGGTCTTTGGCGCAATGTCCTCCTGGGCTGCCTTCCCATGTCCCTCAGAAGCTCAAAGCAGCCCTTTCTCCACCAGTTTTGGCTGCTAACTCCCAAATTTTCCTCTACATATCTAAAGATATTCTCTGGGGCAAAGACATGGGGAGCAAGAGCCATTTAACAGTGCTGTGGAGTGACGCACCCATCATTTATTTCCTTCCATCAAATCACTGCCAGACCCCTTCCACCTTTCAGGCAGCACCATGATAAAACAGGGGACAGTTTCCTCATTTAAATAGTGTAAGGCATGGTAATTTCCCATGTTTGGTGATGGGCAGCTTCATTTATGACGTTTGCTGAGCCCCTGTATTAATCAATGTGGTTAATTGAATTGGTGATTGCACCGGCTTGTGTTCGGAGTAGCTGTTTCACATCATTAGCCCCACTTAATGTGATGATCTGTCAGAAGAGCTGCCTGCGGTCATCTCCATCTTGATGCAAGCAGCAGGAGATCCCGGGTCTCCCCACCGTACACCAGCAGAGGCTTAGGGACAGGGACAGGCATTCGGAAGATGCTATGCTGCAGTCATCAGTCTCATTTCTAGTGCATACCAGCAGCTAAATCTGATTTGAACCCAAGGGCTGAATGCACCTGATACAAATTCAGGGCAAACCCAAAGGAAGCAGTGTTTTCTGCAAATTCATTCCAGGGACACTGGGTGCAAGTGTCCCGGGATAAAAGGAGAGGATAAAAGTATTAACACCTTTGGCTATCTGCTATCCCCCTTGCAAAAGGGCTTGGGACTCAAAAGATAAGGGGAAAATAGTAATTCCCAGGCCTTTAGAAGCACAGGAAAATGGGAGTGAGGAATTAGCCCAGAAACCCAGAAGAGCTGAGAGCCATCAATCATGCGGTAATGAAGGCTGGAGCAAGACCTGCCAGAGCACGTGCCCCATCAGCAGTGTCACAGAGGCAGGCAGAGGACATGCAATGATGATTTATGGCAACGTTATCTTCCCAAAGCAAACACCGGGCGCCGAGGACCAGGTGGCACAACCAGCACAGCACTTTCCCCCCTGTATGGGGGGATGACAATGGTCAATGGACACTATTTTTTTCCTTACTACCCCATATGCAGGAGGGACATCCCTTCTTCCCATCCTCCTTTTCCTACCTGCAGACCCTGAGTCTTATTTACCACAAACCATCCAGACCCTGGCAATCAGCATTTTCTCCTGGGCAGTTTTGCTCAGGCTGAAGCCTGCGTGACTGCTTTTCCACAGCCGCTGTGTCAGATGGGGACACATCATCCCCATTTTGCCCATTTAGCAGAGCTAGGGCGCAATGCTAAAATTTGCTAGTGTGCCCGTAATTCAGGGTGTTTTGAGTGATTGCTCGCCCACCTTGAGGTGCTGGTCATCTGTGGAGCATCTCCTGGATGATCTCCTGGATGTAAGGGTTGTGTGGATAGTGACTCTACTAATTAGTAATTAATTGGTAATTAATGTGAAGGCAGCTGCCCCATCAAGAGATGCTCTCTCCCACAAACTCCTCTCAGCACCCTGTTCAAGCCAGCAATGCAAAATCCCTTCCCAATGGTGTTTGCCAGCCCCTGCATGATTCGTGCTGTCCCCTTGGCTTTCCTCCAGAGCATCGGGCCAGATGGGGCTGCATTTCTCTGGCTGATTTTCAAGGGAGGTTGGAAGTTTTTCCTCTCATCCCAAAGACTTGGAGCTGAAAAATCCCTCTAGGAGGAAACTTGCATCTGTCCTAAGTGTGTTATAACCCGGGTCAGAGAGAGTTTGAAGTCTACATCACCTGAAGATCTGCATTTCTGCTCTGGATATCATGACCTCTAGCTACCTCCTGTGTTGGTTTTAGGTTTCTGGCCTAGGTGATTGAACCTCCCAAGCTTCCTCAGCAAAGCTGTCTCCAAAGGGGTGCCTCTGCAGTCACCCTGACACCCAGGCGCTCACGTCAGGGCCAAAGGACTGCAAAGCTTTCCCTTGCTAAAGTTCACTAAAATTAGGGAAGTCTCACATGGGACATGGGGCTTCTCACCCTTCTTTTCTTCTTCAGATTGTTGAGGGATATTTAACCATCAGGCAGGAGTAGGGTCTTGATTTTGCTCCTCCTCTGACATGCAAAAGCCCTGTGTGTGACCCAGGTGTGGCTCTGTGGGGTCCCATCCTGGAGATGCTGAGCACAGCCAGGACCCAGAGGGTACCCAGGACTCTGCAATACCAGATACCTGCAGACTTGCAATCCTTTCTCTTTTTCTTAACTCTGGCTACTTTGTATTTGAAGAAATGTCCCTGCTGACACACTCGCCCAAGCATTTTCTCCCCAGGAGCTCCTGGGCAGCCCCACCGTCCCTTTCCCCCATCTTCCCCACCCTGGCTTCTTTGCTGCCTTTACAGGTCTCTCACCCCAACTACCCAAAACTGCCTCTGAGATAAAACTGGGGACATTTGTTGCCAGGAAAGGGGTGGCAATGGAGTGATGCTGACGTGCAATGGGCCAGCTCAGAGCTCTTTCATTAGCCCCCAGCGCCCTGGCTGGGTTTTAAATCCATAACCATGTGCCAACCCTCTCCTACTTGCACAAGGCATCCTCTGTCCCCCTCCCTGGAGCAGCCCTCAAGGACGACGACACAGTGGCTGGGACAGATGGCGTTTTGCAATGGTCACCACTACCTGGTGCACAGGGGCCTGTCCTAGGGGTTATTACACACTGACAAGGGCAAAGAGCAACACAAGTCAGTTATATCATTATAAAATGATGTTAAATGTCAGATGCATGCCATGATGCCAGGTACTTTTCTGCAGAGCCCTCTACACATTGCACTGTTTGTGGCTCTCTTAACAGAGAGGTCTTGTAAAAAGCACTGCCTGGATGAGATTTAAGCCGTCAGAGATAACGGCTTGGCTGTTTCTTGCTTGGACCTCAATACCTCCTCTTGCATGGTAAAACACACTTCCTTTCTGTGCCGCCGGATTTGCTTTTCAATGCTTCATTATGTTTCAAGGTCACGGCGTATTGAGCAGTTTGCTCGACTGCCCTGGAAAGAAACAAAGTCACAAGAATTTTTTTTGTTTAGTAAATGCATGCGCGGAGCCTGAATTGCTTTCTTATAAGCATGTAAAGAAGAACAGAAAGCACTCGGGTCTACATTCTTTTTTTGCACTCCCTCTTTTATAAGTCCATTATTGGCACTCCTTTTCCATGGCGAAGAAATGCCCAGTTCTCTTCTTTTCGTGCTGGCGAGCGCTGGGCTCTCATTTAGTTCCCAGTGCCATGGGATTATTTGCATGGCTGTTAAGAAACCATACCCTTCACTGCAATAATGGCAGCAATTGGCCAATGCCAGCCCAAAAGCTGAGATTCCCCCTTAGCATCCATCAGAGGAATCGCCACCAGCATGAATGGCATTTAAAAAGTGGAAAAATTGGGGCTGGATGTTGTTAAAGCAGACAGAGGCAGCACCAATGGGGATGGTTATGTCCTGGTGGGCATCAGGTGGAAAGGACTCGGGGCAGGGCTTTGGGGCAAAATGTTAGTTTCTTTGATGTCAATGGTGAAAATTTCCGCTGGCTTTGACCGCCAGCCTTAGCACAACGAGGACTTGTGTTAAAAAAAAAAAAAACAAAAAAAAACCCAACCAAAAAAAAAAAAGACTTTTCAGACCTGCTGACGGTCAGACCCGTAGCTGGAGCCTGTCTGCTGGCATCCTGTTGCCAGCTTGTTTGCCTGGAGTCCACAGCATTTTCAAGCTTTGCAGCTCCAATTTGCCATGCGGGAAGGAGCAGGGATGCAAAGTGAATTCCCCTGCGCAACACTTCTGAGACAGGTCCCACATTATTTTTGTCTCTGACAATGCTCGGACCCATCTTGGGTGATGCTGGGGCTCCCATTGCTCAAAAAGCATCCGTCAGAGCAGCTTTCTGTGGGTCTCAGTGTTCCACAGAGTGCAGAAACCTTCCCTGTGCACATGCCATTTCTGTCAAGGCTCTGGCTGCAAAGCAAGACAGCCGGGCTAACCAGTTTTCCACCAGCAAATTTTTGGCAGATGTCCTGACACGAAGCCAAGGGCAAGCAGTTCTTGGGTGCTGGCATCTCACAGGGGCTGAGAGTGTGCCGGCCCGGGGATCACATCCCCCAAATATCCCTGTAAACCTATTTGCAATCTTCCAAAGGTGAAGTTTATGCAAATCCTCCCCCTTTACAAATCTCACTTCTCTGGCTCTCACAACTCAAGGCTACTCGACTGCTATGAGCTTTCCCCACTTCTCTGTCCTGATGCTTGCAGAAGATGAGGTCAAACCACCACACTGACTGGCGGGCTGCTTTCCTCCCTGAGGAGCCTCTGGGGCTAATTGCAATCAAATCTGACACAAGCATGGCAATTCCAAGGATAAATATGTCCTGGCAAAATTTTATATCGAATAACATCTGCGTTGAGCGGAAAGGTCCTGTAAATGTCTCAGCAAGGAAAAAATTGCATGAGA
This sequence comes from Aptenodytes forsteri, assembly GCF_000699145.1. NCBI lineage: Eukaryota > Metazoa > Chordata > Aves > Sphenisciformes > Spheniscidae > Aptenodytes > Aptenodytes forsteri. Next base: position 39,369 of record NW_008794170.1, on the reverse strand, counting down.
TACTTATACCTTATTAAACATCAGAAAGCCCACATCGAGAGAGACATAAAAGTCCCTAATGTGAGAAAAGCATCCATCAGAGCATGCAGTCAGTCTCAGCTGCTGAAGAAGCCAGGCTTTGGTAGCTCTTCTGTGCTTATCCAGCTAGCAATTGTGCAATGCTCACCTTTCCCAGTGGCGGTGGAAAAGTGTTGTGCCATCACTGGCATTTCCCCTTTTAATAAAAATACATCAGCCCATCCTTAGTGCCTGCAGTGAGAAGTACCTGGGGCTGACAGCTCCCTGATGGGGCTTTAGCATTGGGAATAAATTCTCTGCTGTGATAAACATCCCAAATCCGTTGCTGGATGAGCTTTTAGAGACTTTGAGAAATAGAACAAGCAAGTAAACAAGCCGGGATTTTCCCCTGTGCATGCGGGAGCATCTCCAATGCAGCGGAAAGCACGATCAATAATTGAGTGAGAAGGCAAGCCGCTCTGAGCTTTCACAAAGCACAGCTTGAGCATCCAATATTTATTTTCAGGCCTTAAATAATGTATCTGAAAATGATTCTAACTGGATATTTTAAGGCAAACAAATTTATGTCATGAAAAGTTAATTGGCAAGAGCATCTCTGAAGGAAAATCAACAGCAGCCACAAAAAATACCCCTCAGGTCCTCAAAGCATTGGTCCTGTTCCTCCTTGTAAGTCAGGGGGCAATTCTATAATTTCTAATTAAGGAATAATTCGCTATCAATTAGCCCATATAAGTAGATTTCACTCGCTCCCCAAGCTAAATCACTTAAACCCCAGCGTTTCCTCCTCGCTGCTGCAATGCTGGCTGCCAGCAAGGCGGTGCGGGGACAGAAGTCAGGGGACAGGGTGGCCAGTCCTGGCTCTGCCACTGATTTCCCATGGAAGCTTGGTGGAATGGGTCCATCCCCATGGGTTAGTTCACTCAACAGATGTGTAGCAGCTACTGTAGGCCAATAGGAAAAAAATCACCCCGTTTCCAGAGAGGTGGGATGGGTTGGAGGTGGTGGGGTCTTGCATGGCATGGAAATTAACCATATACCCGGAGAAGTGGTCAGAGGTGGCCCTCAGAGGTGTCCTGGGGCTCTGATGAGTGGAGGTACCCCAGTTAAGGACAACATGAGCTGGAGGTGAAGGGAACGAAGCTGCTCTGCTGCCAGCTCCCACACCGGTGTATTCCACTGCTGCACCCCAAAACAGCAGTCAGCATGGGCATAGGGGCAAGAGCTCTGTAGGAAGGACCTTGGCCAGGGCTGGCGTGTCCCCACAGGCGTTTGCTTGCACGCTGGCAACAGATAAAGTATCTGCTGTTAAATCCACTATGGCTTTAATGCTGGCATGTTTCCTCCCCGCCTTGTCCTTCAACTCCCTCCATCCAGGGCATGAGAAAACACATTGCTGTGCCAGCAGTCAGCCCCAGAGACACAAAGATCACATCTTTGATCCTGGAAGAGACACAAGTTCTGCCATGCAGCATCACGCAGGCATCCTGCAGTGGGGCTGCCCCAGCCCCAGCCCACACCGCAAACCTGGGGGTGGCCAGGGCTGGCTGTCCCTCTGCAGCATCCCCAGCCATCAGTCTGTCTGCTTCCCCTGGGGCACCCCAGCACCCAGCGGGGACTCGGGGACAGGCTGCTCGGCATGAGCCACTGCTGCCATGTCAGGCTTCTTGTTATGAAATCCAAAGAGATAAGATAAGAAAGGTTCATAACCTCTCATCACAGGACAAGACTTCTCATCTCCAGCCAGGCTTTCCTGCCTCTGATGTTTATTTGCCATTATATCCAGCATCCAGCAGTAGATGAATTGCCTCCGCTGGGATTTCAAGTCAGTCGGATCAGAAGAAATTGGCTTTGACAGCTTTGTGATAGAAACATCTTGGGCCAAACTCACCCCTGGTTGAAGCTCCCTGGGGCTGGCGGGGCTGGATTTGGCTCTGGCTGGCTGGGCAAACGCAAACCAGTAATGAAAGGCCTGGAAACAGAGTAACCTGGGTCCTAAAGCGTTCTCCCAGGTAGAAAGGGATGGTTTAGCCCACAATACCCTCTGGAGCTTAGAGGGCAATGCAGGGAGAGACAGGACAGAGAGGCTGGCTGTAGCTGCATCGGGCTGTATGGTGCTGGTGTATCTCCTCCGGGGTTTCGGCTGGCACAGAAACACATCCTTAAAAATCATAAGCAGACCAGAGGCAGCTGTACCCCAAACGCTCCCATGCAAGCCGAGCTGAACCAACAGAACCAGCACTACTGCTTTTGTAGGAGTTGTTTCTTCCTGGGCTTTGAGAATAGCCAAGGTTATGTTGACACAGAGCTCTGAGCATCCAAGTGTTACTCCTCAACTCCTTTCTTACAGCAAAGCTTTTGGGTCGAGGGAGGTTTCCCACCCCGAAGGATTTGCAGGAGGTGGGAGGGCTGGGGAAACACAAATGTGCTTTTCATGCCATGCTGTCCTCAGTTCAAAAGGCTTTCACCTCCCCGAGAGCACGTTCCCCGCTCCTATCTGGTCACAGCAGCTCTCATACTCGTCAGGAGCTGGGACAAACAGGAAAGCACAGACTTACTTTGATCACAGCCTTTAACACTACAAGGTGGTATCTTACGCTTGGACAGTGAAGCCGGTGCTGTAAGGGTGGGAGCTGGATGCTGGAGGAGTGGTGGGCAGCCTGCCTGGAGGATGCTGGGGCTCCTAAAATCTTGAGGCTGTTTATTGTGATTTCTGACCCAGAGAAAGGGCAGGGGAACTTGCAGATCGACGCTGAGGGTTTCTCAGCAAAGTGCAAAGCTCCTTCCAGTGAGAACAGATGCTGACAGCAGCTGTACAGCCAGTGTGGAGGGAGCCTGCCTTCTGGCTTTTGTCCTGATGGGAGGAACAGTTCCCAAACTGGGCTTCAATACCACCAATGGAGGCTAATATTTGTTGGGGGTATCCATGAGAAATTCAGCTCACAGCCTTGGGAAAGTCAGCTCTACTCAACACACAGCTTTAAGGCACCACCAACAGGCAGGCATTGCTGGAGCCCAAGATGTTGTCCCTGAGCAGGTCCAGCTGCATTTCTCGATCTCCCCTGATGGGCTTCAGAGGCACAACATCAACCCAAGCTCAGGGACCTTCCCTTGGAGCCACAGTCTGGTTGAGGCATCAGGCCTATTTGGACTCAACTCCACCAACCCTTTTGAGTTGAGCCCAAATCCCTCTTTTTCTGCTCTGAGGATGGGGAGCAGGCGGGAGGTGGCAGATAAATATTTATACGACAAACTGTTTGGTTTTGCTTGATGGCTTTGTCTTCACGCCTCGTGAAAGACACAGCTGAGCAGGAAGGAGGTGTCGTGTACATTCACTATTTAGCAGAAGATACTTAAAAGAATTAAAAATGTAAGCTAAATCATTTGGTTCCCCGCAGATGGCTGTCCTGCCTGACCAGAGGCAGGTGGCTCTTTTTGCACATCTCAGCTTTTCAGAAAAATGAAAAACTTCAGGTAGAACCGCACCAGTGATGTGAAAAGCCTGCATCCCTCCCAGCCCACCCCAGATGGATAACTTAGTGCTGTGGTAGTGGCAAAACTAACATGGGTGTTGTAGCAGCTGTGATGAGATAGGTTGTTGCAGACATTTTTACAATGTGGTCTTAATTTGGGATGAAAACACCATTTAAAAAGTTGTCGTAGTTTAACCGCAGTCGGCAAATGAGCACCACGCAGCCGCTCACTCACACCCCCCCCGGTGGGATGGGGGAGACAATTGGAAGAGCACAAGTGAGAAAAACTCGTGGGTTGAGATAAAAACAGTTTAATAATTGAAATAAAATGATAATAATAATAATATGATAATAATAATAATACACAAAGCAAGTGATGCAC
>NW_008794170.1:0-33667 GCF_000699145.1 Aptenodytes forsteri | reverse complement strand
CGCATTGCATTCATGGATAACCTGCGCAATAGTGTCCATGGTCAAGTCCACCCCTCGATCACGAGCTGTATGTTGCATCTCTTCCTTGGTGATCCAAGGAAGGTGACCCTGCCGAAACCAGGACAAAAGTATATCAGGAGTTATGTCCAAGCATAGTAAAACTTCAGAAAAGCATATATCTGATAGGAAAATGGCTAAAAAAATACTCTATCCTTATTCTCCTTTTCAATGCCAAATGCTGTTCCCAGTTTTGCTGTCCATAATTCACCCATACAGACTTCATTAAAGATTCCAGTAAATCATTTGCAGAGTCAGAAGCTTGCCAGTTTGCCTACAGATTAATGGCATGTTTCACTTCACTGTTATTTTCTTTATTTGCTTCAGACTGCATAAAAATAGTCAAGTCTGACTTACTCAAAATCAACAGGAGGAACATGGATAATAGGAAAGGAAAGTTTAGGCCTGGCCCATTCTGTAATTAGTACAGTGAGAGCTCATGGGCTTTTAGAATATGCTCATTAAAACATATATAAACTGTTATTTGTTATACAAATATAATTTTAATATATATAAAAATATGTATATTCTATATTTTTAAAACTGTGTATGTATGTTTATATACACACTTCTGTTAAAGCATATTAACCCTCCCTCGCCCCCACCAAACCCAACAGCAGAGAACAGGACTTTTGCTCCTCGGGGTCACTGGTCACTCTCCAAGATGTCAGCCATTGAGTCCAACACCTCTGGGACAGGCTGGACCACGAAGACAACAGATCTGTGTCTCCTCGTGGATTTGCTGAGCCCCAGAAAGGAGCTGTGACCCTCCTTGGACAGGAGAGAATGAGATGTCCCTTCCAGACCTGGCAAAAGTCACGATGGGCTTTTAGGTGCCTGTACCAGCTGTGGACTACTCACTTTGAGATTCTTCACCTTCGCTCAGTCCTGAAAAAGCAATTCAGCTCCATATTTTACATCCCTGAACACCGCATCTTGCTCCGGTGGCATTTTCATTAGTCCTGGGGTTTTGTGAAACGAGCTCAAGAGACAGTCATCAGAGCTGTCAAACTCATAATGTCCCCTTAGCAATGAGCAGCCTTCCTCCCGCTGCAGGGTCTGCTGCACCAGCTGTTGCGGAGCAGCATATTCAGGTGATGCAGGGGCAATCACATACTTTAAAGTATAGATGCGATCACCTTTCCTGATTAGTGTCATGCTTCACTGGACTTTCTAACTAATTTACTATTAACATTCATGTCACTATCCATAAAACTACTTGCTCTTTGTTAGACAAGCCTGTTATATAGCTTATTGAGTGTATCAAACTCTACAGATTTATACCCATTTTTTTGGAAGTGTGGCCTGGGGAAACTGAACTTGCCACATTTTTGGCCACTTTGAGAAATCAGCAATACATTGGTCTGCCAGCAAAGCTGTAGTCAGCCTTTTCATGGAAGAGGATGCTGACAGCAATGGTCATGTAGTGCAAGTCCCCATTAAGGTGACTGGACTGAGCTGCTGCATGCCGTGGCTGAGATCGCCCCCTCCATGTCTGTCATCTGTGGCTGCTGCAAAGCTCCAGCACATTGCCCACACTCTCTTGGTCTTTCAGAAGACATCGGGCCCAAGAAACTCAAACTATTTTACAAAATACGGGGAAAGATGTCACAAGGCGGTCCTAATTTACCAACAGACATAAGTAATGTCAGAGGGCTACTCTGCACCAAACATCTTTGCCTAATCCCCTCTTTTGAAAATGAACCTTTTTAAGTCAGAAAGGTGGCATGGTCCTGCTCTGTCCCTTCAGCCACCCCAAAGTCATCCCTTAGGCAGGAGCCAAGGTGGGAGAAGGGCCCAGTGCACACAGTGCATCCCTGAAGGAGAGCACAGTACCTTATGAAGGACTAAGTGTTCACACACCGGACAGGCTTTTCCAAAGCTGCTCTAAGCCTCTTAGAGGAGCAAATCTCATTCACACCCTCTTCCCCCCCATGCACGGTATTTACCAGTGGAGGGATCCATTTATTCCAACCTGGGCCACACCATGTGGCTGCTTATTCCTGCTCCAGAATAAGCCCCATTCCTCCAGGGCCACCCATTCCAACCCTGCCAGGTGCCTTGCAGCACCCTCGGGTGCTACTGTGCCTCTTCTCCTGCCTCCGGATGGAGGGCTGGGACATCTGAGCATGCAGACAAGGAGCGGTGACCTTGCAGGGGTGGCTGTCCTGCAGCCACCACTTTCTCCTGCCTCTAGGAGACAGTGAGGTCCTGCAAGGAGGACAACACATTTATTATGTGACACCATGGGGAAAGACCTGACATCCTGTGCATCTTTTTCGACACCTATTTACCCGAGGCTGCATCCTCTGCTCATACCCATAGGCTCATTCATCACCCCAAGGGCTTCCACAGCCTAACCCTGCTGGTGGCCACAGCCTGCTCTCATTTGCTCCAGCTTTGTTTTATTCCTGGCCATTTCAGCCTCACTTCCACCCATGGGGAGCAGATGCACAGCTGTGGATCTGCAGAAGGCGGGTGAAGATTTAGCAGGAGGTGCTGCAGGGATGGCTGTGGTGCAGACTGTGCCAGCATCTCGAAGCTCAAAGTCACCTCTTTCTTCATCCCTGCCCTCCACAGAGGACAAAAAGCTCCTGGACTGCTCCTGCTTCTGGGGAAGGACGTGCTGGCTCCCCTCCCAGCAGCACTGCCCTGTGCACTGCCCAGCTTTCGCAGCTTCACGCGTGGCCTCTCATCTACCTGCTGCAATGGTACCTTCAAGGGCCATGGGTCTTATATAACCCATGCAATAGCTCTGCAGTTCCTTTCCTCCATGCAGGGCTGGAAACAAAGCTGGGGAGTGTGCCAAAGGGAAGCAGGGTTCCAGCCAAGTTCATGAAGCAAACAAGGAACAGGAATGGCAGCTCCCTGGGATTAAAGGCATCTTGGTGCAAAGGACGCAGCTAGGTGCTCTTCCTCCACTGGTTTAGGTGGAATGTGGGTGAAGCACCACTTGCAGCCAAGAAGGAAGCTAACAAGAAAATCAGGGGTGTTTCCCTTCCCTCCAGGGCAGCATGGCTCCAAAACTTTGTGGCCTGAGGGGGAGAAGCTGTGGTCGCCCTGCAGCTACACCTGAAGGTGTACCCTGATGTAGCACCTGCATTGCTGGAGCAGGAGCTGTGCAGGGTGGGAGACGTGGCCCAGAGATGATGGCCAGGCCCCCCGGCAGTTGTGCCCAGCACAGTGCAGGGCCTGTAGAGAGCACTTCTGCACAGTCTTGCTCCGGGCTGATGTGGCTGATGGAGGCCTGAGCAAATGTGGTTTCTGATGGCCAGGCTTGAGGTCATCATCTGGGGTGGCTGCGCGAGATGGAGAGTGGGAGATTTGCTTAAACTGAGGTCCAGCTCTGCTCTGCTGGGCGCTGGTTGGATGGAAACACTGCTCCTGGCAATGATTTGCAGCGACGCTCATTCCTCTGGAGCTCACGCATTGGCGCGCATGAGTTTTGCCAACTGTCTGCAGCAAAACCCAACCTGCCCGTTGTGCCTGAGACACAAATCGTCCAAACACCCCCCAGACAGAGAGGACTTCTTGTTCCAGCCCCAGGACAGGAGCATCTGCTGACGAAGGGGTCGCTCATACCTGGAAGCATTTAGACATTGTCGGAGTAAGAGGAGATACCTGGAGGGCTGCTTCCCATCTGCAGCACTGGTGGAGGAGCCAGAACTGGTGGCCCAGCAATGACAACGTAGCGATGCTGGTGGCCATTTAATTTCTCTGTTGTTCCAACATTTGCAGACCCAGTGAGGGCTGTGGGCTCGCTTGGCAATAAAGGAGGTAAGGTTTGCTCAGTTGTTCATCGTCCTTTTCCTTCCCTATTCCCAAGCAGGTCCCAGTGCTACCCTGCCACCTCTCAACAAGCTTGGCACATGCCTTGCTTTCAAAGTCTTACTTTTAAACCCTGTCTGTGTGTCTGTTGAAACACAACCTCCACATGGCTCTTTATGATTGAGGTTCTCCATGCTTCTGAGTTAACAGTAAATGCAAAACCAACACGTCAGTTTTTAAGCAATTAATTCAGTGCTTAAAAATGCTTCTCCCATTGGTTGAGGCTTGGAGAGGGATGTAGCTGCTCCATCTCCATCCTCGTTGCAGGAGCCTGCACAGCATGATAGGGGCTGCCAGCTTCTACTACAGCAGTCTTTCCTGGTGAGGACAAAACACCTTTCCAATGGCCTGAAGGGTGATTTTTAGTTTATAAACATTCACTCATCTCCCGATGGTCCATGAAACAGGGCACATTCATTGTTCAATGCATGTGGGCGGCCAGAGGATGCAAAAGAAATTGCACTGAGGGCCTGGGATCATGAAAACTCGTTAATTCTTGGCTGCTTTACAACTGCACAATCTGGATGCTTTTTGGTTCAATTTAATCTAATCTGGATTGGAAGTGATGTCCCCGAGGAGCTGGGAGATCATGAACAACTGTCTGTTTTGATTGCAATGTGATTTCCCAGAGCAGCCATTGTTTGTATGACTGCAATGGGAGCGACAAGAAGTCTTTTCCAAGGTGCTGCTAAAAATGACTGAGGGCATGAATTTGTGCCCAGCATCACTCAAGCCCTGAAGTGCTGGGGTGAATCTGCTGTAATGACAGTAAAGCTCCTTTTCCCAGGAGGGACAGGTACTGATGTTGCTTGACAAGCAGTGAAGTTTTACAACTTGCTGTAAAAGGAGGCACAGAGGGTTTTTTCCCAAAAAATACATCCAGTAGTCAGGGTCCAAACTTCCCACTGGGGGAGATATCCCCCTGGACTCCATCCACATTTGTGCCTTAAAAATACCTGTCCTTGGGGTTTAGATTCTCTGTCCATCCCTGAGTGCCCTGGATGTGATCACAGGCTCATTAGGCTTAAATACCTAATGTGAACTAGAGCCAGAAGAGACACAAAGACCCATTTGGGATCCCTTCATACATCTCAGGAAAGGAAAGAAAGCATCAATCTGTTGTTTTGTCCTTGCCAAGAGACCCTTTCCTGCAGGCTTCAGGTTGCATGCCTCCTGCAGAGAAAGGGCAAGCAGGAGGTTTTGCGATGCTGAATGGGATGTTATCCTGCCTGCTCCCGCCAGCCGTCCTCCTCAGCTGTTTTGGGGTGCTTTGTATGTGAAAAGTGCAGAGCAATCAAATCATCCTTAGCCTATAGTAACCGGAAAAGGACAGAGCAGACCCAAGACCCCTGGAGATGGTGACCAGAGCCAACAACAGCTATCTGAACTATTGCTTCTCAGCGACTCCCTTTATAATGCTAATATCCTGGGGAGAAATAGTGCCAAGAAATTGCTCGCATTCCTCCCTGCAACAACAAACCCACAAGAGTCAAACCCCTGACCCCACACACTTATCCTGAGCCGGTGCTTGCTTTCAGGCTGTCGGTTTTGCTGGGCATATTCCCTTTCTCTTCCAAAGTCACAGCCCAGCAGCCCAGCTCCACTCCTGCTTGCAGTTGCTTCATGCAATTTGGTGCCAGGCATCTGCTGGGTGCACGGCCATCCTCCATTCCCACCAGATATCCCAGCTCCCACTGCCTCCCTGCAGCCTCTCTTTACCTCCATGTCACTTGCAAAGCCTCGAGCTGATACTGGCCTGAAATTCTTGCAAGGAAAAAGGATCTAGGGGAATTTCTCCTGCGATGCAGAGGTCTGAAGCAGGAGGAGGTCTGTGCCCTCCATTCCCAACGAGTTTGGGTTGACCAGCAGGGCTCCTGCAGACACAGAGCAGCACCTGCTCTGAGTGTCTTTGATTTAGGGGAGCAGGGGTGATAGCAGGAGAGAGGCTGTGCCTGCTGTCCGCAGCTGCCCAACCCTGGCCCTTGGCCCTCTCCATGGGTCCTGCCTCTGGTGATGCGGCTTCTCCAGCACAGCCCTTGGAAACCGCTTGCTGCCAGTGGGATGCTTGACAAGGGACGGGACGAGCCAAAGGGCAGTCCTGGGAGTGGAGCACAGGCCCAGAAAAGCCGGATCGGTGCAGGGTTAGACCCGGTCCAGGTGCTGGAAGAGGAAGGTGAGCTGGGCAGCCCTTCCTTGCCTCCTGCCAAGCATCATCCTTCGCAGGAGCCCTGCCTTGGGGGGCTCCTCCTTCAGCCAGGAGCACTCTGCTATTGCTGCTTTCCACCATCAGCTAGGAAGGCCTGAGTTCCTTCCTGGTGAGCAATTAGCTCTAATTAATACACAATTAGAGGGCTGCTATTCCATTATAGCCAAGCAGTGGGATTGGAGCCACTAATCACCGCGCTGATGCGGCAGCAACCCAGAAGATTGCAACCCCAGGGTGAACCTGTGTTTGTGAGTCCTGCCAACTTCCTGCTCCCGGTCCACAATTCCCTTCTCTAATTAGAGTCCAGACATCCAATGTGGCTGAACATCAAATAACTACAGTGAAAGCTCCCTTTAAATAAGTCCACTTTTCTGGGGGGAGCCATTCATTGGTCAGCTGGAGCTTGCTCTGAATTCAGATGAGCAAATTCCCACACGAGGAACAACTACAAGACGAACACATCATGATAATGCTGTGCCGGAGCAAGACACTCTGCACATGGGCTGGCACGGTAGCTTGATAGAAAAGTAGGAAAAAAAACCCCAAGTCCTACTGAGTTCATGTTCCTGTATAAATCTGAAAATAATTGTTCAGGAGACAGATGAGAACATAAAGCAGAATGAAAATACTTTTATGTTGTTCAGGCACTTAATTCCAAGGAAGACATCCATTGACAGAGCATGGCAGGGTGCGCGGTGTTTATCAGCCCCTCAATTTTCCTTGGCACCAGGGCCATAAACAAGAACAGAGCAGCACCGAGTCTCTGAAGTCCAGAAGTCGCTTGGCTTTGGAAGGACTCTGTAAATATTAGGACAGACACTATCTTAAAAGGCTCAATGCCTTTGATTATGTTCCCGTGTCTAGCTTCCTCCATTTATTTTTGTCTCATCGTCTCTAATGTTGAACTGTGTTGCCTGTAGAGAGGGTTGTGAACTGAAACACCACTGCAAGTTTCTTCTGATGGAGCCTGAGCTCCAGCAGAGAAATTGGCAGTTAGATTGGGAGTGGTATTTCCAGCCACGGGCTCAAAAGACCATTTTTTTTCTAATGGCAGAGCTGTTGAGGATGTGATAGTCTAAGGTCATGGGTAAGGTGAGGTCAGTGAGGAGAGCTAATATCTTTTTTTAACCCAGCAAATAAAAAAAAACCAAACCCAAACCCAAAAAAACTAGTCAAAATTTTAGATATGCTGGGCTTTCACAGTATCTGTCTCACTATGAGGAGATAAAGTGTTCCCAGTATGTGATAGCGATTTCCCAAAAATACTTTAAGACTTTAAAAAATGAGAGTGGATATTGTTTCCTATTCACATGACTCTGGAATCTTTGGCTTTCAGTAAACATCAAGTAGGGTTAGGCACACAGCAAAGTCATGTGAGCTGACAACACTCGTGTGACTCTAGTAATGGGTGTGGGACTTGTGGGTTGGATGGAGAAGGACCTGTAGGTTGGGAGGGTGTAGGACCTGTTGGTTGGGTGGTGTAGGACCTGTAGGTTGGGTGGTATAGAGCCTGTAGGTTGGGACAGCCTTGTTGCTGCATCTCTGGCTCTGGCCAGCTCATTAACACTCGTTTTGGAGATCCTGTGCTCTACTGCAGCCTCTATGTGCTAGGAACTGGCTTACAGTTCCTGTCCCATAGGCCACCAAATGGAGGCTGGATTTGCCTATGTGTCCCCAAGAGGAAAGGGGTCCCCCACCATCCTATTACCACCACAGCTTATTGTCAGCAGTCCTAATGCTCCTCGGGCAAGAGGTCTGTCATAGGGCCCTGCTGGTCTAATCATGTTCTCCTCCAGTCCATGGCAGAGTTCCCACTGACTTCAGTGAGAACAGGGACCCAGCCATTGTCTGACACCTTTGATATTTTCTGTGACTGAAAGGTGCTATTTTTGTGTAAGGAAGGTCAAAGTGAGAGCAGGCACATGGGAGGAGGGTGGACAACTTCAAAGCTCAGCTCTGAAGTCTCTACGGCCTGGAGCCCACAGAGCCATATGAAGATAGCCAAAGCAGCGCCAAGCAACCTCACTTTGAAAGAGGATCCTGAATGCTATTTTTATGGTGGAAAGGTCCTTCTAGAAGGTTTCGTAACTCCCCAGAGGGTATCAGCCACTTGGCTTGCTCCTTCTCTACTGGAAGTTCAGCCTGATCTCCTCACTCTGGGTGGCTGTGGTGCGATTCTGCATTATTTAGATGGTTTGGGGGGTAAAAATCAGATCATAGCACATATTTGCATTTTACACTTCCCTTAGCACAAGGCATGAGCACCCTGTGGCATGTGTGAAGCCTCCGTGCTGGCCTTGCTGACCAAGGATAATGGCTATCCGGGCTGAGCGTGGTCCCCTGCCTGGGCTGAGCCCAGGGCTAACGCACGGCAGGGTTTCATGCCTACATGCATGTGTGCAACACTGCATTCAGTGACACGACTGAATATCGTAGCCATTAAACTGTTTCCCATAAGAAGTAACAGCCTGTCCTGCTGGTTCAAACCTGTGAGTGGTCCTTGTGATCTCTGTGCAATGACTTTATTAATGTTTGCTATTAACTAAACACTTGATGTTTTAGCAGAAGGAGGAAAACATTCCTTGCAGCTATTAACCCTGCAGTTGGGATGTCTGCTTGACTAAGTCTTCTTTACTCCTTCTTTACTACGTCCAAGGAATGATTATTAGGAACATAAATTTGACTGAAACATCAAAAGCAATCCCTTCCTCTGTTTGCTATTGGCACCTTGCATGAGTCATGCTGGCAATCTGAGATTTCAAAAGGAGCCAGCAAGTCAGGAGTGTAGGGGGAAGGGAAGCTGTTGCTTTTGGGTTTTTTGCAAGAGAGATGTCAAAGAAAATTACTTTCACTGTGGAGTGTCTATCACCTGCAAATTGTTGATATTTGGGGCAGATGTGTGATACCGCTAAGAAACAAGTGCTCAGTTTGTAAGGGATGATCTTGGTCAAAATTGCAAGAGAGCAGGGAGAGGGACTGTTTCAAGATGAGAGGACTGCATGGAGCAGAAACTGCCGGGGAACCGATGGACCCAGCAGCAGCAGGATGCAGGATGCCACGAGAGCACTGTCTCTGACCGAAGGGCAGCATGGAGGCCTTTCTATCCTCCATTCAGTCTTATCCCAGACATGAGCCTTTTAAAGTCTGATTTGATACTTGCTGGGTTTGCTCCCTGCCATCCCCTTGACTCTTCGGTTGTCCATAGGGTGGGCCTCTGTGCCGGTGGCAGGACCTGGGGGTAGGTACAGCAAGGATGCTGATGCTGCAAGCGTGTCCTCCTCCCTCTCTGTTGTATCAGGACTCCAAAGCCTGAGAGGGGAGGTAGTTCAGTTCATACCCGCACTGCAACATGCCACAGTCCCACTCTCCTCCAGAGACCCAGCATCTTTCTTGGGTGACAGTATCACACGTAGTTGTACAACATAAAATGGCAGCAGATGACCTTACTGCCTGCAAGGAGAAGCTGAATGTCATGGTCAAGACATGGCATGGGAGACGTGGTCTGCTGGGGCTTTAGGGCTGTAAGGCAAGTAGAAAAATAAGGCTACAGTTCCCATTAAATGCTATCATTCATTTTTCTGTTGATGTGTTTTAGGTTTGGGCTGGAGAACGAGAACATTTTTTACTTCAGCGCACTTGCAATTTGCTGGTTTGGCTCCCTTTCCCCTCCATTAATACTTGTGCCGGTTGCTAGACAAACAAAAACCTCGCAGACAGTTTCAATTTCAGCTTGGTTTAGTTGATACCCGAGTTTACCATTTAAAATAAAGCTTCCAAGTGAAAACTTGTGCAAACTATCACCTACCAGCTTCTGCAGGGGAGGAATTAGACTCTGCCTGGCTCCCTGGCTCCTGCCTGCTGTTAGAAAGCAACCCAGGGCACGTGCAGCACTGGGGACTTGTCCATCGGTGAGCAGACCACCACCTCTGCTTATCCCCTGCCTGATTTTCACTCCTCACATACCGATGTGCCTCTTGTGCCCTCCGAAACGGTCCCCGTCCCTTTGGCATTACCCCCTGCCAGCGTAGAAGTAAACTCACATATTTGCAGACATATTTTCCTCCCCTCGAACAGTTACCCAGCTTTGGGAAATACTAATTGCTGAAACCTTTCCCTTGGAAACTAATTCCTAAGAAAATTAATTCCCTCGAAGCTGCTTTAAGTGCGTGATTAGCCTCAAAAGCTAAAAAGCCCTAAAAGTTGGGCTGCCAACAAAGTCAAGTGAAAGACCACACGGTGCCTTTTGCAGCTCTCTGCATCCCTCCCAGAGTACCCAGCACCCACATCTGCACAGGCAATGCCGGGAACAGTGTGCCTGGGGGCAGGTCTTGAACCCCGCTCCCGTGGTGAGCATTGGGTGGGAAGCCCACTTGGCCAGCACAGCATGAAATGGCTCTTGAAGTGGGAGTGGGGTGCACAAGAGCTGAATTCTCTGAAGAGAGTGAATTATCTCAGCTATCGGCTGGGGAGACAGTCTGTCTCTCCTCACATCCATAAATCCTGTGAGCTCGGGTTCCTCCCTGTTTATCTGAAGACAAGGCCCTCTTCCAAAACCTCTCTGAGATGCCTGGTGGCAGCATGTGCCGGCTAACTTGGGCAAGAGGATAGGGAAGGTGATACTCTCTCCAGCTTCAGTAAGAGCAGGGCTGAGCTTGGGCTATTTTTGACCACTCTTTTTCCCGCTGCTCAGTCATTGCTGCAAGAGGATTTTTGCCTTGGCGTGAATGTAGACAGGCAGCTCTTCCTGAAAAACCTCTCCTGAGAGTTGTAAATTTTATTGCACAGGAATCCTAGCAGCGAGCAGCAAAACTCTGTAAGTAACTGAGAGCATCCTGGGCAGGCACCCAAAGCATCGTCAGCAGTAGGACTGGGGAGGGGGGTGATGGCATTCACTCTGTGCCATCCCTGATGGCTCGTTGGTGGCAGAGCTGGTACCTGGCATTACAATGTGCCCCTGCTAACACGGAGGTCTCATAAATCTGATCCCTCCAGCAGGCGACAGGAGGAGACAGATGGAAGTCATTTAAGACTATTGGATTTTCTCTCTCCCGGGCTTTTTGTTATCCGCCCTCCGCACACCTCACTCGAGCTCTGAATGCTGGAACTGCTGTTGCTGGAATAAAGCACTTTGTCTGGCTGCAGTCCCACTGGGGGACAAATACGAGCACCAGGGTGCACAGTTTCTGGGTAACGCAGCATTTCCCAAGGTGCTGGAGCAGGTACAGCCATTCCCTCAACACCAAGGGAGTCTTTGCATCCATTCTGAGATCAAGCAAATCTCATCTGCAGCCGAACTAGGGGTGCTACGGACAACCCAGTCTTCTGCATGACCTCTTGCAATGCAATAGCACTGAGATACCCAGTGGACTGCAGCAAGCCCCTTCCTCATGCTAGCAACTGTTAGGCACAGGCTGCAGCATGGTTGGACCTCCAGGGAGGAATTCAGCCTTCATGGGCACCCTGGCTGTCCTGTCTTTGAAGCAAGCAAACAAAGAACTTTTGGGCTGCAAAAAAAAATTTGGTAGGCACACCTTTTGTTACAAGACACGGAAAACTACTCACAGGAGTGGCATAATGGGGGGATTGACACAAGCCACCTGCAAACATGGCAGTTATGTGCTATCTGGAAGCTGCTAAAACATGGGGACTGAACTCCTGCTCCTCAGCCATGAAAACCCATTTCCATCAGCTCAGAGTTCAAGCCCACAAGGCAAATGCAGACCCAGCCTCGGGGCTGCGTAGTGCAAACGATGTGGTAGGGGCTGGTAAAGGCAGCCCTTGAAGCACAGGTCATGCAGGGCAGCGTAGGACACCCAGAGGACCACAGGAGCATCGTCTGTAGAGATGCAGGATTTGAGGCTCTGCTTCCCCAGCACATATCTCAGCAGGCTTCCTGAGTGCTGTTTACTCCAAGAGGACAACTCACATTCTTCAGTGATTTGCTGAGCTGTGGCATGTATTAGTTTCCCGAAGGATTCACATGCTTGGCAAGGGAGGTTTAGAAGCAATTTCTTTTTTATTGCATTTTTTTGTTTATTGTTCTTTACTCTGCTAATAAATAAGTACATTCCAGAGGCTTGATATCACTTAAGGGAGAAAGAATGAAGGTAGGAAATGAAAACACAAAGGAAAGCAGAGCCACAGGCAGAAGCATTGCTCCTTGCCTTATTTCTTGTCCAGTTTTCCAAATGCCAGGATTATCTGTATCATAATTCAAGCAAACATCTTTCCATTATACGGCTCTTGAGCAGCTAAACTATCTATCTCCTTCATCCAAGGTCATAGCAAGCAAAGGTAAAAAAAAATTATTTAATAACAAATAATGGAACCTCTTAGGAGACACCGATGCTCCATTTCTGTCTTTGGTAAGAAGGGATGGACACTTGGCATCAGCTCTTGGTTCCAACAGCTCAGAGGTGCTCTGATATACAGACCTGGGTTTGGTGTAACCCAAGAAAAGGGGACACTTGTGGAAATCAAGGCTGGATCTGTTTTGAAATCTTAACCAGCAGCAGAATCGAGGGCAGGCATATTCAAAATTAAATGAACAGGTATTCTACTGCTTTTATCCGTGGAAAAGTCCTTAGCCAAACTGGTGAGAAGAGAACCGCCACATTACTAGAGGTTGCAAGATTAAGCTGTAAATAAGTTTTTAAAATAAGGTACACTCCCTTGCTTCTTGGCATGAGCTAGTGAAGACCTGGAAGAAACCTTCTTGGGATGGTCATTCCATGCCTACCCACTTCCAAGTTTTTTAGACCTTTTTTTGGAGGCATGGCACTGGGCTGATGATGCCAGCAGTGTCAGGGGATTTAAGAGATATTAAACTATGGATTATTGTGTGTCTTTTTCTAAAGGCTTCTGTGCAAGCTGTTCGTAGGAAAGGTTCATAGAGGACAGCATTTAATGCAGTTTTTTGACTGCTGTGCTTCTCATCTGTTAGCTAATGAGCTGCCACAAGCTCAGCCTCAAAACAGGACCGGACAGTGCATTATTTCAGTTAAATGAAATGTGAGAGCAGCATTTTGGTACCTAACTCCAAGTCAACAGCAAGGTGCTGATTACTGAGAGAAATAAATTAAGCATTTGGGCCTTGATTCAACAGTGCATTTAAGTATATGCCTACATTTAAGCTGGTAATGGCAGCAGGGCTATTCCTAAACTGAAAAGGAGGTGAAGGCTTAATTACATTTCTGAATCAAGGGCTTACAGCGTGGAGAACTCGAATGTTAAATGTCAGCATGAAGACAGATTCCTATGGCCAGTTACAAATCGCTAGGATTTATAATTGCTTTATATCCTGGAAACGCTGACAGCTTTAAATATAGCACCATGGCTGTGATAAATTGTTGGCATTTTTTTCTTGTTAGCCTTTTGTAACTAAATTTAAGGTATCCATTTCAGCATGATCCAATTATGGAAGCATAATCAGAACGGCTCCCCATGCAAGAGGCCACATCTATTTTTGTCCATGAAGCTTAAGTTTGCATTTCTGAGCTCATGATTTATGTCAGACTTTAAATTAATAATAAGACATCTATCCACAGGCAAATATTTGTGTTGCAAGACCCATTCAGCATGGACTCAGCAGCCAGCCAAGGCTTCCCGAGCAGCCAAGATTCAGTTACAATGACAGCACAGATCCTATTTCAAACATCACCTGCCCTTGCACAATTATCATCAACTCCTCCTTGCTAAGGAGACTCTGACACTAATAACACATCAGCTTAAACTATTGAACCCCAAAAGATTCATTCCTGAGACAAAAAAAGGCTGTATTTCAGTTAGATTTCACCCACACTGCACCCTTGCCTCCATTGCTGATGGGCGAATTTCCACAAATGTTTCCAGTGACAAAATGCAGGTGTCCTGCCTTTGTAGGCTCAAGCAGGCAGCTGAGCATGCACAGATATGACCACATATACAAACACAAGGGAGGTGCAAAGCTGAAAGGGAGAAGGATAAATCCTTACCATGCTGTTACCTAGCAGGGGCACAAGCCTGGGGACACAGTGGATGCGAGGTCAAGTCCACTTCTCCATTGGCTTTTTAAGCAGTCACTCTTCCCTGCATTAATCAGTAGAAAATAAACTAATTTCTTTTGCAAAGTGCTTTGAGACCTGCTGATGGCAGAAGCAACATAGGAGCCAAGCACTGTTGTCATGATCCAAGTTCAAGAAACCTGCAATTAGTCCTTCCTAGAGCAGCTTGTCCTGCAGTTAAGGATCTACTTTTTTAAGTATCTGGGGCCATTGCAGCTTCAGCTTACCTGTGGAAATGCACCTTCAGTTTTCTTTGTCTCAAGTCAGTAATGCTTCCAAATAAGCAGAACCACCTGAGAAATACCCAAAGAAAACTACAGGACTTCCACCTTAAGCTGACAGCAAAACTGGACACTAGGTGTCCAACACTGATGGATAAAACCACTTAAGCACCAAATTCCTTAGACAAATCAAGACAAAAAATTCATATTTCACATGTGATTACCTAAGAGGTTCAACTCTGAGTCTGGTAAATAATTTTGCAATTCGTAAATAACTCAGTGTCATGAGTGCTGCACAGCTTCTTTCCCTGAGCTGCTTGGTAGATCTAGACAGAGGAGAGGAGCTTTGTAGAAACACGGGCCTTTGCTGGGACATGTGTCGTCACCTTACATTGCGTCTGAACAGATGGCAAAGCTGCTCAAGGCAGGTGCAGAGATCAGAAGATTGAAAGGCACCACTTTCACTGAATGCCATGCATGACCTGCCTGGTTCAATGAGCCACACACAAGACAAACAACCCCTGCTTCCTCTTCCCGTTGCCCAGAAGTTTGCACGTCCATCCATGGTACTCAATGTAGGCCTGAGGTGCAGAGCAGAAATGGACCTTGCCAATCAAGAGTGTTTGCAGCTTCTCATGGTGCACTTTAGGATCCGCATGGCACCAAGTGCCGTGCAGCAAGGTGGGATACAGCAACACCTGGGTACAAACCTGCCAGAAACCGGGATGGAAAGGGGTGCTCCCAGATAAGAGGAGTTGGAAGATGACATGTGGAGTCACATCAACGTCCATGGGTAACCCATAAGCTCTGTTCACAGCATTTCTGAAAGAAGTTCCCTTGTTAGCTTTGTAAACAGGGGCGTGTTTCACCTGCTTGGTTCTGGGTGGTAGCACAAGCTCGCCGTCCTGCAAAGGCTGTGTCTCCTCAGAGACCAATGCTATGTCCTCAGTGCTGCTAGAGAGCAGGCCTAAGCTGATGTTCAGCTCAAGTCTACCTGGGCTCAGGGTGACAGTTTTAGGTGAGCGCATGGGAAGGCACAAAACTATAGCCCTACTCTTTTGTCTTGCTGCAAGCCTGCTTGTGTGAATCCTCCACTGTGGATCCCACAGGGACTTTCAGCAGCATCCAAGAGATGATGTCTGGGAATTGTTTGTGCTGGGCTTCTCATAGCCATAATGTGGAAGTAGACACACAGGACAGGGATGGCAGGAGGCCTGAACAGGCTCCCTGATCAATGTATCCAAAAGGAGATCCAGGAGAAGTGCTGACTGAGTGCCCCACCATGGTCAGTGGCAGCACGGGGAACAGGACCTGGGTCACCCAAATCCCAGAGCAGCATGCTAGCTAACTTCTGTGCCATGCTTCCTCCCAAATGACTGAGCTCAGCCGAAGCTAGGAGGCTTGCATCTGGTCTGCTCTCATTCTCTCTGCCCTGGCATACTCCCATCACTAAAAGAGCCAACACGTCCATTATAAAGCTCACACTGAGTACTTTGCTGTTAGGGAATGCAGCTCACCTGTGCTTTTAGGCAAGCTCTTAAAAACTTGACCATCCATTAAGGAGATGCTTCTTGCTAGACCTACAAAAACCCGCAAGCCAAAATCAGAGCTACTGCAGCTCAGCGTCTCCCCGGCACTATTTTCAGCACAGATCACCCCAGGGTACCTGAAAGCCTTGTTCCCCTCCACGGTCCCTTTCCACACACTGTGGGGCAGCAGGGATCAGCCCCAGACACAATAAGATGAAGGTCTAAGTGTGGCCATGTGCATTGCTTCAAAGGTCACACAAAAGCATTGGGAGATGCAGTCCATTTGCTCCATGGCTTTGCTCAGCTTCCAGCTGGCCTAAAGCTCCTGGTGGTCACAGCAATCTGGGCAGCAGCTTTTACCATCACTGCAATTAAATTCAGCTCATTTCTCCTTAATCCAGTCATCTACATCCCATGGACCCCTGGCAACACAAGAGCACCGAGCTCTTTGTGGACAGGGAGGGGGGAAGACATTGGATACAGGCCAAGCTGTGTTTGGAGTTGAGACTGGGAACATAACTTGGCTGGCAATGTGTTGGAGATAATTGCTAGTTCACAGCCTGAAATGTGCCTGCTTTACACTTGCAGATAAGCAGCCTCATCCCTTTGTGTGCCGGTGCAGGTGTGTGCAAGTGGATACAGCAGCGCAGCACAAATCAGCTACTTCTTTTTCAACAGCTCTCACCAGCATTCGTGCAGCCCCCGTGGCATGGCGTTCCTGATCCTCCCCCTTTCAGTTCTGCAGGCACTTGCCTTATTCAGGGTCTGAGTTGCTCCCAAGGGGTTGGAGGAAGATGCCCCTTGTTACTAGAGCGGAAAGATGCTCAGTGCAAACTGGGGACAGATGGGAGGCAGAGAGAAGCAATGCCCCAGCTTCCACTGCTGACTGGACCGCATCTCTGTTGGTGCCACCAGGATCTTCTACATCTTAGGCAAGTCCCTGAGTCTCCAAAACCAATTCTTTCAGAAAGGCCGGTAAGGAAAACCCATGTGGCACAGGCTCAGCTGTGCTTCTGGTTGGGTCTGGGGCATGGAGCCATGGCAGCCTTGCCCCACTCGAGCTGCTGGATCTGGCCCCGTTCCCTGGCAGTCTGACTTCCTAAATACTTCACTGGGACTTCACCTGTCCGTGACCACACAGGTAGGCATCTTGCACAGCCCTGAAGCTCCTGTGCCAGCATCCCCAACTTGCTCTCAGGGGCCTTTGACCCCCTCTTTTTGCTGTCAGTGTCTTGCCCAGCATAAGCCTAAGTGTGCCAAGAGCTGGATGCCAGATTTAACTCGTGGACCCACTCGAAATGGGTAGGGCTCCATTTCATTGCTACTAGCCCCATCCCCCACATCACTGGCAGAGAGTCTTATCAATAATGAAGTTAACGATGCTTTGAATTACATCTGCATGTTCCTCTCCATTGACTTGGGACTGTGGAAAAATTCATCTGCTCTATTTCTGCTTTTCCTCTTTGATTTTTCTCTGGGAACCGCCAGCTTCCTTTAAGTCATTTTCACATGTCCACATGGGAGGAGGTTCTTTGGAAAAAATGACATAATTCAGAGAGGTACTACCTTTTTTGCAGAGCCTGACAGCCCAACATGAATCTGAAAGCCATGCAGCCTTACCTGTGCCATCTCGGGGGGCTCCCCAGGCTGCAACAGAGATTAATTAAGTGGTGAGTCAGCACCGCAGCTCTCCCCAGCCTGGCAGCTGGAGCAGAAAGCTGACTTCAGCAAAGAACAGCTAGGCTGCAGGGATGGTGAGTGATCGGTATCATATCAGGCAATATGAGGCCAGTTTGGTTTCATTAAGGAAATCTATCCTCTGCTGTGAAGATAAGAAAGAGGGGCTGGACAAAGGGAACAAGGACGGCATCAGTCATGGTTTCAGTTTGGCTCTCCTGCATGTCCTCTGCAGCGCCCTGAATGGAGGAGCAGCCCTGGAGCTGTGCAAGGGCATGTCGCTGGCAGGGACCTGGAGCTGGCAATTAAAGCCTTGCCACCAAGCAATAGGAACTCATTACCTGCTCTCATCTGAGCTCATTACCCTCAGCACCCATTAGGGTGAGAAAACAGGAGCGTTGAAAGCACTAAGCACCCAGCCTGGGTTAGATGCTCCATGAGGAAGGGATCACGAGCAGTGCCCATTCCTCCCCAGTGCCACCAGCACAGCAGATCCCAGCCTGGCTGGTGGCTCTGCCCAATCCTCCGTGTTCACACAGGCCACCACTGAGCACATGCTTGGGACGCCTGGCTGCACAGATGTCCCATCAGCCAGGAAACACAGTCCTTCCCTCTGATGCTCAGCCCCTTTCGCCTGTGCACATCGCTCAAAGCCTGCTCTAACATCTCCTGCAACTGAGAAAATTCAGGAAAGCATCGTGTTTCCAGAGGTCCTGGGGCCAGCCCCTCCGGAGGCCACTATGTTTTCTTTTCACCGTGCTGTTTCACACTGTGCAGGGCAGGCTAATAGCCATTTCAGCCAGGCAGGGGGTTTATCCAGAATCTGAAAAAGAGTTCCCTGATTCAAAATGCAATTTGGTGGTGGGAAGGAACCCATTTCCCCAGAACTCAATTCGTAACTGCAAAGCAGTTCCCGAGCTGCTTTGCCGAAAATGAATCGGTGAGCTCAGCATTAGACTGTCGCAGACGTTAAAGTCACTGCTGCGAAGAGAAAACCCTCCAGACTGATGCTTCCATCAGTTCAAGCTGCTGCTGAAGGGAGCTGCAAGTTACCAGCTCACAGCCCAACCTGTTCCCAGGCACTGCAGGGAAGTGTGGGGCAGCATTGCCCTCGGGTGTCCCCAGCTGACCCCAATCAGTTTGATATAATTCATTCATCATTCCTCACTGCTTATTAACATCATTAATGCGGCAGAGCCCATGAGTCTTGTGACACCATTTCACCCTCCATCTGCTCACCCCACAGCATTATGGTTTTCTCCCCGTTTTTCACACCTCTTTCATTCCCACTGCACTTAACTGAATGTCTTCCCCTACCTCCTTTCTCACCCTGTCTGGTGACAAACCAAAACCCAGTATGGTTCATATCAAGGTCAAAACTGGCTGACAGACTTGAAAAGATAGGCAAGCATTTGCTACAAGACAGCCTGATGCTGGTGGGGACAGATGACAGCAGCAATTTTTTTCCATGTAGGAGACCAAAAGATAGTTTTTTCCTAGGTATTCCTCATTACAGCAATGCTGGTGATGTTTTCCCTCTCCAGCTTGTTTGAGGGTTCAGCAGCAGTAACCAGAGGCAAGTTCATTTGCTGGCGCTGCCCTTATTTCTTATGGGCCCATCATTAGTGAAAAGTCATGTTAAACAGCAAAGTGTGATGCTTTTCTTCCCTTAAGGATGAACTGAGGGCTTCTCACCTCTGCTCAGAGCTTAAACGCAGCAGTGCTGAAAGAATATGCCCAGACAAGCTGAAAACTTTGCAAGGCTGATATTAAAAAACAAAGATACCTCAAGGCATGACAGAGCCCACAGCTCCCTGACCCTGGGACACAGGCAGCACTGTTGGAGCTGCAGTGCTGAGTCCTGCTTTGATTTTCAAATAGCTCATTTATTCTGTCCTTACCGCTAGACTCCGCAATTATTTGTCCTTGGTTTTCCCAGCTCAGGGCATGCAGTCTTTGCTTTACCCTCCCACAAATCTTGCTGTGCAAGGGGCGAAAGGAGCCCTGGCAGCAGGGACAGTTGTTGCAACAGTCCCTGGCTCTGCGCAGAAATCCAAGCCTTCAGGGGGCTTTTACAAAGCTCTGCTTGCTTTTAAAATGGTCTCTTCCCTGACCCTTTGGAGCTCCACCACATAAAATGCAGGCACTGTTCTGAGACAGTCTGCTGCACAGAACCAGACTGGGCTTAATTTTCAACTTGCAAAGCAAGGAAGCAGAAAGAATCACTGAACCCTTTCCTTTGGGTAGGAGATTTCTCACAGACATAGTTGGGCTCCTGTTAGAGCTGAATTACAAAGTCAAGCCCTGGTAAGAGCATCATAGGACACCTTCATCACTGCCAAGCAAGTTTACAAGAACTGGGGAAGAGCACAGAACTGTCAACGTTGCTTATTACCAGCTCATGGATGCAAATCCTTTCCCTGAAAAGCCATTGCACACTCAGAGTGTGTGCAATTCGGCCTCGGGAACATTTATCAGACAGCCCCAGGGCTCTGTGATGACTTTTCATCTCCTTTGCACCGTGCACGAATGGTGATGACCATGGGCCAGTTCTGCAAGAACGGGGCCAAAGGAGCCTTTCCATGGGCTGCAGAAGAAGTGTGTGGAGCCATGCGTCACCTTGAAGATCAGCTGAAACGATGCCAAGAGAGCTCACATGTACTGCCCTCTCTTAACGATAGACACCTTTTTCTAATAACTGCTTTAAAGAAGAAATAACACACATAGTAATTTCTATTCCAAGATTCCCATTGCTAACTAATTTCAGCTTCAAGAAAGATTAGGGTGACATCTCATTTTGGAATAACATCTGCCCCTGAGGGCCAAGTCCTTTCAAGCTACTATGGCCGATAGCAGCAACTGCAGTACTCCAGCAAATCTAACCTCAATAAAAGCCCAGCTTCCCTGGCATCTGGACAGTAGATAAAAAAATAGCAGATGCAGAAAGCAAGCAATCAGTGCAGAGTTTATTTTAATAAACTCTTGTGAGTTAAATAATCTCAGCTCTGATTAGCACTGGAGATTTAAAATGTAAATATTTACCAGAACATCTTCAATATCCTCATAGAGTCAAAAGGCCAATTTCTGCATGCAGCGTGTCAGTACTACTTGCTATTGCAAACTCTGAGCTTTCAGCACTCTCAGACGACTGCAAAATTATGCGAGGAGCTTAAATATAATTATACTTATTACAAAGCCAAAGTATTACAGTTTTATTTGCCTTCTGTTCCAAGTCTAGGGCTTCTATGCTTTCTTCCTCCTGTGTAAGTCTCAGAAATCTCCTTTAACAAAAGCTGTGATTTGCACTTAGCTTGAGGAGCTAGATTTAATGAAAAATAGCAAGCATCATGATGCATGTAGTAAATCAGGGCTGTGAGACCTACTGTAAGTCCCCCATTAGCTTCAGGATGGCTGCCTTTGATTCTCCTTCACTTCAGCAACCTTTCATTCCAGCCCAGCATGTTTGCACACAAGCCTGCCAGTCACCTGCCTTTCTACTCGAGGAGGTCAGCGGAGGTGAGGACTGGCTATTTGTATCCACGTCACGCACATAAAAAATCCTCACCCGCCCATTTCACCATGAGTTTGAAGCAGACACCTCAGGTCTTGCAAACCTTCATCCAGATAGAGCTAGCACATAGCGTGGCTTGCGCTGCGATGAGGGAACATCTGCCCTAGACTGCTGGTGACACTGGTTCCCAGTAAGCTCTGGATATACAGTCACATCAAAAAGAAACCAATTGCCTGGCTCCTTCACCAGATTACTCAGCACCTTATTCGAGAAGGCTTAAAGCTAGTCTTAATTAACAAAGGTGCTATGAATGGGCTGGATCCTGTCTTACCCTCAGTAATAAGATCACATCTCAAATACCGCACCACAGACACAGAACCTAGTGTGTACGTCTGCATTTGGGGTAGGCTGTGAATTTGGAGTGAAGCAAAAGGAACAGTCTCTCCCTGCTTACATGTTAGCATCTTCTGCTCTGTTCCCACCTTTCTGCTGTGATCCCACCTGTCTTTCAATGCATAATTCACAGTTTCAGTACTGTGGAAGCAGTAGATCAGGATGCCACGGATGCCGCTTGCCTTTTGGTCCAGGCCTCCAAACTCACCCTTCAGGGCCATTCACTCCCAGGATGGAGGGCTTTGAGCTGCTGCTCTTGCTGCTGGGATTGGGTTGCTTCTGGACCCTGGAGCCAGCCTAGGAACACAGCACACATGGTGCTAACAAAGTAAATAGCATCAACACTTTGCACTTGAATCCCACTCTTCTCTTTCTCACCCTGCTTGTGCTCACACACCTTGGTCCCCCATTGCCAGGTTTAACATCTCCATGGTGGGGTTGGGTCTGTCGCTGATGGAGAAAACTGAGACTCTGCTTAGCAAATGCATTGCTGGCCTAAGGAGCCATGAAAGCTGTGCAGTCGAGGAGTGACATGGAGCATTAAAGCCAACCTGAAGGAGCAAAGAGGCATTTAATTGCTTCAGAAAGACTGGCAGATGCCATGGCCTGGGTGAGGGGAAGGAGGGAGGCTTTCCTCCCTTCCAGTTGGTGAGAAATGCCAGTGAGGACCTCTCCCGAAAGCCGGGTCAAACCAACCTGACCGCTTGAGCGCTTGTAATTGTGGTTCTTAATTCATGCAGTGAACAAAGATGTGGTGTTTAGTTTGGGCAGGAGATGCCTCTTCACTTTCCCAGCCCTCCCTCGATCTAATGGGAGATAGATACACACCGGGACTTCTCCTGCACTGGGACATCTCCTGCACTGGGACAACAAGTGATGCTCTTTTGGTGCCAGTGGTGCAAAGATCGCAATCCATGTGCACTGGAGGTTTGGCTCCATGTTGCAGGACCAGGGGATTTTTCCCTCTGTTTCGCAGCAGGCAGCACTTTCGGCCCTTGAGCGACAATGCTCCTGACCTATAGAGGTGGGCAAAACTGAGAAGAGGATGCAAGCTGCCAGGGCAGAGCCCTGTCTGTACATCTACCCAGCCTCTCCTGAGCACAAGCAAGGGCCCTGAGATTCATGCCTCCTTCAGGCATGCCTGGTGTTTATACAGCGATTAATCCGCTAGCTGACATGGTGCTTATTAAGCTGCAACTTGCCTGGCAGGCTGTGAGCTGCAGTGCTGTGCAAGAAGCAGTCCTGCCTGGCCATTTCAGTGCTCCACCAGCAAGCGAGCAGGCAGGTCCGCATGCAAAACAGCACAGGCCACCACTGCCTGAGCTCAGATTTCCAGCCCTCCTGCAAAACACTCGGCACCTCTAATGACACTGTTGCTTGCTTCCCATGCCTCCGACTGAGGGGAAACCCTTGTTTTTTGGGGCATGTGGCAGCAGAGGTGCATGGGGGGCTCAGCAAGATGCAGGTCTTCTCCAGCTGCATTTTGGCATCTCTTGCCATGCCCTTGCTCTTACAAACTGGGAGTAAAAATTGAGTCAGATAGACTGGAAGCAGTTCTTAATAAGCCTGTAAAAGCCACCAGTTTGCTGGGATTTAAGAGGCAAAAACTACAGGTAAGAGGCAGCACTGCACATCTTCCTCGTGAAGATCCCATCAACTCTTCAAGTGTCACCTGCAAAGACCAGGGTTGGCAGAGTTTAAAAGAAAGAGGAGGAATAAAAACCTCTTGCTGACATCCTTATGCATCAAAAAAGGTCCCTGCAAGTCTTTTTTTTATAAAAATCTGTTTTGAGTTGAGATTAGCTCATTTCAATGCAAGCAGAATATACAACGCTCTCTGAAGGGGCCATGCACTAAAAGTTCACAGAGTCACTACTAAACATGGTGGTTTTGCTGTCAGAAATCTTGAACCAAGAAACAGGCATCTGAGCCAAGTGGGATTTTTGACCTGCTCTGTCATTGGACCTCTTCCCACTTAAAGTCTAAGGCTGAGTTTCACAGCAAGCCAACCATTTGATTTGGCAGACGTGCTTGGGCCAGACCTGCCTTTTAAGTAATGCTGAGCCGTTAAAAAGAAAATACACAGCTCCACAGTACAACAAAACCAGCTGTTATTGAACGGCAGTCAAGAGGGACAATAAGTCTTCTCATGTTGGGAAGAATTAGCAAGCCTTTCCTTCCCACCGAGCCAATATAAGGAAGGGAAAGGCTCAGCAAAGGGCTGAGCAACACCGGCACTCAGAGTAAACAGAGGTGAGCTGGAAAGTTGTCTCCGGACTGAGCTCTCAAACAATGGGGCCCAAAGGGAAATAGAAAAGCAAATATTAATGTTTTGCCATTCACATGGCCCCAGAGAAAAGAGAACAATGCCTTCAGTTGGACACCACCTTGATGTCTTCCTCCTCCTCCCCTCTTACTCTAAAATGTCATCTTAGGACCCGTGATTTCTTTGGATGAAGCAAGCGATTGCCGAGGGCTGCCTGCTGCCCAGTGGAGCCCTGCTGCCTGCTTTTTCCATGCCAGAGTGAAGGACAACTTAATTATAAATGTATTCCCGCACCTCCCACCCCAAAGTCATGCTCCTCCTAATGAAGCAAAAATCAGAAGCAAATGAGAACCTCTTTGACCTTGACTGTAGCAATGAACTCCCATCAGCTGGGGTGAGAGCAGGGCTTGGACAAAGAAACACATGCACCCAACTCCTCTTAAACCTGGCAGAAAGGCTGAGCAAAATGCCAGGGGACTCAACAAACTGGGAACATCCTCAGGGAGAGGCAGAAATGAGGTCTTGGCTTGTTCTTTACTTCTTCTCCTGCAGCGTGTCGCTAACGCAGCCTGGCTCACTTCAGCTTGTCACCGGTGCATTAACAGGACCAAGGTCCTTTCCTGGCCAGAGAAAAGGATGCCAGAAAAAATGCCAGGTGACCCTAGCATTTCACTGCATGATGCCTTTATGGCAGGACAATAAATCTCTGCTAGGTTTGGGCTGTACTGTTGGCCTTGGTGTTCTAAGTGCCTGAAGCACACCATTAACTGGCATCAGCACAGATGTGGTGTGGGGTTATATGGCCTTGCCAACAAAATCTGAGTTTTCAGCTACATCTGTAAAAAGGAAGAAAAAAACCATTCTGTTTTAAAAGATTCCTTACATGCCAGAAAGTCAGGCTGCATGGGCTTAAACACAGCTCGTTACGAGGAAGCACAGATACCTGTGCATGACTGTATATCATCCCCTCTGGCTGCAGAGCGCATCCCAGACCCCTCTTCACCTGATGTCCCTGACTGTCTGCGGATCTCTTCATCACTTTATAAAGTCCAGTTTTGAAGGCTAGGAAGGAGAGCCAGCCATCTCTCACCCATGGCTATTTCCCAGACAACACAGGTGATTAACTCACACAGCAGCTAATTGAAACCTCTGATGGGTGACCCTGCCAAACCCATGCTGTGCATTGGGACATCCACGCTCTACCTCAGCTGAGCAGCAAATGCAGGGGCATGCAGGGGGAAAGTGGCTTGTGGATCATCTAGCTGGAGCAGAAGAATGTAGCATGCCCCTGGTTTCCCAGCTTTTCTGCCAGAGGTGAACCGCAACTGTCTTTGGTGTCCCCTCTCCCTGGTGCCAGCCCGTGGAGCAGCTATTGCAGATAGCAATAGCTGTCTAAATAAGGGATTCACACATCTTTCCTCATCTGGTGGCTGAGCTTTCTACAACAGCAACAATCTGGGACACCTTTGGTGCTATGAGTGTTTCAGCATTTGGCAGGTGACCCTAGCATTTCACTGCATGATGCCTTTATGGCAGGACAATAAATCTCTGCTAGTTTTGGGCTGTACTGTTGGCCTTGGTGTTCTAAGTGCCTGAAGCACACCATTAACTGGCATCAGCACGGATGTGGTGTGGGGTTATATGGCCTTGCTCTGCTGGTCATGATTGGGCTCTTAAATATTCATTGAACTCCAAACAGGCAGGGTTTTCTTCCAGCTTGGCACTGTGTGCTGGGAGGCCACCAGCAGTTGTCCTTGCTGCTGCTCTGGAGGAGATGGACTAAAGGAGAGCTCAGGACAGTCATGGCTGCCAATCAGCAACGAATAAACAGTCCTGTCTGAAGACAGTAAACATCTAGCAATGCCACATCTTTTCTGAGACATGGTCATGTTGCTGAAACAGCCTGATTTCAAGAGGAAACTGTGACAGCTCGCTTTATAACAGCAACAATAACTGAAAAGCCCCAAATGATGCAGCCCATCTCCGACACAATCAGAGCATATAAGAGCGGAGAGGGAGGCTTTAATTACACTGAGGTTTCCATGACAACCCCTTATATCAAATGGCCGAGCACAAGGGCTCTCTCCTCTTCTCCTTGGTCTTGTTTGCCTCTGGAACAATTAGGCCAGGATAAGAGCCCAGCTGCATTTCAGTGTGGTTCACACAGCTCTGCACAGGCAGAAAAGACAGCCTGATGCCTCTCCCTCCATGCTGAGCCCCAGAGAGGGGCCCAAGGAGCCCACTGTTTATTTCCATTTCAATTGCTAATCACCTGCCTTGATGACAATTCCTTCCAGGTGCTGTTGGTGCAGCCAGGAGATGCACTTTTCTCTGCAAGAGTCTCCTGGAGCTCAGCCTTAGCAGATGCCACCACTGTGGTGACATCCACAGGAGTATCCCCCCGACACATGGCTTCACCCATTGCTGGAAGCTGAACCTCACCCTTCAGTGGGACCCTCTCCAAGGACAGTTGCGGTTCACCTCTGGCAGAAAAGCTGGGAAACCAGGGGCATGCTACATTCTTCTGCTCCAGCTAGATGATCCACAAGCCACTTTCCCCCTGCATGCCCCTGCATTTGCTGCTCAGCTGAGGTAGAGCGTGGATGTCCCAATGCACAGCATGGGTTTGGCAGGGTCACCCATCAGAGGTTTCAATTAGCTGCTGTGTGAGTTAATCACCTGTGTTGTCTGGGAAATAGCCATGGGTGAGAGATGGCTGGCTCTCCTTCCTAGCCTTCAAAACTGGACTTTATAAAGTGATGAAGAGATCCGCAGACAGTCAGGGACATCAGGTGAAGAGGGGTCTGGGATGCGCTCTGCAGCCAGAGGGGATGATATACAGTCATGCACAGGTATCTGTGCTTCCTCGTAACGAGCTGTGTTTAAGCCCATGCAGCCTGACTTTCTGGCATGTAAGGAATCTTTTAAAACAGAATGGTTTTTTTCTTCCTTTTTACAGATGTAGCTGAAAACTCAGATTTTGTTGGGTTTTTTTTAAATAAACCTCCCAGCATGGGATGAATCACTGTTTTATCATTCCATCTCTCACATTCCTTCCACAAGTCAAATGGCTTGCAATAATTTTTAACTTAATAAAATGTGAGGGATATACTGAAAAGTCTTAATAGCGGTGGGTTTTTTTCTGTATAGCAGCCAGTAAATCATGCTGTACACTGCAACAGAGCAGGTTCATTAATTGTACTACTTTGATGTTATCTCTCTGGCTGAGCTGCAGGAAAGTCTGGGAAAACACGTGATACTTCTAGGGGAAAACACTTGTTTTGTTCATTAGGATGCATTAAAGCCTGGCTGCCTAGAAGCTAGTCATCACAAAGTAAATAAAGCAGCTCTGATTTCAGGTGAAAAGCAAGCAAGAGCAATATCCATTCTAACAGCCATCCTCAAGCTCGGGTTTTTGCAGACCTCCATCCACAACCCTCCACTGCTGATTGCTGCAGCCCATGGACAGACAGTCCTCCCACCAGCTTCTGAAACAGCTTTGTACAACACGAGCGAGCTGCAGGTACCTCTTCACACACTGATCAGAAAAGCCCCAGAGTATGGGTACTACGGTGGGGCACCAAGGGTAAGAAGCAAACCCCGTGATGGGGGCTGACCACCTCCTGGCAGGAGCTGAAGCAGTAAAAGCATCAGGGCAAGGCTGAATCAAGTATAAGGAGATGTTATGCCTTTGATACAAAGATGCTGAAGAAAAATGCTGCCAGGTGAAAGACAAACTCCCTCAATCAAGGCAAACCATAATGTTGAGCTGAGCCATGGAAAGGAGCTCTCTCACTCCTCTTGGGCAGGCAGGCAGTAAGGGAAGAACCTTTCCTGGTTTTGGAGGAAGGTTACTTTTGAACGGCCAAACCAGGATTTTCCTGGGCCACATTCAATGAAAAGCACCATTTATTTGGAGAAAAACAGGGGGCTCAATCTCCAGTCGTGGAGACATGCCCAGTGTGGCTGTCCCTGAGCAGTCTCTCTTCCTCCACCACATGCAGCTCCTCCACCAGGGTCCATGCTTGCTGGCCACAGCTCTCCTGTGCAGCCCTTATGCGTGAGGAGCAGGTAGCACCCTGAGAAATGGTTTTCAAAGAGGTGAGGCCCAGATTTATGTCTTACGATTAGGAGGAGTGCCATAGAAGGAAGGAAGGAAGGGATGCTGGTCTCCCGACATGCCTGGCAAGGGCCACAGGTAGCACAGGTGGGGAGAATGTTTTTTGCAAAAGCCAGGAAGAGGCCAAGGAGAAAGAGAGAGAGGAGGGAAGGTTGTGAGGAGAGGAGCATGGAGGATCAGACCTGGGCTGAAGGTCTCCTCACCTGGGGAAGGTGAGGAGATAGGGTTCACCTTGGGGAAGGCTCCTGAGAGAGACACCAAGGAGGCACAGCCGTCACAGCTGGTGGGAGAGGCAAATCGGGAATGGTGGACCACTCTTTCCCACTGCATATCCAAGCTGGTGTGCAGGGTGAGGACGTAAGGCTGCCAGTGAGCTGTGGTGGGTCACAGCTGACCTTTTCCCCACCGAACATTGTGCTCAGCTTTAATGTATCTCCCGCATTTGCAGCAAACAGAGAGCACCGCCAGGAAGTACTTGTTCTCTGATGGATATCTTTCATTGCTGCAAAACACTGCATACTGCTTCAATAATAAACAGGAAAAAAAGGCAGCTAAATCACCATTCCCCCCTCTTTATATAACAACTTATTTTACAGCTCAGTTGCCAGCAGCAGGTGTGGTTACCATCAGGCTTATCTCACTCCTGGAAAAAAAAAAAACCAGCAAAAAGAACATTACAAGGCTGCATCATCAAGTGTTCAGATGTTAAATTGTGCTTGGACAAGCTCGCCTCCAACAGCCTTATTCTGGGAGCCTTTAAGTGGCTCCTCAGCACTGCACAGGAGCCCTGGGGCAGAGACAGGAAGGTGGTGGCAACACTCACAGTGCACCCATCCCTCCCCAGGCAGAGCTAAGAACGCTCCTTCCCAAAAGGGCTTTGCCCTTGCCCTGCTCACCTCCTGATTTCTGCGGGACCCTGGAGGTCTCAGCACCCTTCGGGCACAAGCTTTGCCACACATCCCGTTGGGCAGAGTGGTGCGTGATAACGTGGCAAGACTATGTATCCAGAGCTGGAAAACCTCATAAGCTTGGAAGATTTTAAATTAACATAGAGAGCAGCAAATGGAGGTGTTGCATCTCATCCTTGTGGGAGAAACGTGATGGCTGTAAGCAAGCTATACTTGCCTCTCTGGGAAAAGTTTGGATACAGGCGCACAGTTCCTCTTGCTCTCCAAGTGTGGTACCCAAGAGGAATAGGGCTCATTTAATGACGCTGCGCTTTTCCTTTGCAAAGCTAAGAGCATCTCCTCCCAGCCGCCAGCTTCCCCAAACCTCTGGCAAACCAAGGGTTTCAGACACCCCCCAGCTCTCCATCAGCCCAACAGGTTAAAATAATGAGCAGGGAGAGAAAGAGATGGAAAACAGCACTCGCCTGGGAAACCTAACTATACCAACACCTTCACATGTAAATGTCCTACATACATCTCTATATATGCATATATGGTGCTCCAGCCCAACATCCTACTGCTGAACATAGCAAGAAGTAAAGGTTTATCACGAATCCATGATAAATTATATACTTGTGTGATTACATTGGTATAGATAAGGCCTCTCCTCCTCACTAGCAATAAGAATGACAAAATTGTAGCATGGGAACCAATGATTCACTTACATATCTGGAAAAAAAAAACCCCAGGCAAATATTAAATGAGAATAAAATTGATAGTTTTAAATCACTGACTCAAATCATGAGGTACAACAGTGAGTGGGAACCTGTGATTTAAATAATTTCTTCTGACAATAGGGCAAGAAAGATACCATCTATTTTCCTAGTGGACTTTCATTACCATCACAGACTAATATGTGTTAAATCAAAAAACCTATTGCACTCTCTCCACCCCAAAAGCTGCTTTGCAGTTTCAACTTCTGTGTCTATAAAAAAGTTACTGCAAACTGTTGCTTTATCTCATTTTTCTTTTTTTTAAATATAATTGTCTATTTTAATACTGTCTGCTCTCCCAAAAAAATCCTAAATCATCACCTCTTCTTCCCTAGAGGCACATTCATTTTATGTTTTGCTTTCCTTGCTCATGGAAGGAAAAATGCCTGGATGCAGACCCTGCTTTATTCAGCCTTAATTGTGCAAAGTCATGAACACACATAATTACAATTTTAGTGTTTAGCTTGCCTTGGGATTTGCACTCACGAGGAGGGCTGGGCTCCTTTTCTTGCATGCTTAAGGAATTGAATAAATGCAGTGTGGATGTCGACCTCTCCTGGGCACATGAGCACTGCCCACCCAAGCAGAGGGAGTCACGCAGTTATTTTTCTTTCACTGTTGGTGTGGAAAGTAATTTTTCAAGTGTCTTTTCATCCCCTATGGCTTTCTGGAGCCATCTCCCTCCTGAGCCTTGCAGATCCTGGTGGCCTGAGCCTTCCACCCAGCGTGCAGGTCATACACCCTGGCCTAGCAGTGGTCAGAAGACAACTTGCTCATTGGCCAATGCATGAGCCCATGTTTGCTTTCACAGCCTGGAGGGGCCGTGCTGACTTTGTCTGTTCCCAACAGAGCCCTGAGCTGCAGGACAGACTGGCTTCTCTAGGAAGGAGAGTGCCCAGGGAGGACGCATTGCCAAGGGGCATTGCATGGGAACCACAAGCAGGCAAAGCAATGGGTCCAAAGCACCCGACCATGCTAATGGACATGGGATGGGAGACACTCTGTCCCAGGTATTAGTCATCTTTTGTACATTTTGCTGAATTCTGCAATTTTTAGTGAGGAAACGGCAGCTACCCACAAGAAGCTATTTATGAACTATTTGAAGCTGGAGAACATCAGACCCTGCAGCCAGTGGAGGCAGAGTTAAAATTATTGAGTGAAATCATGGCCCTCAGAGAAGTCAACAATGTCCATTGCCTCCTGGCCAGGATTTCTTAGGCTCTGTTTTCCCTGCACCCTGCCAAGCTCCTCATGCTTTCCACTCTTTTGGCCATCCTGCAATCCCTCTATCCAGTCATCCATGCTGGAAACTGCTATGGGGAGGAAGAGACATTTATAAAAATAAGAGAAGACCATTTCCAAACAGCAAAGTGTTTCTAGGGTCTGGGGAAGGACATGAAGGTGGTACTTCACTGAGTTTGTCAGAGTTGTGTTTAAAAAACAAACAAACAAAAACCAAGCAAAAGAACCCCTGAACACTTAGGAAGAGTTTTGTAGTGTTTTTTCAAAACAGCATTGTTGGCTAATTAGTTTTCCATATCTATGTTTTTGTTTTTTGGTAGGTGACAACTGGCATTTGAGAAGGATTGACTGGTGCTATGAAGCAGGGGAAGCATTAAGTCAGGAAGTAAGAGGATCCTATTTTTGACTTGAATCATGCGTTAGTTTACTCCATTTTTCTGTAGAGACTTTCCCTGAAGAGAGCTGCATTAAAGCAAATGCGTGGTGTTTCTGTGTGTGCTACGTTAGCACACACAGAGTTTTATTTTCACAGGGCCTTATGAAGACAGTGCTGGGATACCTGTGGCTAAAATGTAAATCTTGTGCACCTGCCTCTTATTTTCAGGGACTAGTTTTTTCTAAAGTCTAGGCTTACCATGCAGTAAAGATACGTTTACAAAGAAGCATGAGGTGTCAGTTGGTCAGATGCGGAGGTGCAAAGGAAATACACAGCTCAGCAGGATGCTCTGGAAGGACTCCTGCAGAGCAGACTCCTGTAGGTGCAATACTTGTGTGCTGCTGCAAAGTTGTCTCCAAGCAGTGGATGTTAACTGGGTATTTCTGCGCTCTTTGGTGGAAAAGCAAAATACCTGGGACCTTTTGGCATGCATGGCTTAAAAACCCACCAACATATGCTTTAGGAAACAAAGCACAAGAACACGTAGACTTACAAGTGTACTGTGCTTTCTCTTCCTACAGAATGCCACTCTGAAGGAACTTAATGTTTGCAGAGGAGATACTTTGGTTATAACTGAAGGAAAGCTTCCACCAAAGGTAAAACGGGAGAGATTGTGTTCTTTAGTCAGTTGACAGCGTCTGGAGACTTGGATGTGATAGCTGTTTCTTTTTTTTCTCTTGCTTATTTTAAAAATACTTCTGTTGGAAAAATTCTGGTTGGCAATAATGAATAATGCTTTTTGTAGTTTTACAGCTTTTTAAATTTAAATCAAGATTTGTAATATTCTTAGTCTGTCTATATTTGTTCTTCTTTCAACTTGTGTAGTAAAAAGCTTGCCCATTGCAGCTTCTTTGCCTAGAAGTGTGTTAAGGTTAACAGATCTGGGGGAAATCAGTATTTCTGGCATGCAAGGTTCTTGCGAAGGCACAACTCTTTTATACTACTACTTCCTCACAAAATCATAAAAATAGAGGAACTTAAGTGTTTGCCTTCAGTTCAGATTTGTACTGAGGATCATGTTTAAAAATGGAGGGCCTTACTGGGAGACCCTCTTGTCAGCGATGGTCATACAGATGGAAGGATTCTTTGCTAACAGTATTGCTCAAGCAATATCGTCGGACAGTTTGGGTTGGAAGGGACCTTTAAAGATCACCTAGTTCCGATTTTTCACTAGATCAGGTTGCTCTGAGCCCCGTCCAGCCTGACCGCGAACACTTGCAGGGATGGGGCATCCACAACTTCTCTGGGCAACCTGCTCGAGGGTGCCATGTGCCCCGGCCCCCCACCATCTCCAAGGCCCTGGGCTGGGCCCACGCCCCACCCATCCGTGTCTGTCCTGGACTGGGGAGACCAGGAGGGGACGGAGGAGTCCAGGTGCAGTCGCCCGAGTACCAAATAAGAGAGGAGGAAAGTGTCTTTACAGGTCTTTTTCTCGTTTTACTGGCTTTTTTACAATTAGGCAATTAACAATCTTGAAAAGGACTCCTAATGAAGCAGCTAGAAGGGACCTTAATGCTGAAGGCCAGCACTTCTTCCTGGCAGACCTGTGGTCTTCTGCTTCTCCAGAGAAACAGCTGTCTCTCTAACTTCTTTGCTTGATCTGTTGCTGTTCTTCGTGCACCGCCGCAGAGGGTCTGGCTTCATCTTCAGCCATCCTCATCCTCAGACTGAAGAAACCCCACCTCCGGGCCCCAGGGACCTCGGTGGCCCTCTGAGGGAGGACTCCAGTCGCTGCGGAGGGTCTGGCTTCATCTTCAGCCATCCTCATCCTCAGACTGAAGAAACCCCACCTCCTCAGTGGCCCTCTGAGGGAGGGCTCCTGTCGCCTCGGCACAGCAGCCGGGTGGAAGCCATGTTGTCTCGTCCCCTTTTCTTGGGGCTCAGAGCAGAGGAGATGGCACCCCTTCAGGAGGGGTGGGTGTAGGGGACGGGGTAGGGGAATGGGAGAGAAGGGCTCACGCTACCCACGGCAATCAACAAAATAATTGCTGATTGCCAGGAGGTGGAATGGGTGAACCCGCAGGATGGCTGGGCACGGAGGCTGGGCCTCCCAGCTAATGCCAGGTGTGGAGGCTGGGCTGGTGGTAGGGCCCTGGCCAGGCGCTCCTGCGCTGGTGTCGGCGTGGTGTCATGGAGGGGAGCCCTGGCACGATGTAGTGGTGCCGCGCTGCGCTCCTGCGCTGGTGTCGGTGTCATGGAGGGGAGCCCTGGCACGATGTAGTGGTGCCGCCATGCTGGCCCCATCAGCCGCCTGAGCGATGGCCATCGCTACCACGCGGCTGATGGTGCCCCCCCTCTGACACCGCCTCCTCTTCCTCCATGGTTCCTGTAGCCATCTCTCTTCTCTCCGACTCAAAGGTGGGCAGCCACCCGCCTTGCTGCCATGGGACCTCTTGGTACCAAGCATTCTTGGCATGAGAGGGCCTCGAAGCTCCGTGAATTGTGGGGCGGCTGCCGGGGTCCCTGTATTTATAGGGCC
>NW_008794169.1:672401-694030 GCF_000699145.1 Aptenodytes forsteri | reverse complement strand
TCAGTATATTTCAGGTGGGATAATATTTTTAGTGTATATAAAAAGAGAATTTGAGGACTTTGGTTTCTGTGTTTACATAAGCTTCTGTACTAATGAGTAGAACATCCTCAAATGGATGCACTGACAGCGGGGATTTGGCAGGCAGGCTCCCAGCCGCTGATGCTCTTCGCTCCGGGCTGGAACTCTGCCCATAACAATGAGGCAAGAACTTCATATGAAAAGGGGAAAAAACCCCAAAGTATGGATCAGAGGCAGAAGAAAAGAGCTGCCTGAGCCAAGGACATGCTGCTTCCTCCTTAATGCCACTAATATTCAAGATTTGTGTTTGGCAGTGTTCCTGGCTTTACAGTTCTTAGTCAGAAATCTTAGAGGCTTAATGCTGTTGCCTGAACATTAGATGTCTAATGCCACTTGAGATACCCTAAAATACTTCACCCGATTTCCAGAAGGGCTTGAGTCTCTGAGATGTCGTAATTGCATCTTGCCAGCCTGTGACGAGGTCTCATACCCAAGTGCATCTCAAATGGTGGCAAATGCCAATGTTTAAGGAAACTGAATGGAGTTACTATCTGTGCTTCTGGAGAATTAGGCTGGGGGAAAAAAAAAGTGTATGTGTGCACACATACATACCAAAAAAAACCCAAACCAAAACAAACCCCAGAGCCTTTCTACATTTCACTGGATTAAAAATTCAGCAGAAGTAACCTTGCAAAAGAACATAAGGGCCTTTTAACTAATATTGATGGGGTGGAAAAATCAGTAAATTCCTTAAAGAGAAGAGCAGAGATTTCAGGACAGAGAACAGCCTCTCCCTTAAAAAATAAGCAAACAAACAACAACAAACCCAAACAAACAAAAAAAACCCAACCGCAAAACACCAAAAAAACCAAACCACCTCCAAAATGAAAAATTAAGAATAGTTAAAATTAATTTAATGCCAAACTCTTTTCTGTTACAGTTGATGTGTGTATACTCCAGAGAGCACAGTGCAGATTTAGAAAGCTGATCTAATAGTCCTCGCTGGGAAACAGAAGGCAAGAGTAGACCTGGGAATGAGATCTTCTTACCCAGCTAAATGCCTTCTACACATATTGCACAGTTGAAGAAAGTTAGGAAATGGTATGGGTAACCTTATCAAAAGATTTAGATTGACTTTTAAAGTGGTGCGAGGAAAAGGAATTTCTTAGATGTGTGTTGGATAAAACAGACACTCCCCAAAGTCCCCCCCATCACCTCTCCAGTCCGGCTACTTTGTGGTCCTTTGACAAACGTGAGAAAGTTCTCTCCTTTTGGTGTGCTGGCTCAGCACTTCTGTAAAAATGGGGAATTCGTCCCTTGCAGCCCTCAAACATGCAGCCCAGTTTATATATGGACAGTTAGGCTGGCTGGTTTTGGCAGAGTAAATGAAATCTTACCAGGCATTTTGCATATAAGTTAATGGGGTAAACGTTCCTCTTTTTCTTGGTGTTGGGTTTTTGTTTTTTGGTCATCCCCCCCCCAGTCGGAATCTATAACAACAAGATAGAAAAGCTCCCATTAGATTGCTTACCTGTTGTGAGTACTTGGGGTGTGTGTGTGTATATATATGTAGACTTGAGGAATTAAGCTTTTTTTTGAAGTATAAGCAATTTTTGCAAAGGAGTGGGTAAGAGGCATAAAGGATAGGAGAAGAAATTGAGCTTGAGAGAAGGAAGAGAAATTATTCATCTTCCGTTTGTATTTTGCACGAGGAAATAATGCATGGTTAACACCGGTTTCCAGTGACAGTAAAATAACATTTCCTAATGAGGACTCTGGGAAAATGACAGAGAGGAGGTAGATTAGATTTCTTTTACCACATTTGCATGCAGTGATCAAAAATACTGAATAGAATTGGTGAATAATGACTCTTGCAGTGGATGATGGCATCTGTAGAGAGCCAAAAATTTGCTGACTGAATGTTGCTTTTATAGAAATTCATGTTGGGCAGAATTAAAAACTGTTATGCTGCATGTTGCTATGGATAATTTGCTCAAATGCGGAAGGAAACATTTCCTTTCTGCCTTCCTACCTCTTTTCCTTTTCTGAAAATGGGATATACTAAAATGTATCAGATTGCTAAAAGGAGACGTAAGGAGAATATGTAGAGAAAAGGATTTGATTCCTGATGTTTACAGAGCACAAAGGCCTGCGTTCATAAATAGATTCTTAGAATATTTGTGTTTAGCATCAAGTGAGATAAGTCTTTTGTTTCCTTCAAAACAAAACCCAAATATATTGACAGTGGATGTGAATTGTGCTTTTTAAAGAATTTTTGTATATTACTTCCTTTTATAAAGCTGCCATAATTATATAAAAAAACTCACTGGCACTTTATTTATTTAAATAAAACACAAAAGACAGTAAGACAGATTTTTTAATGCCTAAAAGAAAACAAATTAGGTAATAGAATAACAGTTTTCTGGGCCTAAATATGCTTTGATGTGAGGGAAGGAAGGGAGATACGTTCCCTTCATAAGCAAAATAGGAAGAGGGTAAAGAGGTGTGTGTAACTGGGATTTTTTTTTTTTTTTTTTTTTTTTTTTTTGAAAGTACAGGTGATGGTTTAGTGCTGCAAGATGGAAAAGTTCAGCTATTCAAAGACGACTGTTAAAGCTAATAGTGCAGATTAGTTTTTTTTTTTTTTTTTTTTTTTGAAAGTACAGGTGATGGTTTAGTGCTGCAAGATGGAAAAGTTCAGCTATTCAAAGACGACTGTTAAAGCTAATAGTGCAGATTAGTAATACTGATATTAACTATACACATCTTTTGGGGGATGTTACAAAAGATGAGAATCTTTCCAGGTGCTCGCTACTGGGGTAGTTCTAAAGTACCGTAACAGTTAACTGCATTGGCAAGCTAATGATATCTTTCATCAGTGTATTGATGATAATCATGCTTCTGCCTTCTTCTCCCTTTCTGTGTCATGATGTGTATGAATATTTGTTTCAGCTCATTGGTTTTTGTGGTTTTTTTTCTCTCTAGTTGACTTGATTTTATAGGTGATACCTAGCTCCATAGGAAGAAGTCAAACCCTCAATTTGAGTAAATACTCAAGTCACTGAACATGACAACTGAAGTTTTCTTTGCGACTTCGACTTTGCTCCATTTTGTTCTTCGTTTGTTTTTTAAACCTTCAGTGCTCTTTAATTTTTATCATGTAATTTTTTTTGGCCACATGAGATGTTAATGTCTAGCATCCTCTATTCTACTCACACTACATTGAGGTAACGACCAGAATGTATGCAAGTTAGTTCATACATGTAGTAACTTCTGGCATGGGGGGTGTCCTGGTTTTGGCTGGGATAGAGTTAATTTTCTTCCTAGTAGCTGGCATAGGGAGGCTGTCTCTGGTTTTGAGTATCTACGGTAGCTAGTTATTATCTTTGATCTGTGCATCTTTAAGAAGATGCTGCCAGAGGAAAAGGTTCTCTAAGGTTCAGTTACATTAGTATTTCATTGACCAGTTGTAAGTTAGAGTTACTTTTCTCTGATGACTTCTATCAAGTATGTCCAAATGTGTCCATGTTTGTATTTTGTAATAAAGCTGTGAAGTAATAGTAGTATTTTTTTTTAACTTTAGGTGAATTTGTATTTGTTTGGGATTACTATATTTAGAGGTCTACGGCTTTCAGAATTTTAATGTGAAAGAATGGTTCAGAAGGTGTTATGTTTAAGCAGCAGGTAGACAAGAATATCTTAGTGATTCCATCCTATGAAAAGTATCAGTTA
The DNA here is from genome assembly GCF_000699145.1 of Aptenodytes forsteri. Taxonomy (NCBI): domain Eukaryota; kingdom Metazoa; phylum Chordata; class Aves; order Sphenisciformes; family Spheniscidae; genus Aptenodytes; species Aptenodytes forsteri. The sequence goes on along the minus strand of NW_008794169.1, from coordinate 690,280 downwards.
TCTAGGAGGAAAAAAAAAAAGAAATTATGTTTTTAGTCTTTACATGGGCTGTCACCTGTAAATCCCAGGACAGATGTCAGAATAACTTAGCCAAAAGCACAGCTGCTTCCGTGTCTGTCAGTCCCCGTATCTAGAAAAATCTTTCATAGTCTGAAAACCTTGAAAACTTGTGATTTCTCAATATGTTGGGGAGGCAAGTTTTACAAAAGAACACCTAATGACACTTCTTTTAGGACCTGCAGAATATCTGTTTATTTGTAAATTAAGTTTTATTTCAAATTTTTTTTTAATTTGTAAATTTTATTTCTAAGCAAAAGATTCATCATAGATGTGAACTGTGTGTGTATACTCATACTTCTATTTTTAGTCTGTGTAACTTTTTCAGTCTAAGTAGGTGTTATCTGTCAAGTGTTCAAGCAAGGCTCAGACATAAAAATAACCCTTTCTAAACATAATTTTAAATAAGATGTAACATACGCATATGTTATATATGTGTGTGCATATGGGTAGACAGATAGTTATAGAAAATGTACTAAAAAAGCAGGTTTGATTACATGGAAATCAGGAAATCAGATTTTATTAATTACTTCTGTAAATTGTTTTGGCATTGTGCCAACTTTTGAGTGCGTTGCCCTAATGGAGTTGATAACTGCTGGCAGGAGGAAACCACACTTCAGTGTCAAAAGCTGATAGCACAGTAGGAGAAATGGTTGGCTATGGTTGCATGGGTGCAGGGTTGTTTTTAAAAACAAACAAACAAAGCCCAAATAAATAAAAAAAAAAAAAAAAATACCCCCCCCCCCCCCCCCAAAAAAAAAAAAAACCAAAAAAAAAAAAACCACCCACCAAAAAAAAAACTAAACCCCCCAACAAACAAACAAGAAATCAACCCACCACCACCACCCCCTGCCTGCTTTTTTTGACAAACAAACAAGAAATCAACCCACCACCACCACTTCCCCCCTGCCTGCACCCCCAAACATCCTAAACCCATCATGGTTCACTGAGAGCACAGTGATCACAGATCATGAAGAGTTTCTTTGTGGCTTTTTAGGTGTGTCTTCTCAGAAATAAGATTCGTGGACCAGAAAGCACTAAGAAAAAGCACTGTCCGTGGTTTGATTGGAGCGTTTGATGGCAACACCTTAGATGTGAGTGTTTGATCACTTGCATTTTAAAATAAGTCTCTTTAGAATTTTCAGTGTTTTTAAGAGAAAAATTCCCAGTAATAATTAGGATATCTGACAGACTAAAGGATGGCAAGTTAGATCTGCTAGGTCAGAAGACAGCAGAATACACTTTTAGTCGTCTGGTCGGCTTTGCCAAGAGTTTTGTTTTGCTTGTTACTGAAATGTACAATAAAGGCATCTTCCTAGAAAGGATCGTTAAGTCTTTGGGGTTTTTTGGATGTCACTAATGTTTAGAAAAAGTCACAAGATTTTTCTTGGAAGAACTGTGGATGTTTTAAGTAGCTTGTGTACTTCAGAATTAACTAACCTTTACATTAAACTACGGTGGGGGAATTATTTTTCTCGAAGCACATACAAAGCTGAAGCTTACTGGATCAAGTTTTGTTTTGCAGTTCAATCTGTGCAGTTCTGCTGAAATGATTTCTGCAATAGAAATCAATGTAGCTTTCTTAGAGTGTGTGGTTTTACTTTTCTGAGCCTTGATAAAAGAAATGTTATATATGTGTGTGTGTATATTTTTTTAAATTACTTCTATCATTTTGAGATCATCACAGACATTTCTAAGTCAGGGTCAGAGCGCTCTGTTTTCTTCTACTTCTTGTCTTGTAGCTATGGAGTATGGATTAATGGCAAGTACTTACCTGGATTGAGACATATTGGGTAAAGACAAACTGGAATTTACATCTCCAATTATGTCTTAATAAATTGCAAATTGAGCTAGTGTTTGTAATTTTAATCAAGTGATAATTTCTGAACTAATTTTGTCCCTGGCTGGTGATGTATTAAATGTCGAAGATGGTGCTTACTGTTAATTTTCAATTGAAGAAAGGTTTGAAATGTATTGACAGATTTTTACATATTCATTTAAATGTATTAAAAGTAAAATAGGCTTGTTAAAAGTGGCATCTGAGTAGGTGTAATATCTAGGTAGTTTTTGACAGTAATCTGAATAAACTCTGTGGTCTGCTAGAAAAAATGGTAAGAAATGAAGAATTTTTCAAGCATTGATACCACCTAGTGGTAAAAAATATTGTTACTTGTTTACATAATATGTATTCAAAAGAATATGAGGTTTGTCTTATATATAAAGAAAAGGGAGTTAAACTGTTGCTTTTGTAACATTATCTACACATGTAGTACTGCAAAAACTGAGAGTGGGCAGCTAGAACTTGAATGCTTGCACTTCATTGCTTGATGTGTATGGTGATGGGTTTGATAGTTTTAAACATATTTATTCTGTCCCATTAAAAAAAAAAAAAACAAACAAAAGAGAGAAATCTCATTAAATGCACAACTAAATGAGGGTAACGGCGACTTTGTACAGGTATAAAAAAAAAGGTCCTTTTCTGTGTGTGTATACACATCAAAAAGATACGCTTTTGTTTAAAAAAAAATAAAAATCTGTCTTTGGAATAGAAGTTTGAATTCAGGTAACATTAAGGGTGTGGGTATGGGTTGGGAATTCCTGGCACAGTCATTAATGAGACTCTGCAATGAACCAGAGTGGAGAGCTGGTCTTGGGGAAAACTGGCCTGGCAAAATGTCGACTTGGGTAAGTTCCCAGGACTGGTTCAGAATGGATCTGCAGAGTTCATCCTGTGGGCACAAGGAGGGGGTGGCGCGTGGTGGGGAGCGGGAGGCTGAGGGAAGGCAGGGCTCCCGCTTCTGGAGGTGATACCAGTGCATGCCAGGCAATGACAACTACAGCGTTGGTCACTTTGTATAATGCAGTCTGTCAAGATGAGATTACGGAAAGTACCTTTCCAAGCAAAATATTGCCCAACTACTCTTAAAAATGCGAAAGTTTAGCCCTTTCAATTATGGTAGTATATGGAACCATCTTTCCTTTCTTATCACCAGCTGATGTAGCTCCAGTGTAAAAGTTACATTTATCATTGTAACATCCGTAATGTGACTATTAACATGTAAGATGATAACTTAGCTAATTCTGACTGATGTATGCAGACTGTTTCATTTTTCACTTTTCATTTATAGGTACTTGTTTCACAGTGGCAATCCAGAGCATCCAGGAGACATACTTCTAAACACAACTGTGGAAGTTTTGCCTTTTCAGGTATGAATTTATTGATTTGTGTCTCCTCCATTATAGGATAAAAGCCAAACCTCCTAATTTTACTGACTCTAATTCTGACTGATGTATGCAGACTGTTTCATTTTTCACTTTTCATTTATAGGTACTTGTTTCACAGTGGCAATCCAGAGCATCCAGGAGACATACTTCTAAACACAACTGTGGAAGTTTTGCCTTTTCAGGTATGAATTTATTGATTTGTGTCTCCTCCATTATAGGATAAAAGCCAAACCTCCTAATTTTACTGACTTTTTTTACTGGGTGAGGGAGACATGAATGCTTCTTTTTTAACTGTAGGATCTTGATGCTCTGATGCTGTCATACTTTTTTTAATTGGATCTATTAACAGAAAACTTCTGTAACTATTCAGATGTTCATTCAGAGTGCAGTCTGCTACGAGTGCTGTTGGTAATTTGGAGGCAAACAAGCTCATTTTCTTCCAATTCACTGCTACTGTTTAAAACAGAGAAAGAATCAATATTCCCTCTCCTGTGTATTTTGGGAAATGGGAAAGCTAAGGCAATCTGCTTTTTGATGTAGTAAAAAAGTCTTGGTTCAGGAATTGACACACATCCAAACCCTACTAGATACTGAAACATCTGGACTGTTAAACCAAATGTGTTCCTTTCTCCCGATTACTGATTTTTTTTTTCCATAAATCAGTCTGAGTTTTATCTCAAGAGGGCACTACGCTATCTAAAGTATATTCTTGCTTGAAGCCAGATGGTATGGGTTCTTTTTCTTCAACTAGATATTATGGCTAACCATTTATATCACAAAACTCTGTCAGAGGATTAAGATACTACTTTAGTCGAGTTTATTTTATTTAGTATTAAAATAGCAAAGTATTTCTATCTTCTCCCATACACCTGGTGTAGGTATCTTGAAATCTGTGCCTAAATTACCATATGCTGAACCTCTTTATCTTTTTTTCTTTTTCTTTCTTTTTTTTTGGTTAAAAAAAAAAAAGTAAATTATCATGGAGGAGTTCACTTCTCCATTCTTGCAGTCTGCCTTCCTGGGAGTGAGCAAAAATAGGAATTTCTGACCACCCTCACCCCTAAAAAGAAGTTTGTCAGTTTGATTCTAATTATACAACACGATATGTGGGATATGATACCATATTATAAGATCTATGGGGTTTGTTTCTCAAGACCTTTGGAAATATATTCAACCACAAAAACAGCAGCAGCCCTTACTTCATCTGGGCCTGAGATACCACAAGAATGCACAAGACAGTGAGAAAAAATGTGCATCGAGCATCTCTTTTTGGGGCTACACTTGGCTGTGAAATGTCCCTCAAACTGGAGCATCGCTTAAGGAAGTAATGCTACCGAGCTTCCATTGCTGTTGACACAATTTGTGGAAAGGTAAACAGGAAATTCTGTATCTGGCCTGTTCCTAAGCCACTGGTGTCAGCAGAAAATGTCACCAATATGAGGACAGCAGCTGCAGAGTGATAGGTGCTGTCCTGAGGGAATGATTTCTCCACCGTGGACTTCAGTAGAGCTGGAAGCCCATTCAAGTACTTTGACCCTGATCCTCCCTAAGCTGAATTCAGAAAAACAAAAAACAACCCTGAGAAACCAGAGTGTCCCCAGACTGGAGTTGTCTGGGACTCAAGCAACTCACTCAAAAAAACCAACCAACCAAAAAAACCCAAACCAAAACAAACCAACAAAAAAACCCCAACCCCCCCAAAAAACCCCAAAACCGAAAAAACCCACCACTTTTTCAGCAACCTCACTTAAAAGTAGGAATTAAAAAAAAAAAAAGGCTGATGGATTTAATCTCCTGTTTTGTTAAGCATTTTTAATTGATTCCTAGGAAATTCCTACAGTGGGTCTTTTAGTATTGGATCATGTGATTCTGGTTGTAATTTTCCAGCTGTTTTTGAAGCTCTGATCTACAATCTCATTTTTCTGTGCTTATTAAAGAAACTTATTGATACCCATCCCTTTTTAGTGAGGCAGTAATAATTGCAATGCTTCCCTCACTGGTCTGATGGCTTTTCATCTCACCCAAATTCTTACATCAAAAAATAAGCTGTAAGTTTCATTTGTCCTGAGAGAAATCTCTCATTCAACCATAGGAAAAGGCGGCAAGATCCTGCCTTTGCTTTTCTTCTGCTGTGTGTGCCAGTATCTGCTATGTGTTCTGTTCACGTGTTCAGTTAACGTGCAAGTTATGTGGGGCACTTAAAGTACTTCTTTTTTCTACTTTGAAGCCAAATACCGTTCAGTTCTGGAACACTGCACACTGTGCTTTTTTTTTTTTTTTTTTTATTGGTTTGTCTAAGGCTATAACTAACTATTCTAGGCTGGTTCATAACTATTTAGAAAAGATGGAATATATATATATGAATATATATATATAACAAGAGTGTGCACACACATTTGCTGAATATATAACAAGAGTGCACACACATTTGCTGAATATATAACAAGAGTGCACACACATTTGCTGAATATATAACAAGAGTGCACACACATTTGCTGAATATATAACAAGAGTGCACACACATTTGTCTTTCCCTGGCAAAGTCCTACATCAAAATAAATGATCTCATTTGCGCTTTGTTCTAGAATGAAGAACTGGTATTAAGCACAGAAACCAAAGACAAACGCTTAGAGGATGGTTACTTCAGGATAGGTATGTCACAGTAGAAAGAAATGTGTATTGTTACTATTGCAACAGTTCAGACATTTTCATCAAAACCAAAACAAACCTAAAACTGAGTTTTGATCATTCATTTTTGGGTACGTGATCTTGTAGGCTTTACTTAATATTGTTTCCAATACTTCTTCTCCGAGACTGATGTACTAAAGAAAGATCTAGTGTGACTCTTAGTTGTAGTGCAGCTACATCCAACTTCTCTGCCAGGATCTATCGCCGAGATTATTGTAGAGGCATTTCCAGGTTGTGTAAGATCACCTCTTCTGTCTCATGACTGCATGAGTGCCTCTGCGGGAGCTGTGGCGCTTGGCCTGGATTTGAATCCACCCTACAGACAGTCAGCTGCCTCGTCATGGGCTGAGCTTGGCATTTCCATAGCCAAGCGGCTGTTGGGGAAGGTGCCAGGATACCTGCTGTCAAGGAAGAGAAATTTTACTCGTGGATTGCATTTAGCTTGCTGGACATAGGTCGGGCATCCCTGTTAAAACAAAAGCAAGTTTTTATCATCTTAATGAATTGCAGCTGCTGTGTATATCTTTTAAGTGTAAAGTCTAACGGGGCTTTTAAATTGGATTCTTACTCATTCTAATATATTTGAAGGTCCTTTAAATAGGAATACATTAAGCGGGAATGATATCCCTTGTCCTTAATCCTCCTTGAAGACACATAAGCCGGGGGCTCCATGTTTAGTTCCATGGTATTAAATGAAAATCTGTGCCAAAATCTTCCCAGAGTTTGAGGTGCTCATACCCTTAGACAGTTTCAAAGTTTTTGTTCTTGCGTGTAATCCTGTGTGCTCTGACGATACGCCCCATCTTGTTTGCTGCTGCAAAGCTGAATCGGATATGAAAAATCACTGGCTGTCTCTTGTTTTGGGAATGACCCCAATCAACCTTACAGCCACCAGCAACAGGTTTCACCTGTGAATTGTGATACCACAGATACGTTTTTCTGGCCACAGATTTTGTACTTTACTTCTTTGAACAGGAGCTAATTGAGGATATACTTTTGCTTCTTTTGCAGGGAAATTTGAAAACGGTGTAGCTGAAGGAACAGTTGACCCCAGCCTAAACCCTATTTCATCGTTCCGGCTTTCAGTGATACAAAATTCAGCAGTTTGGGCAATTCTGAATGAGGTGAGAGGTGGTATAGCCTTTTAAAAATAAAACCGGCAAATGTGAGATTTCTTCACTCTGTCAGTGTGTTGAAGCTCAAAATTTTGGCTAACACTGAAAATGGTTCCCTCTTTTACTGAGAAATGTAATACCCTAAACCGTGACTATTTTTTTTTTCTGATTCTCTATTTCAGATTCATATTAAAAAGATTACAAACTGATCATGGAAACCTGCTTTAGAGGAAAAAGAAAGAATCCTTGAAAACTTTTCCTATAAAATCTGACATCCTTAGCAAGTCACGAATTGAAAATACTGAGCATGCACCTTATTCCAAATTTCTTTCATTTTCACTTGAACTCTACCTCTTGTGAAATCTACTGTAGATGAGAAGATTGTATTTACCCCTTCTTATCTGATCCATCCAGAAACTGATGCTCCACACTGATGACGTTCGTCTGAGGCCTAAGTTGTCCTCCACTTTAATGTGACTTTACCATCTTATGGTTACAGAACCCTGCTACGCTTAACCTGTACTATTTTGATAGTATAGTAATATAGAGAAGTTGTACATATTGTTACATTCCTTGAAGAAGAAGAAAAATATAATTATTGTTAAATATGTTTTATGAAGGGGGTACTTTCGGAGTTCCATTTATTTTCTATAACGAGAACCCTCTTTTATAGACTGTCAGGGATATATATTAAAAATGTTAGGGATATTTAATTTATTAAAATAATTTGAAAAGTACATATTTTTATGCAGTAAAATTTTAAATTGATATAGGTTTTTTTATAAATTCTCTAGTTTCAATTATCTTTCTACATGTTTCTTTGGAGATGCAAACATAAATTAATACCATATTTCAAATATACTGCCATGTTTAAAAAAACCTAGATTAAGTTTCTAAATTATGTAGTTTTGTACACAGAATCTGAATGATGTTCAGAGGCATTAACAGAGTTCTGAAGAGCATTATTCTTTGGGGCTATGAAATTCCACTATGTACAGTTTGTAGCCACATACAAAGCATGCTGAAATGTCTTGTTTCATATTATGTACTAAATCTGCAGTGATTTTAGACTGAACCCATTGCATTTTAGAAGAATTTTTTCGATTCCAAACAGTTCTTTCTAAAAACCTTTGTAGACATTTCCTAGCCTGGACAAATTAATTTTCTGTACTGAAAAAAATCATTCTCCAGCTTTGCTTTGGAGTGACAGAGGTTACCTTTTATCGAAAGAATTAATAGTAATTAGATACTTTTGATCTACAGAGGTCTCCTTTTAAAAAGTTCCGTTATTGCAGCGTTTATTTTAGATACGTTACAGTGAGTAGTTATGGTTTATTTTTATTTTCTTCCATTGCTCAAGAACAAGGTTTCAGTTTGACTCCTTTACTGATCAGTGTAGTAACTCACACTAACTTTTAATGGGAACTGAATTTGGCCTCAAGTTAGTACCCTGCCTTTGCGTTTCAAGGGAAACAACAGTGATCTTAAATGAATCGGAAACTCGATCAGGAACAGAAAGTGGTTTGGATTAAATCCAGAGCGGGATTGTTGCAGTACTAACACTGCCGCTGCTCTTAAGAGTCCTTCTGCTTAGGTGCTTATGTGTAAGGACACAGGCATGGGGAGATTTAAGACCCAGTCAGAAATGGTCAGGAAGAGGGGCGGTGGAAATTCCTCTCTTTAATAGGAACGAAGTGCCTGATTGACACTGGAGGGAGGCATCTGCCCTGGCTTGGGGATTCTCAGCTGTGCTGCGAACCGACCTCCTGGAACTGACCTCTCGAAAGCTGGCCCAGTTTTCCCTGTGGAAAAAAAAGACTCCGTTATCCCCAACATCTTTGCGGTCAGGGCAGAGATGCGCAAAACCTGTTGTGGGATCCCTGATCTAGAGCAGGGATCTGGAATTCATATCTCCAGCATGAAAGTTCTACTAATAGATTTGGCCTCTTTTTCGTGACATATATTTATAAGGAGCAGGAGCCTAAACCCGACTCTCTGGCACTGCAAGCTGAAAGCCATCGCCACTGGGGTATAGAGTCAACCTGTCCTTTCTTCTGCCTTGTTGGAAAATTGTGTCGTAGCTTTGACAGTTCAGCAATATTCAACTTTAAGAGCTTAACTACTTCTACAGACCATAGTCGTTTTGTTCTAGCTGTGTTGTCTGAGGACACAGGGAAGACAAGATTTGTACACAGAGATAAGACCTTCTGTTTAGACTGACTGGTGTAAGTTGGAGAAAAGTAGAAAGCTACCAGGCAGGCTGTGTTTACTTTTTTCTGATTGCATCAGATGGTGTAAATAAAATGTTACTTGGAAAGCTCGTCTGGCCCATAGGGACTGTGGGCATAAGCTAAGCACCGGCCTCGTAAATGGAGTTTATTCTTGGATTTAGGGACGTGGGTGCATGAGCTCAGAATCCTGTGTGAATCTAGCCTATTGTGGTGCCACAGCCCAGTTCGTTATGTGTATAATGCCATGCCACCAAATTAGTGCCATGCAATGGCTTTTTATCGCACGTTAGCTAGGAAAGGTCTAAGAAAGTATTTAGGTTTTCTTCTCAGCTGTGCCTGTGAATGAATGATGCAAGTAATTTAAACTATAGCTATTTGTTACAATGTAGATTGCAGAAATATGTTAGGTATTGCAGTTTCTTAATATAAGTAGTTTTGCTGACAGTGACTTTCATCTTTTTCCACGAGTTCAAAAGTTTACTGGTACCACTTACGAAGAACGCCGTGTGCTTATTCTCAAAGCATCACTGTTCCTGATGTTTCACAGTGGTTAAGATGAATCATTGCTAATATATCTAAATATATAGAACCCTTACCAGATTGATTGCAGGACTCTGGTGTTACCAGTATATTTAGTTTTCAAAAATGTTGAGAAGAAATTTATCAAAGACAACAAATTAACTAGTGCTTGGTAAAATATGGGGGGGGGAGGGGTGGTGTCCTAAAGATTGTTGCCTTTTTATTACATTGTACTAGCAGGAGTTGGAAATACTCTGGGCTGCTTTAACACTTTAAATGATCTGGAGCTTATATGCTCTCTAAATAAATGTGCCACATTGATACAAATCATGTTTTGTAGATTCAGGTAAATTCAGACCTGGTGTAGTCAGACAGTACTGCAAATTTGCTTGGAGATTTTGCTGAGAAATAGAAAAAGCAGCGAAAATATTTCCTGTCTGATTATCTCTGCAGACAGCTATTTTGGGCTTTCTACCTTTCAAATTCCAATCCCCAAGTCAGGCTAAAGTGGTGCAAGCCTCCTTCCTGGAATTACAGTGAAGCAGTAATTACAGTGCTTCGGCTGTTTGGCTCAACAGTCATGAGCTCGGCCACTGTTTATGACTGGGTATATATACTCAGGGCTGGTGTCTTTTACACGTCTCAGCTGTAAGTTGCAGTACTACCACAAGAGTTCCTTGTGGCATCTTAAACCTGTTACCTGATTTTTGGCATTTTTTTCGACATTTGTTTAATTTCAAGTTATTTTTGTTGTGGCCTTAAAAATCCCCTCTAGGCCACTGAATCTTACAGTAATCAAATAATGGAAAATGTTTCAAAATATACTGCATTATCTTATGATCCTGTTAGCTCCTTCTGATGCTGTTAAAGCTTCAGAAAGGAGAACTTTTGTAACACCAAAGGCATTGCCAGAAACCTTCATTATCTGGGCAAATTATTCTTAACTTCTTATACTGGATGCCAAACAGACTGGCTGATACGAGCACTGGCTTTTCTGAGCTGATCAGGATGGCTCTGGAGCAAGGAAATACAAGACTGTCGGGATAATCTTGCTTTGCTCATTCAGTGGGTGGGGTGGTCCTACTGAAAACTTTGTAAACAATGTGAACAGGACGTGATCCCAAATTAGCACTTTTTATTCTTTTAGTTAAAGAGTGTTTCTAAAGCACTGTATAAGGCTTTGCGCTTTTGCAGGCATCTCAACCATTTATGTGCATTGATTGAAAATATTCATATAGATACATTTGTTTTTTCTTAACTGAAAGATGGCTTAGAAAAATTCAAACAGCTAAACGTGATTTGTGGACCAATAAAAGACTGGACTCTTCTGTCGTATGGCTGCTTGCCTAGCTCTTTTACAAGCAGCTTTTAAATACCGTGAGTCAGTTTAGAGCAAAGCAATTTATACTTTGCCCATGTGATGCACAATTCCTTGAATGGGCTGGAGTGCGATTAGTCTTTGGCAAAATTGAACAACTGTGTAACGCTTTTCCTTCATTTTTTTCCAAGTATATTATCATATCAGTAATCTCGGGGGTTTTTTTGAAGTATTTGCTCCAGATGAAGTATTGTAGTAATTTGTAGTTTGCTTCTACCTTGGAAAATATTATTTTAGTCTTGGGGGGGGAAGAATCAAATCTCTTCAAACCTTGTTCCCCTGAAATAAATTAACCCTGGGTTCTGTGCTTGTTCTTACTAGGAAGGATGTATTCTGAAAAAGCTCAAGCAAGTAACTGTAGTAGAAAGGGAAAAAAACCCTTTGTTTTCAAATCATCTTTACAATCAATCACCAGCATAATGCTGAAAGGCTACTAAACAACTGGTGTTTTCAGACTAGCATTGATTGCCGACATAAAAAACGCACCCCACGCTGACCTGATAAATTAGTCTTTGAGAGTGTCACTTTTCTGACCTTAGTGGTCTTTTAAGGGTTTTGCTGATTTCTGCTATAAAGAACGAGCAGCTAGAACTTAAAGTAGCTTCATTTTGAGAACGATGAAGCCTTCTTTCAAGGGAACAGACTTTGATCTTTCTAAAGGGAAGGTACACAGGCCCCCAGTCCTTCATTGATTTCAGTGGTATCACACCATAGGGCACTAAATATGAGGTATTTTTACTGTTGAACCGAAGCCGGTGATCACCGGTGCTAGGATTCCTGTTGGGGAGAAGTTGTACGGTTAGGCTGCAGCTGCCTGCAGGACGGGAGCTCGTGCTGTTAGCCAGGGCGGGAGCAGGTCCTGACCAGAATCCTTCGCCTTCCATGGATCAGCAGTTCAGTGCTTTCCTTGTTAAAAGGGGAACGTTGCTCAGTGTCTGCTGAGAGGGGAACAAGAATCTCTTCAAGCCTTAACAGTGGCTGAAACACACAGTACTGTAAGATGCACTGCCAGCATATTTGGTATTTTAAGACAAATAGTTTTTCCTTAGAGATCAAATTCTAGTATTGAAATATTAAGTCTTACTGTAACCAGCTTACTCTTGTGTTGCTTTGGAAACTGAATCCCAGTGCTCATGTTTCATACTGAACACTCTGCTTTGGAAAATTGTCATCTTTTTCCAGAAGGTATTGTTTGTGATGGTTAGTTTATACTCCTGCCTTGTGGACTTCACAGCTGTAGGGATTGCCATGAGCCCACCCGTGTAGCCAAACTAAACTTGTACTTGCCTTCCATGTTCATCAACCTGCCACTCATAATGGATGTAATAATACCCACTGGACTTCTAGTGATTGGGTTTAAAAACTTGCTGCTATATCTGAAAACCTGATATGGGTCATGTTAATTGTGCCTTTCATCACTGTTTCTTCTGTGTGCCAGAGCTGTCCATGTATATTTGAAGTAGTCATTAAAATAAATCTGTTCGAGTTCTTTCATGAAAGGAGGGGACAGTTCTGTATCTAGAGACAGTTGTTGCTTTACCATTGCAACACGATTAAGATCCCTACTTTCACACAGTCCCAAGGCAAGGTGTTCCAATATTATTCTTCAATAAAACTGCTTTTCGGTGTCACTTGAAACCCTCGTAATATAGAGCTTATGCCAGTACATGCAAAATATCTGCGGTAAGAGTTATGCTAAATAGACTTGTTGCAGTTAAATTTAAGCTAGAGATGTACAAGTAACTTGTCTTTAGGAATGTACTGCAAAAGTATTTGAACAAAATTGCTAACATGTTTACTGGTGTAAATATTTTAATAAAAAAAAGGACACTTCAAACTTTTTTTACAATTATCTACAATAAAGAGAAATTTACAACCATTTACAAAAATGTTCTTAACTTTTTCTTTACTGTCAAGACATCTAAGAGAAAAACAAAATAAACATCAGATACATGAAGTCCTGGTTTTATTTCACTCTGTATTTATAAAAGGAACAAAGCATCTTGGTGAAATTCCATCCACATGCTAATGAGATCAAATAGAGCATGATGAGAAGTGCAAACGGATACAAAAGGATAGCTGTGTTCTTCAAAAAGGGCAGTGCTGAAACAGAAGCAACAATGAAGCAAGTATAAAGTAGTGCTCTTTCAAAAAAGGTGCTTCATGTAGAACGGCCTTGGGGAAGGACAGCAAGGGGGAAAAAAAAAAAAGCAAAAGAGTACTGCTCTGCCAGCCGCCTTAGAAGGGCAGGTTTGTCATCTCCGCCCTGCTACTCCTACCGTTATCACAGATTAAAGAGTACTTCAGTTAATTGGTATAGGTAATGCCCTGGGAAACTCCTTTACTTAAAACTATAGTCTCAAACTCACTACAGAATTTTTATCCAGTGCAAACATTTTGAAGTGGATTTAGAGGAACAAGAAAAAACAAGTTGTGATGCTACAGGTCTAATACAAAAATGTAAGTTCTTTGGTTAAGATGTCCACCCAGCCGGAAACATGGATTGGTAAATTCCTATCAAACTGCCTTTACCACGAAGAACGAATTACTTCGACACCCAGCTGAGTCTCTGCTTTACAAATTAATAGACCAAGACCAAATTAACAGACTAAAATCATGCTCTTGTTTTTAGTCAAACAAATAGAAAAGAAGTTGCCGTTACTTACCACTGTATCCTAGGAATGTCACATAGATGTAATAGCCGATTGCAATCAGCCATAACGTATTCCCAACAAAATACCCAATGACAGAATCAGATATGATGACATCTGAAAGAGACAGCTGCTCTCAGCTGTTTTGATAGAGCATGATTTTGAAGCAGAGAGCACAAAATATTCTACTTACAGTTGATGAAAAACAGCTGGATAAAATGCAAAATGACTAGAAGTGGATAGAAAGCATTCAGATGAACATCAAAGGCATACCCCCACTCCACATCATAGTCTCTGTTCTGCTGCTTCACCAAGTATTTATTAGAAATGAACCTACATGAAAAGATATTTGAGAGCGTTGTTAATGTCAATCTATAAAGCTGACTGACAACACGTTGGTTTGAAATAGCGAGCCGTATGTGATCCTAACTGTACCCCAGCAAAGTTGCTGCTATCTGGGAGAAAAATATGCAAGAATTATGCAGACCGTTTTTGTTAAAACTATAATTACATTCCTCGCATTCAACGGGCAGCTGAAATACACTGCAGGTAATACAGCACCAGAACTGTTTTTTTAAATGGATCAGTGCTACAATTTATCAGTGCAGTTACAAGTTCTCAGGCAGTGTGCCACCCTTGCACACGCAGAGGCGGCTTCAGAAAAGTGCATATAGGTTATCACTTCACAGGTGCACTGCCTCACACAGAGAGGGTTTATTTTGTCTCCACAGAAATGGCACACTTCAAGGACAGGAAGAGGGCAGGCTAGCACTCTTAAGATGAGCCCATTCTTATTGAAAAGAAGCACTAACAGAGCGCGCACTGCCTGGTGTTACAGACTACGGAACAAGCCTCAAGACTTTGTTTTCTCCAGCTGAAGTTCTGCTGACATCAGAAAATATATCCCGTTTAGAAGAGGAACAAGTAGTCAATACGTGCTCAGAAATAAGAAGTTAAGAGACCAGAGCTTTCATGGTAGCTTTCTCCGACATACTCCTCGTGCTAAAGGCAGGGTCAGAAAGGCAGAGCCTGGGTGCAAGGTGAAGCGAGGCAACACGGCGTTTGGGCACATTAGGAATGGGGGAAGCTTTTGGAAAAAAGGCGAGCCTGCACTGGAAGAAGGGACTTGAACCAAACTGGAGCCAGGTGACTGGTATTGAGGCCTGTAGGAAGCTGACTAGAGGAAAACCAGCAGATGCTGGAAGTCTTTCTGGTTCAGGAGATTGCATCCCAAGTCACAAATTGCTGGAGGATGGGGGAAGAAGCATTACTATATGCTCTTCCCCAAGCATTGTATGGGTTGCTGTCCCAGACAGGAGAGTAGGTCAGATGGATCTTTCATCTATCAGCTACAGTTCTTGTATGTAGCTCATCCTGAATTTTGCAATTACAAGTGGGAGTTCCCGAGGTCACTGTTTGAAAGGAATCTATCCCTTTTCTGATTGGTATCAATTTTAAGATGTCAGCTCCATTACTAAGAACTCTTTTAAGTGCCCTTGCCTCCTTGTGAGTTTTCATTTTCCACCACTACCATGACAAAGTTCTTGGTAAAATAAAAATTCTTCCTTTGGTGCCCTCCCCTTGCCTCAGTGCAGAAACAGCGACTTCCTGTTGGTTCATGGCTCCCTTGCTGGTACAGGACACATCTATAATGTGCTGAGGCCTGGGTTATAAACTGACTTGCTACTGCCTCTCCCCTTCTCCAAGTCTCTGGCCATTACAGGATAAAACTGGCAGCAACTACTGCCAAAGCAACAAAGCCAACGTGCATGACATAGAACAGACATTGCTTGTAGTGGAAATAGCTGAAGTCTTCAGCAAGAAGCATGGGCCAATTGTATATTGCCCTACTTAAACATAATCATCCTCAGGCTTACTTTAGTTAAGCCATTCAACCACAATAAGAATTGTTTTTTATCACCAAATTTTTGATGTGGCATTATTGCTGAAGACCAACCAGCTCAAGAAGAAAGAAAACAAGCTGAAATGTTCATCATAATACAGACTTTCTGAACATTCATCTTCTGCAGGAAACAGTAAAGAAAAGGATGCGTTCTTTTTAAAGCAACATTTTGAAACAATTACCACAACAGCACAAAACCTATAGTCAATACATACTTTATAATTTTGCCCCAAACAGAGAACCAAGTGTCTTGCAAACAACAGAGGACTATCGGTGTCCCAACAGCAATACTGAGTTCAGTTTCAGACATCACTACTTACCACATTAGAGTTGCAATCAGGAGGCCAACGCCTATGCAGTCTATGAAGACAACCCAAAGTAGCAGCTTTATCATTTCAAAAAAACCCATGTCCAGCACAAATCCAAATCCTACAGTAGACACTGAAAGGAGAAAAAGATTATTAAAGTTAGCTATGGAAAAGAAAGCATGAGATCTTAAACTGATATGGTTTTTTGAGTATACCATTATGAAATCTCCAGTTTCCTTATTATTTTTCTCCCTGAGATTTTCAGTCTAACAGCTCATTTTTTCCAACAAATACTAGGTATAATAGAATTTATTCATAATATAATCCCCTTCACAGATTGGAGAACACTCAGCTGTACTTGGGTTTAACAATGTAACAGCAGATTGCATTGCTCCCCCCCAACTATTTTTTAAAAAGTCACACAATGCTACAATAGAATATTTGTTTTATAAACACTCCTCGTTAACCCAAACCGTGCATGTGGTGATACATACTTTTATTTCAGAGTTAACAGTTTTGATATTACTAACAGCAATACGCTATATAACAGAAGATGACTAGGATGATACTGCATTTGCAATTCAGTCTGAAAATTACATGAGACATTTTGTTTACAGCTTAATTCTGCAATATACAGAATTTCACTAGGGCCTTTATTGTAAAAACAGTATTTTATGTGTAATGCTCAGATAAACCAAATGTTCAGTATTTTTTAACTAAAGCATTACTGTGTGGCATGGGGTTTTATTACTGTCTATAAAGTTACAGGGAAGTACATAGTTTGAAACAGAACAGAAAATGAGTTGCAATAGAGAGATTAATTCAAGACTACATAGTATTAGTTATGCCTCCTCTGTTTTCCAATTCCCAACTTAACTTCCAAAAGGTTAGGCCATTTTCTTCTATTCTGCTTTGATTAAAAGATAATCCATATGGATTGGTCCCTTTTGTGTGTGTGTGTGTGTGTGTGTTATTAGAAGGGCCACAAATGTTCATCCCTAAACCTTCCCTCCCTCTCTTTTATGCTGCATATTCCCCTGCACTCACCACAGAGCCAGATACTGAGAATTACTAAGAAAGCAGGATCATCTCTTGCCCATTGGTCCTTTGTCTGTTTTCTATAGTGAAAGTTCCTATACACCCTCTGTGGTGAAGTAAACAGGTAAAGCATCTGCCAAAGAGCAAACTCAAAGTCCATCTGTCGGAAGTGGAAGAGCCTCCGGAGGTACTTGTAGCGTTTTGCTCCAGCTGTATGCCTCGCAGCATCTCTGGGGCTCAGCGCACCGTTGCCCTGGCTCCGAGAATTAACTGAAGTGGTTGGCAGCATTTTGCTAAAGAAGGAATTTCAAAAGATGCATTTGGTTTTGCACGTAACGGGGAATAAAAATAAAATCACGTGACGCAGGCCATATCTATAATACTGAAGTTACAAAAACTATGCACAAGTATAATCTATGACATTTACAGGCGAGTCTGATACAGCCCGGCAGTCACTTGCCTCACTGCTGGGGAGGCAGCAAGTGGAAAACTAGGAGCAGGCAACTCTGCTTCCAGTCAGGTACCCCCACGCCTGCGGCCCCCGGCTCCTCAGCCCCGCCGGGCTGCGCGGCGGCGCCCGGGAAGCAGGCTCTCTCCCGGCACTACTCCTTCTTGTAATCGCAAAAACGATTCAAGGCGTTAATGGCCGACGGGCTTCGCGGGAGGCGAAAGGCCGGAGCGCACAGCCAGGGGCAGGGGAGGGCTTACTGGCCTCCCCGCTCGCTGTTCAGCCCACGCCAGCCCGGCACCGCCCGAAGCGACCCCC
>NW_008794169.1:661324-671711 GCF_000699145.1 Aptenodytes forsteri | reverse complement strand
CAGACACCGCGGGGTGCGCCTCTGGGAGGGGAGCGGCGGCCTCCCGCTGGCGTGAAGGAGCCCTTGTGAGAGAGAAGCTGTTACTTTGTCCCTTTCGAGCCTATTTAATTAGTGTTTTAAGCAGGTTAAGAAATTAAAACTTCAGAAGAAAGTGCAAATCACCGTACCATAGCAAAATCCCGAGTAAACCTTGTCTGAAGTATTTTGATGTCTCTTTGACAAGCTGCAGAAATCCATTAAGTCTCTAATCCTTTATTTTTCATCTAACAGGAAAACAAAAGCCCTAAACAATGTTTGAGGGAAGGACACTGTAGGAGTTTGCAAATGACATTTTTTGCATGCAAAAGATCAATGGTAAGTGTTTGTAGTGTATTTTCTTCTGCTAGGGGCCTGGTTGCTTTCTGTCCTTTTCCCTGCTTTCTGAAGAAAACCACTTAACCGCTTTAATTCAGTAAAACTGGTGTCATTAAGCAGAACAGGTCTTGCCTTTGAATTCTATTTAAAATATGGATGTTGTACACTATTCTCATGAAGAAAAAATTGTAGAAGTGAACAAGATCCATTAAGTCTCTAATCCTTTATTTTTCATCTAACAGGAAAACAAAAGCCCTAAACAATGTTTGAGGGAAGGACACTGTAGGAGTTTGCAAATGACATTTTTTGCATGCAAAAGATCAATGGTAAGTGTTTGTAGTGTATTTTCTTCTGCTAGGGGCCTGGTTGCTTTCTGTCCTTTTCCCTGCTTTCTGAAGAAAACCACTTAACTGCTTTAATTCAGTAAAACTGGTGTCATTAAGCAGAACAGGTCTTGCCTTTGAATTCTATTTAAAATATGGATGTTGTACACTATTCTCATGAAGAAAAAATTGTAGAGAGTGAACAAGATGGAAAAAAGCATATTTAAATTGAATTAGGCTTAACATGTGACATGTAAATGAGGTAGGTATTTTAATTTTTCTTTCAGTAAAGCTTTGGTTTAAACAATATTAGTAGATCAGGTAGTTGTAAGATAAGATATTGACAAGCTAATTTTTGTTTATGAACAAAGAACATTTAAGTGAAAAGAACGTCCTACTGAAAGAGATTTCCACTGTTGTAGCAGGCTCTTGCATTCGTTAGTTTTCTTGGAGGGCTTGAATTCGTGGTAAAGAACAGTTTTGGCTTTCTTATATAGTGAGCTATCAAGCATGGTAGTGAGAAGCCAGTTGTAAAAATGTAATTAGACAAAGTTTCCCCAATTTTGATAGGAGTTCCTTGTCTAGAAACATCTTGCTTGTGTTTCCATAACACTTAAAAAATAGTTAAGGTGTGGCCAAGATGGTATTAAAATTTTCTAAGCATGAGTAGCGCAGGGCTTGCTTTTACTTTCAGCCGATGTGATACATAATGAAGAATATGCAGCTGAAACTCTACCTAAAATTTTTCTTCCATTCTGTATGTTTGCTTAAGTCATAGCAGCTTGTTGTACCTCTCTGATATGAGCTGTATTAATCTGTAACGTGACAAATGATTATTACTGTGGACAGGAAAAAATCCTGTGTATTTAGTGCTTGAAATACCCATCTGATGCTGCAGTAGCAATATATGTCTCTCCAGCTGATGGGCCTGTATTTCTGTTTGTAGATTGTTAAGGGAGCCTGATGAAACTAAGTTTCATGCGGGAAGAGGCCTGGCTCTTACATGATTCTATTTAACTGCTCCAAATTCTAAGGCTGAAAAATGGCATTTTCCTTGTCCTGTTAACTCTGTAAATTTCAGTGATTGTGCTCTGCCATATTTTTTACTTGGTATAATGGTGAGGCTTAAAGAGTATTTAAAAACAAGTTAGACACTAAATGCAGATATAATTTATAATATGCTAAAATCATTAGGGATTTTTCCTAGATGCCATTTTCTTTGTAAGGGAATATAATCTCTTACCAGAGGAGTAAACTTCAGTACATTTCAGATATTAAAGTAGGAACAAGGTTTAAAGTGGAAGCTGCTTGGTTATTGGACAAGCTGTGCCATCTTGCAGTTTAGCTCTTTACAAATTTTGCTGTGGTTGTGAATCCTGAAAGAGGGTTAGTTAAGGGAGGTAAAAGGTACGTCCTCAGTCTAATATCTGAATATGGCTGAATTGCAATCTGTAACTGCCATCTTCAAGATTGTCTATCTAAATTCCGAAGAATTCTCCCAAGATCAAAGTATGTTTTTCTGCTGCACTGGGAAAGAACTTGCAATTTAGTTTCAGCAGGTGCTGCACTGTAGCTGTTATTTTAGCTTTACTGCCATTTTTTGCCTTCAGTTAAATGCTTTTTTGTAACTGCCAAGAAGAAACTTGCAGATTTTACAAGCTGAATATTATTTCAGTTTTTACTGATTTTTTTTTTTTCTAGACACTTGTATTTAAGTTATCCCTGTCCTCACTGACATTTGCAGTGACTCCCACTTCAACCCAATCTGAATTTTCCTCCTTCAGCTTGTCAGTTAAGTTTGGAAAAACAGATCTAAGTAGATTTACACTACCTTGTTTTCATGTGTTCCTTGCCATCCCACTGTGCTGTCCTGTCATTGTGTTGTTAACGCTGTTTATTTCAGAATGCACAGGATGCTTATCACATAATGTTAATTTTGTGCGAGATGATACAAATGTCTGTTTCCTTGGAAGAACCCTATGACTTGTTAGCTAGATCACTAATTTTCTTTACAGTGACTTTTGCTTTATTCTGTGCTTTCTTCTGTTGTTACAGAGTGCCAAGGTAGCACGAGCACTCTAAAGTATTTCTTTTGCAAAATGTATGGTTTTAATACATCGACTTCAATTTTCAGTTGGATACCAGGGCAAGATTCAGAGGAAGGAAGGGATACTGAAGTCCTCGTGAAGACCCAGCCATGGGAAATCGGGGTTCATCAGCACTTTAAGCAAAACAGAGACTAAAGTAAGAAGATTGTATCTGCTGCATCCTTTCATGCAGTATTTTCATGGAAGGTATCTGCTTCTGAGTATTCCGATAGATTGACCTGGATGTGCATTTAAATGTTAAAAAGAAGGCAAGCATAAAACTGCAAATTCTGGACAAAATGGGTACTTTTCACGCACTTGCAATAAAATATGTAAAATCCAGAATAAGCTGCAGAAGTTATCACTGTGTTTTGAAGTGAAGTTGTCTTTTGTGGTTTTATTAATTCTGATCATGTTTTATTATTACAAATAATACAAGATACGGAACTGGGAGTTCACTCGACTGGTATCCCAGAGGATACCTCAGGATAGAGCTGTTTCCAGAGATGACGATTTGACTGAGGTTGTGAAGCGTATGTGCAAGCTGCTTCCTCCCCAATAGGTTTGTTACCCAATAAACCTGCACTAATAGGTATGAGTGGCAATGTTTTTGCAGTCCCACATAGACAAGGATGGCATCTCTTTCCTCTTGCTACAAATTCCTTTTAATGTGATGATTGATGTACATGTTTATTAGCACAGTCTAGTCTCGTTGGATAACTAGATTAAATTAAAGGATGTCTGATCTATCTTTCAGTAATCTGTCTTCTCCTTGTATTGACACAAGTACAAGAGAACTATAGCATTCAGGTCAATGACTTGAAAGCTGTATGCCAGGATGTAGCTAATTATATATCTTTGGATGAGTGAGGAAGGTGTTCCTCAGGCCAACAGTTAAGGAGACTATGGCTGCTATTACTGTGTTCTAGAAGTATTTACAGAAATACTGTTCAAAAGTTCCTCTGAGATGGCTCTGAATGATCTTTCTGCATTATTTTACAAGCAAGTGTATACTAATCCAAACACGTACAAACTAGGGATGATGATCTGGACTTTATTGTGTTTATAGGAAGTTGTGTTTCACAGATTTACTTTGTGAGCATTTTTCTTCTTTTTACTTTGTCACTTCTCTCTGAATTCTTTGGTTCACATTTATGGGTGTAAAATGTTCAAATTGCCATTCATATTCATTTAGATTGTAACTAGTTTCTGCTATGTACTTCTTAAAACTTGATCTTCCTTTAGAATTTTTTTGGGCTTAGTCAAATTTTATATAGTTTCATAAGTTGTAAAACAGCTGCAGTGAAAAAGCAAATTAATAGAGGAAAATATTGTTTTGCTTTCCGTTGATCAAGGATGACTGTGGCAGATCTGTCTGCAGTATGACAGTGTTCTTCGAGACATAGATGACATCTATCCATTAGTCTCTCTTGCCCCACCCTGGTAAGGAAGCGGGATTTATGGGGGTAACAAGCATTAAATAGTGCTTAAACCATGACTGTGGTCAATACTTACTCGTCCTGTTTAAGAACTTGTTTCTGAAGAATATTTCTTTTTCCTTCCTTCAGTGTCTCTACCTCCTTCCCTGCCTTTTGAAGCCTTTAAGAAATAAATGGTAGTGTAACTCTTACATATGGAAAGTGAAATAACTTCATACAAGCTGATTAGAAACAAGATTAGGAAATAGTGAGAGGGGAGAGAGTCATAGTAACTTCTTTTCTTGGCTAAAGCTTATAGCCATGTGGCTGATTGACATTTAGTCTGGACAGATGCATGCAACACTTATTTGTAAAATTGATGACTTCAGTGAATGAGTGCATCTTGATTATTTAATTCTGTCTTACGCAACTGCTCTGTGATCGGTCAAAGTATGCTTATATTCCTTGTATGTGTAGGATTTTATTTTTGCAATCATAAATCGACACCGATTTTACATTTTCTTGTTCTGTTGATCACGTGAAAGCTAGTTCGTTTGTTGAAGTGCTGTAAACATCCTGTTTTCCGCAACCTAGTTACCATATTGTCTCTTTATGTATACTAAAATGATAAATTGATGTGATGTCTGTAAGAGTATTCTTAACTTAGCACTCTAATTTCAAAGTATTACTCACAAGCCTTCTTCATAGGGAAGAAGAAAATTAAAAAAAAAAAGGGAGTAAAAATAAATTTAAAGCTACTTGGCAGCTAATTAAATGTCAGAGAGGAGAGTGGGAATGGTATGTGGTTTTGGTAGTCAGGGACTCTTCTGTGGTCAGTCCTGCCACAGGGGACTGCAGGCTTGATGCTTCAGGTGAGCTGTCCCTTTCTTAGCCATAACCACTGAGCCTCACCTAATGGTGCTGCAGAAACTCCTTTTGGAAAGGAGCAGACAGATAACAGATCATAGACAGATAGCTAGTTAAAGTTGGCTTTAGTAATTGGCTTCATCCAGTGGAGATCAAATGTTAAAATTAAATGCAGTGTTTGCTGTTGGACATGTAAGGATTTAATAATGAATTTAACAGAATACTTGTATTATTTGATCCAATAGAATCTCTTAGTGTCAAAACTTCCTAATGGTTCACTAGGCAATCTAGGACAGTATAAAAATACATATAATATGTATCTAAATACTGACTTACTCAAGAGACTATCATTGTTCAATTCCAATATTGTGTAACATAATATTCTGTCTAAAAATGACTGATTATATAATTGCCTTGGGACTTTGAGCACTGTCCTACCTGAGAGCTATTAATGTTTCTTGTGTGAAAAATAATTTGTTTCCTTAATGGAAAGCCCTAAGTACTATAAATTTGTGTATACAATTCCAGCTTTTTTCCTAATACACAAAATGTTTTTATGTGAATATATTGATATTTTTAAGTCTCACACCTTGTGCTACACCACTGGCTTTTATTAAAAAATACACATTTCTAATCTACGGTGGATTTTGCAGGATTGAACATGTAATGTGTTTGAATCTGTGAAATTGGACTGCCAGGGACAAAAGGTTGAAATGGCGCCAAAAGGCTCTTACTGGTTTTAGAATCACAAATGTATGCAGTGCTAATAACTTGTATTGAATAAGTACAGGACGCGGTTTGCAAAAACCTTTCACTGCTGCTCTAATTTCTCCCATTTGTTTTACATTGTGGCAGAGTCAAAGGGTGCTGAATGCTGTCGAGATTCATGTCGCAGACTGTGGCTCCGTCAGCGTTAGGACCTGCCTGTGCTACTACATCTAGTTTCATCAATTAACACGTTCTCTCCGTGGTCCAATCCTGCAAACATGTTTGTATTTACATAGCTGTAAATACATATTGCAGAACTACTCACATGTTTATGAGTAGGCCTGAAAAATAGGCCACAGTCATTTGCTCTGGTTTGAAAATTCTTTAGGTCATTAACTCTGTTCTTTCAAGTTAGTATGAAGTGATAAGCGTATTGTTTAAGCAGAATCTGTGTAATGAAGGCCCATGTGTACATACATTGAAAAGTGAGATAAAGGGGTTGGCGTTTAACAGTATGCATGCATTTATCATTTGTTATGCCTCTTAAAAGGAAAGACGAAGCATCTTTTAAAAAAAACACTTTTGAAAGCTTTTCTGCTTCCAGAATGTGTGCATTTGTATTGCAAAGAACTTCATTATTCACTGGTTGGCATAAGAAATTGGTTGTGTGTTCTCTCTTCACTTTTAAGTTTCTGGGGAGTAGCAGGTTGGATGATATGCTTTTTTTTCAAAGCAAACTTTTTAAATAATATTATTATTATTTCAGTGGAAGCCAGGAACAAACTAGACTGACACCTTCTGCTCATAAGAAGAGCACTAAGTGAAATCATCTTCTAAAAATGCAGCCACAGAATGTAGGTGGTAAGCAGTATCTGTCGTTTCAGCCTTTGGCTGGAAAACTTAGAAATACAAAACAGTGGCAGCTTTGTTGACATGATGAATTTCACAAGTAGTCATGCTGCCTTAGCACTTGATATGTGGTCATTTAGAATATGTGTATTTATTCTAAATACGTATCTCATTGTCTAAAGCTGAAGAGCATGACAGAGTTTAATTTCCATCATAAACTGTAGTTGACAGAATAGTAACCAGAAACCTTAAGATCCTTTCTCCTTTTTCTTTTTCCAAATGTGCGTGCTGAATTTTTTGTCTCTGGCATGGTTTTGCTGCAGATTTCTTCAGAAAATAATTAACTAGTTATTTCTGTAAGTGGTGCACTCTGTGATGACTTGATTGACTCTCCGTAGCACGAAAATTCTGTAAACATAGAGAGCAGCTTCTTGAAGTGGACTATGCTTTGTTTTCAGGATTTACAGTAGGTTGATTAATAATGTCCTTAAACGTTGAAAGGAGAAGAAGCAACAAGATTAGCATTTTAATAGCTGCTTAATGATGTCAGTAGTAGGTGATACATTTCAAATAATAATGTATTTTATTAGATAAACATTGAAATTTTTTTTATATCAAGCTGAGGTTTGTCCTGATGAAAGCTTTCATGTGCCATATTCTTTCTTTGCATGTAGGTACAAATGGGTTGCAGTGAAATGGAAGGGGCTAATTTCTTAAAGATTTTTAGTAGCAGAGGAAATGGTACAAGTGAATCTCTGTGACTTAGAACAAGATATCCAAAACTATTTTTGCAATATTGCTACTATTACTTTAAAAGGAGCTAAGGAAAAAATAGTAACTATAGAAATCAGTTTGTAAGTCCTAAGTTCCAATGATAAACTGTGCTACTGTAAAATTGTGTTGTCCCTCATTATCATGAAGGATGAGGAATATAGAATTTTTCTGTCAACTTATGGCAGGAATTTTTAAGGCTTTTTTGGTGGGGGAAGTTTTGAAATCTTTCTGGTACGTAGGTCACAGAGCTCTAATATTTGTTAGATAGTGCTTGTTCTCAGGCTTTTGATTCTGTATCAGCCATACCTCTCTAATGGTTATAGCAGGATGGTTTCTAGAAATCTGGGTGAGAAGAAATCTGTTACAGGTCATCGGATCGTTAGCATACTGAGAAAGATGAGGGTAAATAGAAACTGATTATCAGTTGTCTAAAATTTTGCATTGCTCAATATAAAGACAGAGACTATATAAAGCCACTTATCAGCTGAGATTGGACATCTAGTGAAGTGTCCCTTTCTTCCTGCTTTTTATTAGCAGTTAAGGTGAGAGTGTTCTGTCTAAAATTTTGCATTGCTCAATATAAAGACAGAGACTATATAAAGCCACTTATCAGCTGAGACTGGACATCTAGTGAAGTGTCCCTTTCTTCCTGCTTTTTGTTAAGGTGAGAGTGTTTAACACCCTTCATCTAGTCTGACCTCCTGCGAAGGTTAAGTTTTTATGCTAGAGAAAGGCATTGACTCTTGAAAAAAGCATAAAATGTAATCTATGTCTTCACTTGATAGTGTATTTCAATAGCTAGTAATCCCTCTGTTTAAAGTGCATGTCTGTCTTATGATTAGAATGTGACTTCAGCTTCCACTTACAGGAAGAGGGGAGGGGATGGCTCTGCAAAAGCGGTCAGCAGTATCTTGTATTTTCTTGCTGGGAATGCATTTAAAACTAAAAAACCACTCAGTATTTTTTTGATGAAATGCATGGATTGATGTCCTGAAATCTTGTGTTATGCCCATCTTCCTTAGTCCCCTCACAGATTTGCAATCTTTTTTTAAGGAGATAAACCCCTGTTACGGGTTTCTTCAGTGATCTATATATGGGTAAAATCCCCTCTTCTTTCTTTGTACGCTATTGATGGTGTTTCCAAGATGCATGTCACATTCTGTCACAGTGTTAAGTTGGAATCTCACGTTCAATTCCTTGTTCGTTATGACCCTAATGCCTTTTTCAGAGTCAACAGGTTTTCAGTGTGCTGTTTTCCCAGTGTTCAAGGTTCAGTTTTGTATTCTTTTCCTGGATGTATAACCTGAGATTTGGCTATTAAAAAAAAATTTTTTTGAACAGTATGCTTTATCAGCTGTCCCAGAACTCTTACGTGATGGCCCAGTTCACCGTAGTGCCAGCTTTTGCGTTGTCCACAAACACAATCAGCAGCGAGTTTATACATGCTTCCACATCTTGGAGGAAAATGGTGAATTGTCTTAAACCTGGTAATGGTCCCAGGGCAGCTTTCCAAGTACCTCTGCTCAAATACAACTCCCCTCTGACAATTAGTTTTTGAAGTTTGTTACTTAGGTTTTCTTAATCAAACGAATCTATAATCTTAACAAAAAATGAGATGAGTGAAAAACCTGCCTACCCTATCTGTGCTTACCCTGTCAGCTTTTATCTTTTGTTTTTGCCCTGGGTGACTCGGACTGCTCTGCCTGTAAGTAACCCGGTTGTTCTCTGATTTCTTCTTCAACGCTGGTGCAACATAAGTTCTGGTCTGTTGAGTTCTAGTGCGGACTCGATTTACTGATGCTAAGTGGACATCAGTAATAAACACCGTTCTTCCAGGATCCTTGGTGAGGAGTTGTCCAAGCCTGCTGTTTTTAAAAGGTTGTATTTTGGTTGATGATGATTAAAATTGTCGACAGCTACAAATAAACTACAATGGTTTGTGCTTCTTAACCCCATCAAACTCTGTATTCAAATTGAAGGGTGCTAGTGACAGTGTCTACTTGCTTTCTAGCCTGTTCGAGCCAAGTATGTTTAATATTTTTATGAGAGGATGGCTTTAAACTTGCATGTTTGACTAGGCATTGAAAATAAGCTCTCCTCTAAGTTCGGTCTGATTTTTTGAAACGGAAGCGCTTGGATCAATCCTGTCACACAGCTAAAAATTGGATTTCACCACTGACAGGTGGAAAGAAAAATGAAAAATTCAAGCTGCATCTCCTGGCTTCTCCATCCAAATTGAGATCATACTGAGGACTTGAGCTGGCAGCTTCCAGCACCGGGGAACTGCAACAGGCCAATTAACATTCTTACACTAGAGTGGTGTTGGGACTGACTCAACTGGTAGTTGGCAGCGGTCCCCTGCAGATCATGCACAGTTGGCTGGAGGCATCCAGACAAGCGTGTCTGTGTGCGTCTCACCAATTCCCCACTTCAGCGTGTTTCCTGCGCGCAGGAGCCCCTCACCTACCTCCTGGGAGTTCCCACAGGGCGGCCTGCGAGTAACCGGTCTTCTCCTTGGCATTTGCACGCCAATAATAGAATGAGCCAGAGCTGGACTGTGACCTCTTCTTACATTCTTTCAAATTACACCTAACACTGCTTGAGCAAGTTAAATCCCTCGTTGGTAGCAGCGTGGTATAGAAATTGATTAAGAAATGGAGCCCAGACTCCAGCTATACAGCAGTTTCAACAAATGTAGCTGGTTGAGCCAGCTATCACGCAACTTCAGGTGTGGGCAGTGAGTAAGGCTGAATGGAGGAAACATGCTGGTGTTCTCATTAGAAAAGAAAAAAATCTGGATTATTCTCTCAAATTATTTGGCCCAAACTTCATAGCTGTGATGCAGGTGCTTCTCAGACCCATGGCATTTTATTTCTCAAAATCCCCAACTCCTGGCTGCAGATGATGATACGTGAGAATCCCAGTTTCTGTATTTTTGGATCCTTTGGAGTCGGGGATGACAAAGCACGAAAAGGCAGGCGGCTCGCTCGGAGGCCGGAAGGCGAGC
>NW_008794169.1:608558-660791 GCF_000699145.1 Aptenodytes forsteri | reverse complement strand
CCGCCGCGCCTCGTCGCCTGCCGCCGCTGAAAGTGCCCCGCCCCGGGCGGGCACCGCCGAGCCCCCATCTTGGGGAGGCCCTGGCACCCGGCACCCGGGGTTTGCTTCGTGCCGCGTCGCGGTTTCGGTCATCGCTGTTGTCATCTGCAGCGCGCTGCTGTGTTCGACGGCGTTACTGGGTGTGTTGTTACGCGTTTATCTTTTATTAAGGTTCGTCCGGAGCGTCCCCGTGAGCGTACGTGAGCCGTGCCGGGCTGCCGTGTATAAATCAGGGCGTATAAACAGCTGTCTGGGGAAAAGATGCGAGAGTGAGACATCAAAAAAAAAGGATGATGTTGCTTTTAATTTGTTATTTAAGTGGGTGCTTGAAAGCTCCTGTGCATTCCTGTTTCCAGGTATTTTTATGAGATCTGTGCTTTTCGATATTAGCCCGGATGCTTGTTTTATGGCTTTGTGCCGTGGCGTGGGTTTGTGGAACCGCGGGCTGTTAGGCCCCGCATCCCTGTGAAATTTCTGATCTGCCATGTTTGTTGTTGCGGTGGTAGGGTGACCCCAGGGCGAGGTGGTGTGGCTGGGACCGTAAGTAGCACTACGCCCTCCACACCTGAATGCTTTAGCCCTCAAAAAGAGTCACGGAAACACTGGTGTGTTCAGGAGGCCCCGTCCTGAGGTGGGATTGTCCCTTCAGTGTCGCTAGCAGGAGTTTGAAAAAGTGAAGATCAGAGGGTGCGTTTGTGATTGCTGTCTGATGACGTGTGGTGCACCCATGCTCTTCGGTGAGCTCCACTTTTCAGCAGTGATGCCATCGTTCAGGGAACGGGAATTGAAGAGCAGAGCTTAGCAAGCAGAGTGCGCTGTGCAAAGCAATAGGATGTTTAAGAACATTTAACCTCCCTTAATTTATTCCAGACCAGCTTTTATGATTCCTTTTGCATGTAGAGAAGCCTTAAAAGCAGACAGATTGTATGTTTAGTTTGGTGCATCGTTCAGATTTTTGCCCATTTATTAAGCTAGAATATGGTTGTGAAATACAGTAAAGTGCCTTTGCAGTACTGATGCACCATCATCCATTTCACGTGGCTTTGACGGAGCAGCGTAAGAATGAAGTTGCAGCTTTGTCCTAGTGGCATACATCTTCCCCCATACAATGAGTAAAAGTCAATATACGATGGTCAAAGCTCAGCATGGGCTGCATATACTGCATAGACGGTAGAGGGGCTTTTCCCTGGACAGTCAAGCACTGTGTTGACAGTAGCTCTCCATCTGCAGGCCAGTATCACTCTTTCTGCAGAAGTCTGTAGTATCAAGCTTGTCTACGTTGGCAGTGGAGAGCTAGCTGGGAAGGTCTTGCTGGGTTACTTTTTAAGCAACAGAAGCAGAGGCTCTTGTGTATTTGCATGCCCTCAAACTCTAAAGCAAGGGAGATGAGCTAGCAGAACCCTGTTGTCCTGGAAACAAGATTATTTGTTTCCCTTTGAGGAACCACCGTTTGCTAATGCTTTTTTCAAAAGCCCTTAATTTAAAAACTTATTAAGGTTTTTCCTGCTTCTGAAGATTTTAATTCAGCGGGCTGTCTTGCTTCTAGGAACTCAGAGGGCCCTCACAGGGAATGCAATATCTTGCCAATTTTTTCACAAGTCTCTCTGACTCTCAGTGCAAATGTTAGGTGGGAGCAAATGGGGGGGAACATACGTATTTTTGGCAAGAACTTGAAATTCAGAATTCTTAAATTTAGAAATTCTGGCACTTTCCAAACTTTGAGGTAGATGTGACCTCTTTTATTCACTGCTCCCTGCTGGCAGTACCAAGTTGTTAGCAAATCATGATTTCAGTGCTGTTTTCAAGTATCTGTATCTAGGCTTTATGCATTTTTCTTGGTACATGACAACTTCGCCTTTTATTTAATTTGTTTTTAATGAGCTAATTTTAACTTAATCTATAGTGGTGGTAGCCTGTAGGGACCCATGGAGAAACAAAGAACCCTGCCAAAGAGTGGCAAAGGAGCCACATGATCTTCAGAGGGTGTTTGGCTCCGTTACTGAAGACAGTGATCACACGTCTGCAGAAACTTACTTCTGTCTCGCTTGCTGTCAGCTGAGACAGAAGGCTGTACCCCTACTAGGGTAGTAGAATTTTTGGTCTTAACGTCTCAGATATGTTGAAGGTTGGACATCCTCAGCCACCTTAGACCTGTTCAAGTCCAGTCTGGTTGCACAGGTGCTGTATTAAATGGAAGAATCTGGACTTCTGTAAGGCCTTTGACACGGTCCCCCACAACATCCTTCTCTCTAGACTGGAGAGGTATGGATTTGATGGGTGGACTGTCCAGTGGGTGAGGAATTGGTTGGATGGTTGCATCCAGGGGGTAGTGGTCAACGGCTCAATGTCCAGATGGAGGTTGGTGACGAGTGGTGTCCCGCAGGGGTCCTTATTGGGACCGGTACTGTTTAATGTCTTCATCAATGACATAGACAGTGGGATGGAGTGCACCCTCAGCAAGTTTGTAGATGACACCAAGCTGAGTGGTGCGGTCGACACGCCAGAGGGTTGGGGTGCCATCCAGAGGGACCTGGACAAGCTCAAGAAGTGGGCTCCTGTGAACCTCATGAGGTTTAACAAGGCCAAGTGCAAGGTTCTGCACCTGGGTCGGGGCAACCCCCGGTCTCAATACAGGCTGGGGGATGAAGGGATTGAGAGCAGCCCTGCCGAGAAGGACTTGGGGGTACTGGTGGATGAAAAGCTGGACAGGAGCCAGCAATGTGCGCTCGCAGCCCAGAAGGCCAGTCGTACCCTGGGCTGCATCAAAAGCAGGGTGGCCAGCAGGTCGAGGGAGGGGATTCTGCCCCTCTACTCTGCTCTGGTGAGACCCCACCTGGAGTACTGCGTCCAGCTCTGGAGCCCTCAGCATAAGAAAGACACGGACCTGTTGGAGAGGGTCCAGAGGAGGGTCACAAAAATGATCAGGGAGATGGAACACCTCTCCTGTGAAGAAAGGCTGAGAGAGTTGGGGTTGTTCAGCCTAGAGAAGAGAAGGCTTCGGGGAGATCTTATTGCAGCCTATCAGTACTTAAAGGAGGCTTATAAAAAAGATGGTGGCAAACTTTTTAGCAGGGCCTGTTGCAACAGGACAAGGGGGAATGGCTTTAAACTAAAGGGGGGTAGATTCAGACTAGATATAAGGAAGAAATTTTTTACGCTGAGGGTGGTGTGGCACTGGAAGAGGTTGCCCAGAGAGGTGGTGGATGCCCCATGCCTGGAAACATTCCAGGTCAGGTTGGATGGGGCTCTGAGCAACCTGATCTAGTTGAAGATGTCCCTGCCCACGGCAGGGGGGTTGGACTAGATGACCTTTAGAGGTCCCTTCCAACTCAAACTATTCTGTGATTCTAACTCCCTGTGGAGTGAAATGACTGCTAGGAGAAATGGCTGCTGTGTTTCCTATATGTTCTGGGCTCCTTAATCTCCATATGATTGTACTGGAACTAGGAAGGAAAATAAGAAGGCCAAGGATCCCCTTTCAGTTCTTCTTTCCTTGTTAAGATTTAATTCAGGCTTCTGGCATGTGCTTTGTTCAGCAAATTTTAATTACCTAATTGCTAGTACATAAGATGCATCTTTAGAATATAAGAATACCTGTTGGACCCCCTTTGTAGATTACTTTGTTGGAAAAATTTGCCCATTTCTTGCCTGGATGTGGAGAGCAATTGCCTTGCTTGGAGATGAAGTTTGAAACCTCTACCTGTTGTCCTTGAAGAGAGATAGGAGATCAAATAACACAGGCAGCATAGCTCAGAGCTCTATCTTATGCGCTCTTTGCTTCTGCTTGTCACTTCCCTTCCTGTTTCTTTTCTGACAGACTGAATTTCCTCTCTGTTGTTGGATTATCTACCTAAATCTCAAACAGACATCCTTTGCAGAAGCGTTGTTGGAAAATGTTGTTGACCTTGGAAGAAGAAGAAAGCTTTGGGTTGTATCTACCTCATCCACATCAGTCAGGCAGATAGGCATAGCCTCAAATGTGTTTAAATCACGCCTATTGCTGCTTAACCTAGTGTGATAAGCTCTTTACTGTAGATTAAGTTGATTCTTCTGGCTTTCAGATGAAAGGAGGATTTTCCCTTTCCCCCTTCATAGCCACTTCCTGCTGCCACTGCTCTCCTTCCTTTGCTTCCCACGTTCTGTTCTCTGTAGTGGTCTGCTTACTGTAAGGGAAGTGTCGCCACAGATTGGCAGCATGCGAGGCAAAACCAAAGAACAACCAAGGCAGAGCAGGTTGAGAATGAAGCGTGGACCAGGTGAAGTAAGGAAAATAACAGGGGCATTTGTAAATTAAGGACGTGACTGAGGGGTGGATGTGTGTGTCGGCTGCACAGGGGAGCGCAGTCATAGCTGGCTCATAGCTGGCTTTTGTGGTTTGTTTGGCAGGCGGTGAGGGAGGTGTGCACGAGATAATGGAAGGCAAACTCCCCAGACTTCCCTGGCAGTTACTGCTGTATTTTCCCTGTTTCAGAAACTGGGGTTAATGACGTTGTATCCGCCAGCACAGGTGGACATCGAGCTTCTGCTTCTGTCAGCCCATTGAGCCAGCCACTTTTCTGTCTCTGACAGAGGAAAGGGAGGTGCCAGCTCTGCAGAAATATGTTAGCACTTCTTGAAAAAAACATTTGAAAGCTGCAGTGAAGTGTATTCACTCAGCAAGAAGGCTGTCCCTGGCCATTTATATGTCCACGGAGTGTGAATTTCTTGAATTTATGATACTTTTACCAAATATGCAATAAATAGTAAATAGGGAAATTGAAGTACCAAGGTACGTCCAAACTTAGCTAAAACCATCTTGATGAAATATGAGAGAGTAACATAGTTTTCCCCCTAACCTCCAGGCAAGTTGAGATCTTGATCTTAGGTGGAGACTTTCTCTGCAGCTTATAATACACAACCAAGGATTTCTCTGCAGCCGAGGTTTGTGAATGTGTGTTTGTGTTCACTAAAAGTACTCGTTGCATACGGCAGTGAGATATTGTTATGACCTTGTATGAAATCAGCAGGATATATTGGAGAAGACATTGACATTCTTGAGCTGTTACGTGTAGACCTGGCCTGCTCATAAGAGTGTAACCCCCTTGATGTTCTTGTATTTCTCACGAAGGCCTGCATCTTGTTTGTGGTCTACTGCTCTGCCATGCTAACAGAGAAGCCTGTTGTGTGAGAGATGATGCTCTCTAAATACAGCTCTGTTCTTCCAGTTTGTTGCAGACAGAACAGATTTTGTGGAGGAGAGAACTGAGCGAGGTGAAAGGGAGTAGCATGGGAGAAAAGGAGTGTGGATATAGAGGGGGAAAGTGAAGGGAAAAGAGTGGGGAGGATGAGAGAGTAGATGGCCCATACAGGAAAGAGGAGAGAGAGTGACACAAAAATGCATCCAGTGTGTTTCTGATCTATGTTTCAAGGCATTTGCCAGTGGAGCACTTTAAAGTTGTAGTTTCTGCAAAAAACTGGAGGAGTTCTGACCCTGTAGCTTCAGCTGGGGTGTGCTTGGGGAGAATGCAAAAGCAAGGGCTAGGCTTTAGAGCTGGACTTCCTGGCAGATGCATCCTGAACCTGAGCGTATGGGAAGCGAGTGAGTCTGTGCCACTCTGAATGAGAACCTGCAGATGAAGGCCTGGTACAGGGTTTGCGTCCTGCTAACTCCCATTGCTAGATAAGATGCTTTAGAGAAGTTGGGGTTGTCTGCTCTCACAAGCACGGTGATTTTCATCTTGCTTAAGAAAATAATACGTTTTACCACCCATCTGAACTTTTATAAGAATAATAATTCTTTCCACCATACAAGTAATTATAGGAAGCATATGTGTACAGACGTTACAAATCTTGGGAAGCAGCACACCTCAATTCCTTGGGGCAGTTTATAGCTAAGGTACCCTTACTGCAGTCTAGCGAACTGTACAGAATTCTACAAATAAAATTAGTGCCCTGCACATGCTCAGTTCCTTCCTTTTTTACAAGGCTGAGAAGTCCAGATAAACTCTGTGCTTGAATAGCTGCTTTACCTGGCGGTACCCTGCTGTATCACTGAGTTTTCTGTAACTTCCTTCCAGCTACAGAAGCACGTACAAGCAAAATGAACTGTGCTTAGAAATAATTTGATGCCTGGAATTTCTCCTTGCAATGAGTAGGACAAGTCTCTAAGGTAGAAATGATGGCTGACAGTGGAGGCACAGAGGATACTAGATTTGCTGAGAATTTGTTCTTCCGCTTACTCTCTGTCATTAAATCTATTGTGTTGGGGAAAGTGCAGTGCTGGCCTTACTGCTAGGGTTAGGCATTGGATCTTTCTATAATTCCCGTTTGTGTTTGTTTCAAGCCTTAACCCTTGGCAGTCTCAAGCTTGGATTCAGGCTTTAGAAGATTTTTTCAAGAACTGTCCAGTCTTTGAGAGTTATAATAAGACTTCAGAATTAAATTGCTTTGTATAAGGTGTCTTAAAAATACTTGCCTGCTTGGAGTCTCCTCTGTTCTTTTTCCAGCTCTTTTTCTACATTTTCTCTGTGATGACCAGTGTTAAGGCAATAGTTTTTCATAGTTTGCTAAGCCTCTAATTGTTCATAGTGCTCTTTCGAAAAACAACTTGTGAGGTTTTTTCAGTGTTGCTCAGAATAAAGTAGTTATTGATAGACCCTCTAAAGATATTTTTTTTTCTTTTCTCTTTTTTTTTTTTTCCCCTTACCCACCTGGGTTTCTCTGTGCATCTTGCTGCATTTTGTCTTGCCACCAGCAGTTCTTTTCATCCTGTAGCTACTTTTTACATTCACTAGGCTGGAAGTTACTGCCTCCCACAGCAGGGCAGGTGGAACGAAATGTGTGCCTGTGCTTCAGCAACTTTAGTGCAAAGTTCAGTGGCTTAATTTAAACTGTTGGTTTGACATTTCTGAAGAGCGTTCACTCCATCTGGTCCATTGACTTTGCTTGGGAGGCTGTAAACTTGAACAGCGGTGTGGTAACATCTTCGGTCACCAGAGCTACTTGCCAAGCTCTGTGTGCCATTTTTCTGTTATATTTTTACCATAAAGCGGTAAGTATTAGTGCATTGTTAATTCTGATAGCAGTTCTGTAAATAGCAGAATTTATTGAACATAACAGCATTTGTTTAAAAAAAGGTGCTTGTGTATTGTCTTGTGGAAGATGCTACATATAAAATGTAAAATCTGTGATAAGTCTTCCTGTCCAGGTCCAGAAGTCTGTAGAGCATTTCTCAGGTGCTTTGTGAGTATGGACATTATCTGCAGAAGAGAATTATATCGTGGGTATCTTACTCCTTCCAGTTTTTATGGGTCACTTTTTAAAGTTCAAAATTGTACAGTATCACACAGACAGATATAGCAACAATTAATATGAGGCCAGTAGATAATAATATCAGTAGAAAAGTCATGTATGTCTAGCCATGTTTAAAAATCGGGGTCACAGCTGGAAGCTAGGAGGTAGTGTCGTGTGACACTTAACTCCCTGTGGACTCGTGAACTTGCTCTGCTGTCCAGTCACATACTTCTAGAAACGTGGATGAACGTGGTCCTTGAGGTTTTCTAGTGATCAGAACTTTTTCTCCCAAAGTGTGGGTAGATCGTCCGACATAATTTCTGGGATTGGAGGAAGTGTTTGGCACTGTTGGTTCCATGCTGAATGGAAGGCAATGCTGCCCCGTACAAACAAGACAGTTATAGGCATGAAGACAACATTTTAAACCACAAATGACCTACACTGCTTACAAAATAGCTGTCTTAAAAGAGCAATCCACGTAACCACAGTTTGGCCTCACGGATTCCAATTATGCTAATTCTTTAGTTAGATGATCTACTTTTCTGTGTTGTATTTAATGCACAGGAGGAGCCTAATCTGGGGATGAACTGTTCAGTAAAGGACATCAGTGAGTGTAACAGCTTTATTTGTTGCAGAAATTGGACGTTCTACAGCGATCAAAGCAGGGGATTGAAGGAAGAGGAGGACAAGGTTGTTTTCTAATTGAGAGCTGCATCCTTCCAGAGGCCTGGGACGCAACCCTACCACTCCCCGCAGTTCCTGTGTGGTGCAAGGCAAGTCTTTAAAAATTGTCCTTTTGCCATTGGTCAATACAATATTTCTCAGTTTTTGGGTGCCTGATTTAAGATCTACTTTCAGTTTTATAGAACTGTGAAGCCCTCCCAGTTATTTCTGCATATATTATGTAAAAGACTGTATACTTCCAAAGTTGAATCATGGATGTCTCGAGTCAGACACCCCAAGCTAGTTGGTACTTTATTCTTTCTGCAGAAGAAGGCTGGTTCTCCCTTGAAGTCTTTGTCCAGTATCTCTCCCATTCCCACAGTTGGTTCCCAGCCTCCTTGCGCCAGCTTAGGCTGTCCCCCTTGGTTTTCCTCCTTCTGCTACTTGTCCAGTCTCTTTGGTCTGCCCATACCTTTCTGCTCCTCAGCTCTTTACTGCAATGATTCCTCCCAGCCAAATAATTTCTGACCTTATTTCTACCCTCAGACCTCAGTCCTGGTCTTCTGACACCTTCATTTTTTTTAAGCCAACTTTGCCAGTATTGCTCTTCAAATCTATTACTACTTCTCCTACTCCTTTGGTTTGGCCATTTTTTCCCCATGCTTTTGAATTTGATATTTCTTTCTTATTCCAGGCTTGTCACTTTCTTATTCCTGAAGGCTTGTTCTAGAGATACTTCTTTCTTATTCCTGAAGGCTTGTCCTAGAGATACAGGTTCTGTTGGCCCAGTTCAATGTTCAGCCAAACTGATGTTGAATGATTATTAAAAGGAACTGTTTTCCAAAACCCCTTGGGCTGGAGCAGTGAGTCTGCCTGTAGGGCAGTTCATGTGCAGTTAGGTCACCTGTGGAAATCAAGAGTACTCAGTTTTTTGGCATCTTTGGAGATTTTAGTTGTGAGTGAGTCTCTGCTGGATCTGTGTTTACTGTGCCTTTTTAAAGGATTAGGATAGAAAGGGAAGACTGCCAGTTTTGGGTTTTTTTTAAATTTATGCAAAACATTTTTCCTTTAGCCCTTATTCTTGGCAATAGCTGAACTGTTTTAGCTGAAACTAATGATTATTCTTTAAAAATCAGTCTGAGGCAAACACTCAGCATGAAAAATTCCTGGGCACACACTTTGGGAAAATGTAAGCACCTGAAAACAGCAGTCTTTTAAGAAGTGATGTTGAGCAGCCATAGTTACGGGTGGTGATGCTACCGGTCCCACCTTCTGATTGCTCCTCTCTTGCTGAAGGATTAGAACGTGCTTTAGAAACTGTCCATTCTCTTCATGTGAACCTAGGTATCTCAGCTATTGTGCAGTGACACAACAGCATAATGTTTGGCATGCAGTGGCATATAAGAAATTTTTAAAACAATGTGGAACTAGCGATGGCATGTAAATGACTTGTCCGTCAGAAAATAGGCGAAATCTTGTGTGGCAAGGAACTGATTTCAGTGTAAACAGAGACTTTCCTACTCTTCCCCTTTTGGTAAGAATGGTGGAAATGTTGAAGTGCATCTTTGCTTTGATGTATACCAAAACTCTTTCTCTCCCCAGGCAATGTACCTTTCCCAAACAAGTGCAAGGAAGCATTTGTTGAGCACTAACTCAAAATGTATGGTGCTGCCATCTATGTTGTCTGCATTACTTAGGTTTTTTTTTCATCGACTAATAGACAGACTTCATCTTACCAAGTTTATAAGACTTGAGAAAACTACATATGCTTTGATTGAATCTTTTCTACAGTATGTTTCTTTTGGCAAGAACAGAGTATCCAAGAATAGTTATTTTTTCCTGTTAGTTTGATCCAATCTATATTTTACTAAAATTACCCTTTCCAAGAAGTATCAGTAAGAACTGTGTTTCTGCTAGAAGTACTAATGGTTATGGTAGCAGTGCCTGAGACACAGGCTCCCAACATGAGCTGTAGTTTTACTGCTTCACTTGAGCTAGAGATGGATATGGAACAAGCCTTGTTAATTCTACATCAGGTTCTCATGTAGCTTTCTATCTTTGTTTGTGATTTCTGCGTCATGGTGTCTGAAATGTTCTGTACTTAATATATTAATGATAGGTTACAGTTCTGTGTTCCCAAGAGGCTTTCCAGCTGGGAGCAAGCAATCTGTTATGACCAGAAGGTTATATACTCTATAAAAAGAGAGCACAGCAAAATGAAGTCAGTCAAGAAATCTGTGTTAAAGCTCCTATAGTAAGTGAATCTGCAATGAGAGTTTTGGATGTGTGTGCTCTATTCAATTTTGAGAACACTTCAGATTAAATATCTAATTAATATATTGAATGAACATGCCTACATAAAATATTTAGCAGTTCTGTTGTATAGCATGAGTAGTCCAGTTACAGTAGAGAGGAAAGTGTCCAGGTGCTGTCAGAAACTGGGAGCTTCAGCACCCTGAAGGCTTTGATGTGAACTGAGCAATTGTATTAGAATCTCATAGGTAAAATGAGCATGCTGCTAAAAATGGACTGGTGGGATGTAAATAAAGCCATTAGAAGTCATCACAGACTCACTGTTGGCTCTTTGTACATGTACTGTGCTGCTTTTCAGTGGGTGCATAATGCCTGTTACTTCTCAGCAGGATAATGTTGTCCTGGGAGAAGAGATGCTGGTGGAGTAGAGGCTTCTGCTCTGCTTTGTAGAAGCAGCTCAGCACTTAGACTAGCTGCTAAGCACAGGGAGACTTGGAGAGCTGCTCTAAAAACACTAACAGTCCTAACAGAAAGCAGGTACGTGGGGAGACAATCAGTGGGGAATAAATTGTGAGGATCAGTGTTTTTCTAATGAGATTTCCCTACTCGGGAAGAGCAGTGAAAACTTCCAGCGTTTTGTTATGTAAATGTCATGTCTCACATAGATGTTTTAGGGGCTAAAGACCTGGCATAGGATTAGAAGTTCTTTATTTCTGTGGTTCTCTTATGTTGCCTCCTTGTTCTGTTTCCTTCCTGTTGCTCTGAAGAGACAAAAGCACGTTTTCTCCTTGGTTTCCCTGACCTCAGGGTTAACTCAGGGTACTGCAGCTCGGAAAGTAACATGTTAGTTCTTGCTCTTGGAACAGCAGAGTGCTGTTGTATTACCATCTTGCTCTAGCAGTCTGGGGTTGCTTTGAACATCTCCTGTCTAGCTTCGGAGTGTTAAAATCCCCAGAATGTGTTTGCCTCTAGGGTATCTGCTGCTGTGTGAAGAAGGCAGGCAAACAACATAGTTCCCTCCACTGAGACGTATATGAGCAGGATAGTTCATCTCAGGAGTTATTGGAACCTGTCTTCCCTTCCACACAGCATCTGACCAGTAGGGGCTGGAGAGAGACACAGTGATATAGTAGTTCTTCTGCAAGGCTGCTCCAGAGAGCTTTCAGTCTGAGGGTGGAAATTTATTTTGCTGTAAGTGCACTTTTTCCCCCCTCCCATTTCCTACTTACTTCTCTGGAAATTTGCATTTGGGACAGGCACCTGGTGAGCTTTAAGGGTGAGGCTGATGGGATGGGAAGGGAAACAGTTCTTTGAAACTGGTTCTGAGAATCCAGTGAAAGGTTCTTTTAGGAGAAGCTATGGTGGTCGTGTCCCAAGTAAAGTAAGGTCATGAGTAATTCTCTCTTGAAGAAAGGAGGTCGTGAGGCCTAACTTTTACATGCAACAGTTGAAAAAGGGTGTCAGAGAATGTATGTGGCAGTAGTATTATCAACCTTGGGCATTTGGAAAGCACAGGAAGCCTTCAGAATTGTGAGGGTTGTTGAAATAATCTTTGCCCTAGGCTTCATATTTGTCTCCCAGCTTTGGGAGCTTTTAGGTAGCTCCCAATCTTGATAGCCCCCGTTCAATAATATTGAGTAAAATAGCATGCTGTGTGGTCACCTTATATTCCTGAAAACCCTCATGTCTTTAAACTTTTTGTGCCTGTGAATGGTGTTGAAGGACTAACATGCATCCTGCCCTCTTTGCGAGTCGACTTGTAAGGCATGTTTGCAAGCTCTATTCTGATACTGATAAGGTGAAAGGTCTCGTCTTTCCTATGTGTAATACATGCTTCAGTGACCTGAGACTTTCAGGAAAAGGCTGAGTATTGTGAGATTTGGGTAGAATAGTCAGAAGGAACAGTGATTCCTGAGGGAATAATTGTTGGAGGTTCTACAAAATCTCTGTGTTTCTGGGTTTCTCTGAGGCCCTTCACAGTGGTTATGAGGATGGGCAAAACCCACTTTTATATGGGCTTCTAAATGTGTCTGGATTTGTATAATTATATATGGTTCATTGTCTTAGGGATTCATGGTGCAAAATTATGCACAGGATGCCAGTGTGATGCCGACATCAGTATCTATATGTATTGCGTCTACCTGGAATTTTTAGAAAGTGAAGAATTAGTGAAATGCAAACAAGTCCATTTTGTGTTATTTCTGCAGCAGAGCAGTATCAGGAGCTACACAGTCTCTGAACTAGAGGTTTTGAGCCAGGTGTTTCATGGGAACCATTTTATTTCAGGCTGCTCCCCTAGCCGGTACTGTGACCCTCCCTGTCATGACGAGTGCCCTCTGAGAGCACAGCGTACCCCAGTAATTTCCATCTGGGACCTGCTACTGAGATTTATAAATCAGAGCTTGCGAACAGTTGGTCTAATTTAAACTGTGACGTCTAAGGCTTGGAGGAGGCAAGAAGTGGTAAAAATCCATCTATATTCTTGCCCTTTTTTTGGTTTATTGTTTAGCAGCTAGGTTGGAGAGCCCATGAAGACATATGCCTCTAGGGAGGGTAATGTTGTGCGGCTCTGGAAGGAGGAGAGTTTCAGTTCACCTAAAAAGTGTCAAGAGCTTGGGGAATAAAAAAGAAAATATAAGTGTTAGTTCTATAAATAGCAGGAAATGGGGATTTTTTTTGATGGCCCCTTTTTCCTCATTGCTGCAGTTATGCTTGCAGATTAGGATTAGACTAGAATTGAGACCATTTGAAACAGTGAAGCCATGAAGGTGGCAAGAGATATACCTGAACAGAAAGGGTACTTGCAGAGAACAAGTTGAGAGGCATGGGCTGTCCATGAAAGTTTGACAGGATTAGGAAAAGCAATATGTATGAGTTCTAGGCAAATGGACTTTAAAAGACCTTGACATTAATTTATGGAGGAGATAGGGAAAATATCATTTATCTGTCATTATTTTTATGATGTAGTTGGTGGGAAGGAGATAATGAAAGACCTTCTAGAATTATGATTGAAGATCATGAGAGCATAACTTAGAGAACTGCAAGAAATAGGGTTCAAGGTCAGGTTGGATGGGGCTCTGAGCAACCTGATCTAGTTGAAAATGTCCCTGCCCACGGCAGGGGGGTTGGACTAGATGACCTTTCGAGGTCCCTTCCAACCCAAACTATTCTAGGATTCTATGAAGTAAGACTTGAAAAAAGAAAAAAAAAAAAACAAACCAAGGAAGGGGAACTATGAACTCTGAGGGAACTTTCGTACTACTGAATTAACAGAATTAGCAGTCAGAAAGTGAAAGCACCCAAAAGTCTAAAAATTGGGAGATTTGCATTTCTCAGAAAGAAAATGAAAGGAGAAGCAGCCTTCTCCAGAACAAATTTTCAAAATACTGAACTAATGCTTGAAAGGAGTACCTTCAAGGCACTGTGTGAGTTAGAAGGTCCAGTACAGAGGCCATGTAGAATTTTTAAGTGATAAGACTTTGCTGTACTTTCAGAATCAGTGTCCTAAAGCATAACAGGAAAAAAGAAAACCTGAAAGTGAAACATGAGGTTCCCACGTTGACAACTACAGATACCTAAATTAAACTATTAATTGCTGTTGATGCATATAGAAATAATATTTCACTTTGCATGGTTATCCTAAAATACTCTGCCTCAGATGCTTTGATTTAGTGACGAAGATTACTAATATAAAAACTTCTTTAATGGTTACCCTGTGGGTAGAAAGAAATATGCAAATGTAGTTAATTTCCAGAGAGGAAGAAAGATGACTTAAAAATAAAACCATGGTTGCTCAATTGACTATGTCTTCAACAAGGCATTGACACCAAGGAAATGGCTTGTTATCCTATCATCTGTAATCTGCAGTCATGATCTTATCTTTCCAGTTTCCATCAGCTTCAAGCTACATACCAATTTTTTCTCTCTTGGTCCAAATGAAGAGCTTTTTACTTCTTACTGAACGCTTGGTTAGGATATTTTTTTAAGGTGAGACTCTTGTGGCTATTGTGTGTTGAAGCTGGAACTTTGATGCATTACTAAAATGTTGGCTTGTAGTCCTTTCTGTCAGGTAGCTCTGAGTACCATGGCACGTTGCATGTAAAGGGTTTTTTGTTTCCTACTGAACCAAAATTAAGAGGGTAACATCCCACGAGTAAGAAGCAACTCTATCCTCCTCCAGACTAGGCAGCATGAGAGTTGGTTTTGATCAGAGGAACAGCCTCTGCCTCTGAAGAGCTGCTTCCCGTCCTTCCTAAAGTGTAAGCCTTCCCAGACTATCAAATGCAAGTCGGCCCCCTTCCCCATCCGGTCACCTGCCTCCCTGTTTACTTTTGAACAGCTGTTGCACCCCCTTACAAGGTGAATGGGTGTGTGTTGAGGAAGGGTTTGGTTAATAGTGTTTAAATGCATTGTGCAGGTGGGTAACTGTAGGGAAAAGATTTTTTTTGTTTGCTTTTTTTAGTGGCGATACTTTGTAATAGAGTCTTGTATTTGTCTGAGGTTATTGTTTGCAGACAGGAATGAGATGATATAATGATGCAGGATATATTTGTGCTTTCCTGTTGTGGTACGTGTGGTTGGAAGTAATCTGGGTGTAGACCTGGTTTTCCCCTAAATGACATGTTGCACAGGTCTGAGAGCAGGTGCTGTGAGTAAGGTAATGGGGAGGTAGCTGAAGGTTGAAAAGGAAGATAAAGCTACATGTTTCCTTTTTATGGCTGGGTAGTTTTGGTTTGTTGTTTTTTGCGTGGTTTTGGGCATTCATTTGAATATTCTTAAATAACATCTAGTGAAGATTTGTGTGAGAAAAAGGGACTGCGCCTGTATGTGTATATAGCATGTGCCCATATTTACCAAAATACCAGAATGATTCATAACCCTTCTGTTCTTGTGGCAGCCCAGCTAAAGCCATTTTCCATGTTGCCTTTCAGATACGTGTCCTGTTCTTGTCCCTCTGATTTTACACTAAGAAACTCTGCCATATCCTGTTCAGACCTGATATTCTGGCTCAGTGTGCTTCAGATGCTCAAAAAAGTCCTGTCCCAGAGGCCACCTCTTCTGTCACATTCACATTTGAAAGTGCTATTTTGGTACTGATGTGTGTGTATGACATTCCGTTTGTCGGATACTTAATTCCTCTGCAACATTCAGTATTTGGTGCTAGCAGGGGTGGCAATGAGGGCAGGGTTTAGACCCAAGAAGAGAAGTGTCCCTGGCAGCGATGGCCAGTGTGGAAATCCTTGAAATGACACACATGATGAGCAAAGTTTGTGAGATGAGTAGGAAGGGAGTGGTCTCTTCTGGAGAACAGGAGGGGCATGAAGCTGGAGTGGGAGGTACGTGATGTCCCCATGAAGATGATTTTTACTGGAAAATGTGTGTGTGTGGGATGATCAGAGGGACATGCAACACACTGAAAGGTTTTGGAAATGTGATACCTCATTTGTTTGCACCATCAGGCTGACTTGGCCTACTTTTCCTCTGAAAAGGATTTGCTAACAATTGTGTGAAAACCCTCCAAACGAAGGCGTAGCCCCACATAGCGGCAGTAGTCCCTACCTGTTGGAGCTGGCGTTTCTCTCTTCCATCTGCTTGAATCCAAAATCTGTTGCTGGCAGCAGTTCGACCTCCAGGCTTTAATTGAACTTCCATATTCAGAGCACTAGATGTTGGCTTTCAGATGGAAGTGGAGACAAGTTCTCTAGTAAAGAGTCACAGAAAATCTGCTGCTGTCTGCACCTTCGCTTTGCTGATACCACAGCTTTTAATATCGCACTCTTAATTAACTTTATACCCTGCTTCCATTTCTTGGTGCCAGAAGAATGCTTGAAGCAATGTGGGTTTGCTCCTGTTGTTGGAGTACCGATTTCAGGCAAAGTCAAAAGGAAAGAGGAAGTGTGGGGGAGAAACATTGTTGCAGTTTGATAACACATTTAAATAATTACTGTTTTAAGGTGTGAGGTATCAAAATCAGTTGTCTATATTTTTAATAGAAGTCTTGGTTTTTAATTTGT
The DNA here is from genome assembly GCF_000699145.1 of Aptenodytes forsteri. Taxonomy (NCBI): domain Eukaryota; kingdom Metazoa; phylum Chordata; class Aves; order Sphenisciformes; family Spheniscidae; genus Aptenodytes; species Aptenodytes forsteri. The sequence goes on along the minus strand of NW_008794169.1, from coordinate 644,550 downwards.
TGTTAATATAAAATATTTCGGTTTTATAAAATGTGTATGCAACACTTGAGACAGCATTGCACAGAGTGTCTATTTTTAATGCTGGAGTTTTAGCCTCTCTAGAACAGGGTATTTGCTTAATCATACTCTGTTAGATCTTATCTTCTTCTTTTCCCACCCGTCTTTTTCACCCACAGTTCAAATGGCTGGCTCAATATATGTTCTTTGGATGCATCAGCATGAAATTTCGCAGATGGCCACCAGTCTTAATACATGTGAAGCTGTGATCACAGTTTTCTAAACAGTGCCGGAGATGCTGAATTATGTTTGCAGTATTGCCAAATCTCTTTAATCAGTCTTGACTGAAAAATGATGGCATAAATCCCAGATTAGTAATGGTGCTTCAGTGAGTCATTAGCAGTGGTTGTCTAGATCTGATTGTAAAAGATACTTCTTACAGACACAAATGGGCCAGTGCAGGGCAAAACAGGAACTGCTATGGTATAGCTTAGGTAGAGCCAAAGCTATAGGTTCTTGGGCATGTAGGAGAAGAAACTTCTCATGTAATTTGCTCAACATAGTACTTTGTAGCTGGGATCTAGAATGCCATGCTCTCTGCTGAAAACAATTTATAACTCAGCACGGGTGCTGTTTTTCTGTTGTTGCATCAGCTGTTTGAGTTGTGGGACTAGAGCTGAGTGGAGAAATGTGACTCAGCCCAACATCCTGGTGAGGTGGTAGTTGCACAACTGCAGGGTCCTGCTAACACCAGCTGAACAAGGCAACCTGTGTGGCAGGGAGGGAGCGCGTGGGCCTGGATTGTGTGTGCACGTACATTCTAGTTGTAGGGGTCAGTACTGGGGACCTTCATCTTCCCTGTCCCTCCTTTGCTGAGAATAGGAAGGGAGGGTGAAGGGCAAGGGCTGTTTGTGCTTTGAGACAATGCAGGATACTGCCTGCTCCGAGTGGAGAGCCCCTCTCTGCCACCCCACAGCGTGAACAGGTACCAGGGCAGTGTTGGGCCATAGCCAAAGTGCACAGCAGAAATGTTTGATACTAAACCAAAATAAAAATGCTCATCAGCAAGGACTTTCAAACTTGCAGTGTTATCTCCATAATGAGTATCTTGGGGGACGTCATTGTTGTTGTTTTTAGGCTGGCTCTTAACTGTGTAAGAGAATTGTCCATTGCACAAGGCTTTTGTGCCAGCTCTGATGCAAACCAGGTCTCCCCTTGTGAGCCCAAAGGTGTTTGTGAATGTCACCTTTTTTTTGGTTGAAGGTTTGAACTGCTGAAAGGTGGTGTTTTGACAGCTCAGAGGAATTAAGTCTTAAACAAATAGTGTATAAAGTTTGAGCAACAGCAGCATATTTTCCTTCACACTGCAGGTCTTGAACTGGAAGACCTGTTTTTAATGAAAAAAGACGCCTACAGAGAAAAAAGGCCTCTTTGTTTAGATCACCTTGGTTTCATACAAACATTAAAAGGATCATTTTCAAAGCTCCTGTCCAGAAATATTTCTTAAATGTAGAGGCTTAACTGAGCAAAGTGATTAAACTTTTTCCTTTATTCAGACTAAGAGCTTTGTTTGAAGAACATGAAGCACTTGTCTTCTACTTGGATTGAATGCTTCTGCTTTTAAAGCAGTCTATTTCTGCTCACTAAACAAGAAACAGGAAAGTGAAATGTGCAGTGTTTAATCCTACTTGAAAACATTTGCATGAAGAAAATTCTGTACATTTTTTTCTGGACGTGTACTCAAGTTGTAAGAGAAAGGGTATAATAGGCTTTACTTTCAGCAGCAATGGTGCATCGCTTATTTTTCACCTTGCATTTTGTCTGGAAACTTTGAATAGTGATCACTTTCATATGTGCAGTCATCTTTTTCTAGGATTTTTGTTCAGTGTTTTACTCTTCTGATAGCTACCAGTCTTATTGTTAGAAACAGAATTTTACATTTGTATGCCAAAGTTTCGAGATCAATATCAATGAAATATCAATATTTCATTGAATCAAAGTTTCAGTGAAACCTGTGATACCATATGCTTTGCAAATTCTTTAGCAATTGTATGCTCCAGATTTTGGAGAAAAATGTTTTCTCAACTAAAATTACAGCAAAGCTTGAAATCTAGCTGGTGACATGGGTGTTATCAATTCAGTTTTCTAACATACCTCCAATAAATGAAAGTTCGATACTATTTTGCCTGTGTTACAGTAGTAAAAATCATCTATTTAGTAAAAACTCTGTAAAGTCACTAATTGTTAAGTCAAAGTATAATATCTTGGACAATAGAAATACTTGGAGATCTCAAGATGGAAAAAATATTTTTTTTCTCTCTGGGGCTTTCTTCACAAAGCAGATGTAGGAAGCTTTCTATTCTTTATTTTCACTGCTTAGATTTATAATTATAAAACAACAAACCAACAAGTAAATATAGCAGGATGCTTATTTCTATTTTGTGAAGAAAATATTTGTCTGGAGAGATTTCTTTTCATGATTTAAGTTACCATTTTCACAGATATTTTTAGAAATTTCCCGAATCTTTGTTTTTCAGATTGTGGTTTTGGATTTTCTTTGGCTTTATAGTTAGTGAACAAATTATTCAAGAAAAACAGTATGTTTCTGGAGTTTATATAAAAATACATTTTAGCGAGATATATTTGACTCTGGGATGTTTTCTTGATGAAGGAAAGGCAAACCATTTCAGACCAAGCACGGGGTGACAGCATCTGTAAGCTAATCAAATTCCTTGTTTTTTTTCTTCTGAGTGACTGTAGATCAGATAGAAGGGAAAAACTATATTCTCATGTCTAATTAATATATATCAATGTCTATTGTGTGCAATGATGGTTTCTACATAAGGTAAACACACATCCTGTACTCTGACTTTGGGACAGTTCTGTATTTCTGTGTGTTTTTATTTTGGTGTGCTGTAAAACTCTGGATTTTGTTTCAGATGCTAAATTCGTTCAGATCATTCTCTTTTTTCCCCCAGGCAATTCTAAATGTAATGAAATGTATTGCACTGCATGATTTCATTTTTTCTTTCTTTCTTTCATCCGTCCTCCCTTTTTGAGGAAGGAAAACAAATCCCACGAAACTCATTTAATATTTTTGGATTCCCAGATCTATTTATGGCTGCTTGCATCATGGGGGAAAAAATGCGACACGGCTCATAGGAGGGTGACATAAAAGGCTGTATGCAGCTGTTGACTGGTGAGAGTTCCAGTCCTTTTAGAATATCCCAAGAAAAAGTATAAGCACAAACATCGTAGTAGTTCTTTAGGTTTTGGCATGGTTTTGTTGATTTTTCAGTATAAGTCACCTCCTGTATTAGAATCTGCAGGCTTTCCTCTGCTTTACTGCCTCTGGTTTTGACTGAAGTGATCGCTGATAGCAGGGGTGAGCAGCTGTGGGTGGACAGAACTCAGACTGGGACCCCCTGCAGTGCAAGAGGAGACTTGTCAGCCTCATCAAGAAAGCGCTGTGGTACTGGGCTGAGTGTTCAGCATTTCCCTTAGTTCTGGTTCTTAACATATGCAGCACAAGCATGTGAACTTGTGCTGCGTATGGACTGTGGGTTTCTTGGATTGTTATGCCGGGTGCTGTTTTAGTCAGCTGTCTCTTTTTGGACAGTTGAATGAGGCTGGGGTCCTGAATTTGATAGGTATGTTTTGAACATAAGTTCTGGTTTACAGAGGGATATGGAGTGTATGGTAGCTGCTGATTGTTACACTGCAATCAATCGTGACAATCTTGCTTTGGAAAAAGTAGGTGTTCTTTCCCATGCAGTGTGAATGTAGGCTTTAAGACAGAGAATTTTCTTAATGCACGAGAAATTAAAATGAGTGCTTTCTTATTGCTCAAGGAAAACGAAGTGTAAAAAAGGAGATAACTCGTGACAGTAAATTATTATGATAATTTATTTGCTGGGCAGAATTGTTGCTACCCTTGAAATTGGCTTTAAATTTCAGTGAAACAGAAAACAACTGGTAGCTGTCTCTTGTACAGTGTGTTATTCGGGAGCTCTCCAAAAACAATGAAAAGGCCAATCAAAATATTATGGCTCTTTTTCTTTTGACCTGTTGGCTGCTTTCCTCTTTGAACTTGACCTAATAATGACAGATTTGCTTAAGATACAGTTCTGGGAACCTACATTTATTATTTTTTGGCTGTGGGCACAGAGAGAGCAAATAAATGAGACCTCTGTAGATGGTTTTCTGCTCAGAAATAGGTGTTTCTATACACATTTATAGGTGACAAACATTTACAAATATGCAAACTTACATATGCATGTAAATTCCATATACACACAAACTCCTAAATTTGGCTTTATGGCTGTACAGGGTGTGTATTCAGGTAAGTAGGGACAACAAACTAGAAACTCATGTAGGTAAGAGAAGATAGGATGAAGTGATGTAATATTTTCTGATTTTTTTTTTTTTTTTTCCTTTTTTAAAAAAGAATTTCAAGTTCTGTTCTGTTGCAGGAGCATAAATAGGTTGCAGTGTGTGAATGGAGTTCCTGGTGATAAGTACACAGAGAATGAAGAATACACAAAACCCATCCTTGTCTTTGCTTATGATACCTGCCAAGTCTCCAGCTCAGAAATCTTTGTTCTTGGCTCTTGTTGGTGTCATTAGAAACTGCTAAAGCCAGACACTAAATCGGTTGGAACAGACTTTTTACAACCTGGATGTTTTCCTCTCTTTATCGTCTGGTTTGTTTCTTCCTCTGACATCAGTGGGTGTTGGACCAAACCTTTACTTCTGAGAAAATCTTAGGCTGGAGATGAAAAAAGCATCTGTAAATTTTTGTAGCAGGAGAAAATGTAAGTAATGTAGGAAGGAAGGAGTACTGTTATTTAAAACAGCCTCATAATTTTTCTTGGTAGCAATTGTTACATTTGTTGCAAGTTCATTAACTGACTTCCTACTGTGGTTTGTACTGCTTGTGGTTACAGGCAATTAAACCTGAAAGTCTCATGATCAACACTTGCTGTAATTTTAGGTGGAGACACATGTCATCTGCTGTACAGTAAAAGGCCACCTTGTTGTGTAAAGCCACAGTCCTGTAGCCTTACATTTCAGCCTCTAAAACCATGCAATCTAACGAAAATATACAGTGAACATCTGACCCTTGGGAATGTGCATTTAGACCTCCACAGCTATTAATGATGAAAAGTCGTAGTACTTGTTTATACCCACCTTGCTGTTTATTGTAAGTGCAGTGTTTTGTTGCAGGATTTGCATTTTACCTGAATTTCTCATCTGAATGATTTTACTTTGTAATAACTGCTCCTGCAAAGGTAGAACTTCAAAGTGAAACAGGCTGAGGAGGAGGGAAATAATTTGTAATTAATCATGTGAACAGACAGAGGACATGTCATTCACAATTATAAAAATATGTGTATTTCTTTCTTACAGTGTGCATAAATGAAAAAAATCTCCTAGTGGACCACTGAAAGTAATTTTTAACTGAGCTGTTCTTCCCTCCTGGAATGTAAATCCCAAGAAGTTTGAAATAGGACAAGCAAACATGAGGAAAGATAACAAGCAATGTACAGAAAACAGAAATGCTACTAGAACTTGTAGCTCTTTGGTTTTAGATGAAAAAAAGTAATTTCTTTTAAACAAAATGACATCATGTTCTGGTTCATCAACAAAATCTGAAAGGTTTAGCTCTTGCAGCTGAGAGTTGGGGTGGCTGCATGTTGCTTCTTTGGGGAGTAGAAAAGCCCGGCTTTAGCTTCGGTGTCTCCTTTCTACTTGCAGACCTTTGGAACTGAGAAATGATTAATTGGAAGACAAAATACAAGGCTGGTAGTTAAGCGTAGTTTAAGCAAAGTTGAGAGGTTTTTAGGTAACTGTTGGAAACCAGATGAAACAGGATATGCTTGTTTGCATCAGCATTACTGTTTTTGTAAAGGCTGTAAGCGCATGCGTATTTGTCTGAGTTTCAACCCGGTTGTCTGTACTCTGAGGGACGCGAGCCTGCTGTTGGAAGTGGGGTGAGAGTGAAGGACTGACTCAGATTGTTTTTTCTGCGGGTTTTACTGGTGAAGCCAGCACCAGTCTGGTTTGAACCAACTGGCTTGGGCCTCTACTGGTAGGCATGTTAGAAAGTCTTGTAGCAAAGAGGTGAAAAATTATATGACATATTAGTGGCATGAGTTCTTTCTGCTGAAGGGATATGGGGATAACAGGTGCAAGCCAGAGGCAAGTTGAGGTCTAAAGCACGGACAGATTTCAGACGGGACTTGGGGATTGCTGTCTGAAGGCAACAGATGTAGTCAGAGGAACCTGAGGTCTCTGCAAAGTGAAATACTTTTTGGGTTTTTTAATGCTTTTAATTTGTGTCACTAGAATATTTAAAGTGGTTTTGCTGTATTAAACATGAAACAAGGAAACAGTTGCTAAGAAGCATTTCTTAAGTAGTCTACATTTTACAGTAGAGGTTCTCCAGTTTTGCTGTCAGTTTTGCTTATACCTGCCAAAAAAACCCAGAAATGTAGATCACAGATGTGTTAGACTTTGCTAATCTCTCCTTTTGATGTGCCTTGTGTCCCCATGGATTCTCAGGCTTTTTTTTCTTTTTTTATTCATTGCTAAATGGAATATTTCAGCCATACACAAAGTGAAGCAATTCAGACTTATGTATATTTATTGATTAGTGCTTCCTAGCCATTTTCTAAAGGGACAAATTTGCGCAAGACACTTAGGACACTCATGATTGATAACGCATACTGGATTTCTCCTCTTTGTTTGGCAGCTGTGCTCAGAGACACAAAACTCCCGCCTTGGGAAACTGAACTATTCCTGTGTGTCACCCAATCCTACATATTGAAAACAGCTTAAAGTCAAGCATTGTTGCTTTTCTTGTGCTGAGTAAGTTTTACTGACATCAGTGAAGTTACTTGCGGAATAAGGAGTATCTGACTGGAGTCAGTGTTTTAAATAACTTCTGTTAAAGAAATTACCTGTAACCATAGGGAAAACCAGTTTGTCCTTGAGCATTTTTCAGAAACAAATTGAAAGGAGTTACTAGAGGGAGAAGAGGAGGTGGCTTTGCTTGTGGATGTATGGCTATAGAGTCAGAGGGCAGGAGTGATTGAGTAGAGAGCACCCTGCGATGTAGCAATGCACAGGAGAAGTCTCATGTTGGTGCTGTCCTTCTGAGAGAAAAGCACTGTCCTGATGAAGGGAACCAGCTCACTTTTTCCATGGCTGTGGAAAAGAAAAAGCAAATATTCATTGCCAAGAGCCAAAAAAGCATTACTAGAACTTATGATGTACAGAAAATTTAGGGTGGTGTCCAATGAATATGGACTAAAACAATGTTAGAAGTTAGCACAGTACTTGCTCTGATTTTTATTACAGTATCTACTAATTTTTAGCATAGGAAATTTACTTAATGTAACCACTTGACAAGCCCAAAGAATCATGGATACTTCAGCAGAACTATTAATTGGGAAAATTTCTACCTTATTTATGTAGCTGTCATCTTGATAACTCTCTGGTCCTAGTGTTAGTAGTGGATTAGTGGAAGTGAACAAAAATAATAATTTTCTTAAGAAAACCTCTGAGGAGTAAGTCTTGAATTTTTATCCTTGACTGACCTATCTCCTGACTTACTTCTTTGCATGTGTTACTGTTATATTCAGGTTCACCATACAACAGTCTCTCGCAGGGATGGTCTGATATGTCAAAAGGTGTTCCTCCTTCATGGCTTCAGCAGCCCTTGATGTGTGAACAATCTAGGTTGTCAAAGATGTGTTTGGGCTGATTTTGTCTATTCGGGTCACTGACTTGAGGACCAGTGTCCTTATCCTGTTACTGATGTTTAACAGGCCAGTATATAGTGGTAATCTTATGCAGGCATATTCTTAGCTCGCTGCAGATGTAAGGTTATTTATCTGTGTAGTTCATAGTAGAATGAGGTTAAGCTAAGTGACTTTGCTTGGTGTTTGCTGTGGTTCAGCTGATGTGTTATAACTTGTTAAAATTCAGTACTTTGATCCTGAGCTTTTATCTTTATAGCCATAAATGTAGAATATCTGATTGTGACAGGCAGATCTTCTGAGCCCAAGAATGGCGTTTCTGTCTTTTGCATCAGTGCTTTTCATGTGCCTAAGATTGTGTTATGCTATTTTGATTCTAACAATATTCCTTTTTAAAAAAAGCAACCAATCAAAAAAAAAAACCTAACTGTTTTAAAAGTGTTGGTTTTATAGAATAATATTTGGATTGGATAGAAAGTGCTAGTTGTATCTGCTCTTTGACATTTGCTATTCTTGATCAGTCCCTTAATCTTACTAGCCTTTTAAAAGGCATCACATATTTTAGAAAGAATAAGCTGCAATTCACTCTGCCCCATGCACGGGTTAATACTACAATGTTACTACACTGAAGTGCTAGTTGTATCTGCTCTTTGACATTTGCTATTCTTGATCAGTCCCTTAATCTTACTAGCCTTTTAAAAGGCATCACATATTTTAGAAAGAATAAGCTGCAATTCACTCTGCCCCATCTACAACTACACTGAGCTAAGCCTTACTTTTATTTGGTTGCTGGATTTTAAAAAAAGAGAACATATTTCTGTGGTTAGGCCCTAGTCTGACATACTGCAGGAGCGAGTCTTTATATGCCTGTTTCAATTATCACATGCATTTTCATGTGAAGAGCAAACTAGTCTGACATACTGCAGGAGCGAGTCTTTATATGCCAATTATCACATGCATTTTCATGTAAAGAGCAAACTGCAGTGTTAGGAGTTCTTCACTTTCTCGTGTCTCAAGATGCAAGCTTGTTTCAGATGTCACAGCCTTGTTGAAGGGATTAACAACAAACAGGTATAAGTCATGGTCTGTCAGTGGGCTAGCTAGTTCTTTTGGTTCCGTGGCTGAAATGCTGTGGCTGCAGGTTTCCTGGGTCTCCTATCAGTTCATGGAGGACAGGTAGCAGCTACCTGTGGCAGCTACTCTGTGTCTGCTCTTCTGCATTTCCTCTCCCTTTCCTTTCAAAAGGAACAGGATATTTGGTTGTGTTTTGTGGCATGGATTCTCCTTGCTGCTACTGAACCTGGGCTAAATATTTCTGTAGTATGCCAGTCCAAGCAATTGGAAGCTCGTTTGGGTGCAGCTGCCTTGCTGCCGGTGGTCAAAACTCCCTGTTCAAGCTAGGTTTAAACATTGAGGTTTTAAATAATCCTAAAGTGGAGGTCCTTCTAATTAAGTTCCAGCACTTGAACTTCCGTGGTTCATGTCTTCAAACTTCCCTCTGCTAAATCATGAAAGAGCAGAGATTTGTTGTGATGTTACTTAGTTTTAGAAGTTAGACTTGAGACTTTCGCCTAGTCTTAGAATGTTAGCAGTTGGGCATTTAAGGAAAACATTGAGTATCACACAGTTTATAGTTCCTGATACGCTATACAGGTCCACAGCTGCTTTAAAACTTATGACCCTGCCCCAGCCTTGGGACAGCACAATAACAGAGGGTATATCTTGTCAACGTAATGCTTTGCCCAGTAGTTTCATCCTAAGGTGTTTTTCTGCCTTAATTTTCTTTGCAAACATGCCTTAATTTTCTTTGCAAACATACCTTTCCTTGGTTTGATCTTCAGTCTCCCACTGCAGCATTAAGCCAGATGTGGGTGAGTATGGACCTGTGCAGTAAGATGGGTAGGTCTGTACCTCTGTACTGTCATCTTAATGTATTCACTGTATTTGCTCAACTTAATCTAAAGGGATTCGGATTTTGTAGTCTGTGTAGCTTCATGTTCTAAGTGACATTTCTTCAAGAAATATGTTAAAGGATTTCTTGTAAATACAAGAGTTACTTCCTTGCAACAAATTTTACATTGCTTAAAAGAATGCCAGGAGAAGATCATTCCTGCCTTTACTTTTAAAAATTACACCTGCCTATAGGCATATTTTTCAAGTAGGTAATTAGCTCTGAATGATTTTGTGGCAGCTCTGTTTTAATCATTTGAAGAGTGACAAAGAAGATAAACTTGGCAAAATACAGCAAAATGACTAAAAAAACTAGCTGATTGATTTTGTGTTTTCACCTGCAAAGAAAGGTAAGTGCTTGATTATGGTGCATGTGTGCATGAGTGGGACGTTACCTTTAATCAGCCCCAAGCGTACAAGTTATGGTGCATGTGTGCATGAGTGGGACATTACCTTTAATCAGCCCCAAGCCTACAAGTCTCACCCTTCTTTAGCACCCATATGTCAGTCTGTATACTACAAAAATAGATTATATTTTGTTTGTTCAAACTGGCAGCATGATAAAAATTTTCCAGGAGATTGAATACTCTTTTTATGTTTAAGTGTGTAATCTCTGTCTAAAATAAGACATACCATTTTAATTACTTATCTGAAAAATGTTTTTGTCTTTTTTTGTCTTTTTTTTCTTTTTCTTATTAAGGTTGTTAGCTCTCAGGCTTGAGAGACTGAGGGGAGAGAAAAAGGAGTAACAGTCATTTCCTGAATTGTCTCATTTTTGTTTTTGCAGATGATCGTAGGAGCACTCTGGGACTTGATAGCAGTTTAGAGATTAGTTTAGAGACATCCTGCTCTGCACCAGCTGCTCTCAGTGCTCTCCCAAATTGAATGCTAAGGATGCTATCCAGTGGCTCATGTCTTGCTGGGATTAATTTTAGGCTATTTTGAAAAACTAGGGCTGGTCTGCTTTGGTACGCAAATTGGGGTATGTTGAGCGTTATGTGAGCTAAAGACAGGTTTTTTTATTCTGACTGGTGCTTTATTCTCCACAATGCTGCATCTAAATCAGATTTGTCTTGTACCTCAGCTGTTACTGCCTTTAGTTTTTAGAAACTAGGCTGAGACTGGAATACCATAATACTGCTCTCTGTCTATCTACTTTTTCCCCACCTTCCTCCACTGGTCTTTGTACTGTGAGAAAACTGACGAGTAAGAGATTTCTGAGGAAAAAGGAGGATGAGCAGCCCCCAAAACTTCCAAGATGTAAAGAAGCAGTCCTGTTAGTTATCCCTTCCTCCTGTATTTGTCATCCATCTCCTCAAGAAGAACCTGTACTTGGTAGTTCCTCCTTATAGTACAAAAAGCAGTGTGTGGACTTAGAGGACAATAAAAGGCAACTGCTTCAGGCAGCTGTGTTATAAATTTCAGGGTGTTGATAATAGAGTATCATAGGAGGCTTAAACTTTGCAGTACCATTTTTCCTTTTTCTGTGGATATGTGGCTTCTGCAGTATTAGAGGCCAAACCTGCCACGGTACCTTTCCAGGCCTGCAGCCTGTGCAGTAAAATATCCTGTGGAGGCTCCGCACAGGAGTTCTTCTGGAGTTACTGATATTTTTCTTCTTGTCGGCTTTTCTGTCAGTGCCATACAATTCCGAAAAATGGCACTAGAACCAATCGTCAGTGTGACACTTGGAGAAAGCTTTAGTGACTATAAAGGAACGTTTCTGCCACAAGCCAAAAGCCCAGGAGTTTCAGGGATGGGTGGCTCAAAACAGCATCCAAGCTCAATGTGTCATGTGTTTTGTGTAACTGAGCAACAGCACGCTCAGGGATCATGGAAGATTTGCATAGCCCTGTATTGCAGCTTCAGTAGCCAAACCTTTAAGCATTACTTAATGGCAGGCCAGGATTTTCTGATCTGTGGTCCATGAAGCAGTGAAAACTTGCATGGTATTGCTTTCCCTTTATTCATTATTACTGCCTTTATTGCACTGAAGAGGCTAAGCAGAGCTTAAATACTTCATGTTAAGTAGCACTTGCTTTGATGGAAGAATTTTTTGCATGATGGTAAATGGTTAGTCCACTGAACAAGGAAGGCTTGATTCAGGGAATGACTTTTGAAGCCTCTGATAATAGACTTGTATGGTTTCATGTCTCACTCGGGTTCCTGCCAGTCAGACTTGAACTTTCAGGGAGTGATAGGTTCACATCGGAAAATGCCATTAGTCAAGATGTGATTAGGACCTTTTTCCAGACCGAAACCTGCAGAGGTCTGCACGGCTCTTCAGACACCTGTGTCAGTGGAAGAGGCCTTACCGCTGTGAATGAGCGCAGTTAAGACCAGCCAAGTCTTAACAGCCTTAAAACTCTTCTGCCTAAATTCAAAACACGGGAAACAGCTGGGAAAAGTTTTGGTTTTTTTCCCAGAGACTTGACAAACATTCTTTTTCTTGCCAAATAATACTTTCATAAAGCTTTCCTGATGATCTCTTCCCAAGACCTTTTATCTCCTCTTTCTCCCCTTACTGTCACAGCTTCCCCAGGTATCTTGTTTTCTTGTGTTTGCTTCTGAGCAGCCTGTCAGTCAGGCAGCTCACTCTTGCAGCTTACAAATGTGTGCCTGTGTCTCTGCCTGAATCACTCCTCTCCTGAATCCACCTCCTTGGATCTTTCTCCATCATACAGTTAACTGTGCTGTTTGACTTGCTTTCCCCTAAGATGACTTGCCGTGCAGTTTTGCCATCACTTCTCCATTTCCTGTTCTCTAAAGCAGTTTGCCCCATTAGCAAGCCACCACAGTGCCATTAACTTCTCTCCTTTCAAGACCATACACTAGGAACTGCTCTCAGGTTGGTGTATTAACTGGAACTTGTATCCTTTTGATGGTAACATTGATCTTTGCCTCGCTGAGAGTCTTGATTCCCTAGCTCTGACATTTCCTCTGTTTCTGTCTGTCATCTTCTAAAAACATCTCGTACCTCACAGCCAAATTCTTCCCATCTATGTTCTATTTTGAGCTCTGCTTTTACTGGATAGTCTCCCTATTTAACTTCAGCACTTAAGCCGCTACAGCATTTCTGTATATCTTCTGTGGATTTTTTTATTTGTTGGTAGGCCTGACTGCGGCAGACTTCATCCCCTCCATAGTTTTAGAGGGAAGTGAGTGCCTTCAAAGAGGTGATTCCTGACACCTAAGTTAGCAACTTAGCTCCTGCTTAACTTAGGTGCTCTGATTTGCACTCTGCCTGTCATGTTTCTGAGAAAGTAGAGAATTCAGTGCATTTTCTGACTCTCCTGGATGTTCTTGTTAATGTAGTCTCTTCAGCCTCCACATTGCATATAAGGGGTATGCATGGATTGTAGTCATTTTCAACCTGTTAAAGAGATCAGAGGCATTACGGACTTTTAAACCACAACTTTTTAATTTATGTTCTTAAATATTCCTTTATTCCTGGTTAGCAGGCTGCACCTGTAGGAGGAATCAATAGATTTGTTTCTTTAATGCAATTTTTGAAGTTCCCACTTTTCCTTTTCTTTTTTTTTCTTTTTTTTTTTCTTAATGGGAGATTTTTCAATTAAAAACTTAACTCTACAGACTACATGTTTCCTCTTTTTAGTACCTAAATTGCAGGTTTTTAGCCCATAGCGATATGGAACATTGGAGTAAGGCTTCTTAAAACAAACAAACCAAAAGATCACAAGTAAGATACCAAAAATACATTGCTTTCCTGTGTGGAAAGCTTTTTATGCGGGTTAAAAAATGATTATTTCCTTCTCACTCTCTTTATATAAGCTGTAATTGCTACCAATTTCATGCAAAGTTTGTTACTATTTGTAAAACGGCTCAGGCAGATCTCCGTGATGTTTTTTGAACCTGCAATCAATTATTTTTTGGGAGAAGAACTGGGTTTTGAACCTGCAATCAATTATTTTTTGGGAGGAAGAACTGGGGGGAAAGAGTGGGAAGAAGAAATGTGCACCATTTTTGTACAAAAAAAGGCTTGTACTTAGCTGCTATGTAAATTATAGTCTATAAAAATAAACTTTAAGCTCATTTATATGAAGTTGACAAAGCATCAGGTCCTTTTGAAATAGTGTTTGGCCAGTATTTGTGTGGTTTCAGCCTATTATATGAATTCCTAAAAAAAGCAGTCTGTTTAGCAGGTGCTGCTTGCATCTTACCCTTTTTTAGACCCACTGTAGAAAGAAAGACACCCATACTTTTGAAACTGGTTTAATATGAAGATAGCTTTTACTTGTCTTCCTTTAAATTTAATGTGTCCATTTCCTTTTCCATCTTAACTACAGCTGTTACACTGAATTACAGCCTGTGTATTTTAAGAGTCCTTCCATAGTTATGGGTGTGGATCACGTAGTTTCCATACTCTGCTGTGCCTGGCTCAAGGCAACTGCAGCTCTGTGCTGGTATTTGCCATTACTTGTGATTTCCTCACTGAACCAGTGCTGTGCAGTAGTTAACCGAGCTGGAGATGGTTCAGTGGTTCTCAAGCAAAATGGATGGTCCTGAAGCTATAAATGACTATTCTTTGTATTAGAGAGAGAATTTCTTACTTGGCTTGTGTTGAAGAACTGACACAGATAAAGGCTCTGTCTTCTCTCTCTTTGCTCAGTTTGATGTCTCTGTTCAATCTTGATATAATCCACAAAGATGAATATACTGTATTCTATTTCAGAAGCCCTTTCATGGAGGGTTATTAGAATTGTTTTTCCCAAGCGAAATTGACAGAGAATTAATGCTATTTTGGACTATAGCAATCGAGAAAGTATTTTTACACTACCTGTCTTTATGGGTCTTGCTGACTTACGCTTGTATTGGTGTATTTATATGCTTGTATTTATAGCCAGCTCTTCTCATTATGTCTTCTTTATCTTTAAAATGATTTCATGAGTGTTTGAAATCCTCAGCTTGCAAAAGTGAATGTATTTGGGAGTGCACCTTTCTAGGACTGTGACTATCATTTATTAAGTAGTTCTTTAAACAATTCTACATTGATTAGAATCAATCTCACAAGATTTGGATGGGGGATAAACGGATATCTTCCTTCTAAAACTAGGCATTATCCTGAAATTACTTAATAATACATTGAAAGAAAGCTTGTCCAATATTTAGTGCGCTAATCAGAGCTTAAGATTCAGTTCCCAAGACTCTTTGGGTAATGTCAGACAAGTAATGAATAAAATCATTACAAGTTAAGTGAGGTGGGCCCTAGAAACTTGCGCCTCTGAGCCTCAGACTCTCTCTGCTTTATTCTTCCATTTGAAAAAAAAACAAAACAACAAAACACAACCACCCAGTCCTACCCCCCCAAAAAACCCCAAAACTGACGAGCTGGGTGGAGGGAAACCTTGCTTTCCTCTGTTTTGGGTTAAAAACTGTGAGGTGGTCTGGAGAATAGGTAATGAGGATAACGTGACCTGTTGTTTCCCAGGTCTCCGGGTGCACACTTTTTTCCTATCCTGACTCTGTCTCAGGTGCAAAACGCATGCCAACAGACCTGTGCTTTTCACCAAACTAATCTGCATGTCAAGGAAGCCTTGGGTCTGTGGCCCAGGCGGGGCTGGGAAGGTCAGCTGCAGCTCCCAGTTGTGCAGGGCGGCAGGACCCATGGTCTGTGACCACTGTGAGCCCCATCAGGCAAGTGCAGGAGTAGCCATCAATTCCAGACAGCTAAAGTACATCAGAGACAGAATTAGAAGAAGGTGGAAGTAGGGGAGGGCAGGAAAATGTATGTTTTACTGCCTTTATAATATAAAAGGATGAGGCCAGTAATCTTACCAGTTTAGGCTGGTGGAACTGAACTATAAACGAGAGGTTGTATGTGGAGCTATGCACATCGCTTTTCTGCATGGCTGGAATTGTTTGGTACTTAGATGGATCTGTTCAACTGAATGAACAGATGTATGCCATACATTTGATGGGAAACTGAGTGGATGAAGACTTTGTAGAATCATAGGATATAGATGTCAAAAAATTACCTTTAAGTAGCACAGTTACCAATGTTTTCCATTTAATCATAATTCCTTAATACTAATCATGCTTCCTTAGTACAGACACACAAACACTGTTAGAGAAGGTCGATGAGACTCTTAATACTGCATTAAATCTGGTAATCAAATGATGCAATGTCTTCAATTATTATCTGCCCAGTCTAATTTCCTTTAAATTCAGGGACTCAAAGTCTTTTCCCAAAACACTATATGATGCAAACATCTGTAATCTCTGGTCTCCCTTTAGTCCCCAAGACATCCCATGCAATGAGACCTTTTACCATACTAGGAAGTGAAAATAATCTAGAAATATATATACCAATATATCAATGCATACCTCTGGATTATGTGTGAACAAATGAAACTGATTTAAAAAACCAAAGCAACCACTCGCAGCTCTGATATACCACCTGATCTTCCAATAGATGTACGGAAAAAGATGTCATAACTGGTGGAAGTGCCAACAAATAGTGCACAGGGGTCTGTTTGGGGCAGTCCGTATTTTTATGTACCTGAAGAAAAAGAAAATCGTTTATTTAATAAGGAGATTCTGAACTTATTTTTTGTATTTTTTGCCTTCTCTTATTATCTGTGTAGGTTTGCTGGTTTGTAGTTGACTGTTCTTAGAATAAGACATTTAGCCTTTGACATTAAGATTTTTTTGAAACCACATTAAAACACTGAGGTGCTACTTTTTGTGAGCTTTTTCCATGGCCTAATTTTAGGAACAATCCCAAATGATCTGAAGTCAATTAAGTTCTGAATGTCAAAATTTAGATTAATCATGAAAGAAACACTTCCATTATCAACACTTCTAATAAGCTTTTCCACCTTGGGCTCCCACTGGTCTGGGTTCTGATACACAATCCAATGTGTACGCTACCTTAATCTTTGAATGGTCCCATTGATATTTGGTGGTATTAATCTGGGGAATAATTTACAGCGCACCACAAATAAAGGTTGGATTCACACATAGTGACTTAAAATTTGTGAGCTCGCAGATAAATCTTTCTGATTGGATTGTTACATAATTTATTTTGAAAGAAGAATAAAGAATTTTGAGAGAGAAAGAAGAAAAATGGTTTAACCATGGCTTTTCTTTTTATTAGATCTGTTGCTGGTCAACATATATCCGGGGACCCTCTTAGCTTTTTGTGAAGTGCTGTGTTACACTGTACTAACAACAGGACTTCTTTTGCATGGCAAAGACAAAGAATGCCAAGGAATAGGAATAACAGAATAACAGAACTAGGCCCTTAAATGTGTCTAGGTAGGCAGTTCCTTTTCATGACCTTACTAATGAGGAACAGGGCTCCCACTGGTCTGTCTTCTGATACACAATCCAATGTGTACGCTACCTTAATCTTTGAATGGTCCCATTGATATTTGGTGGTATTAATCTGGGGAATAATTTACAGCGCACCACAAATAAAGGTTGGATTCACACATAGTGACTTAAAATTTGTGAGCTCGCAGATAAATCTTTCTGATTGGATTGTTACATAATTTATTTTGAAAGAAGAATAAAGAATTTTGAGAGAGAAAGAAGAAAAATGGTTTAACCATGGCTTTTCTTTTTATTAGATCTGTTACTGGTCAACATATATCCGGGGACCCTCTTAGCTTTTTGTGAAGTGCTGTGTTACACTGTACTAACAACAGGACTTCTTTTGCATGGCAAAGACAAAGAATGCCAAGGAATAGGAATAACAGAATAACAGAACTAGGCCCTTAAATGTGTCTAGGTAGGCAGTTCCTTTTCATGACCTTACTAATGAGGAACATAGCAGAAGATGATTTCCCTGCTAAAAATAGGGGCTGGTTAACTTGCAAGGGAGTACAGATGAGTTGAGAAGACAAGACAAAGCATTAGAAATCTGTTGTGCAAACACAGAAATCTTGCATTACAGCTGCTCTTTCCTCATGCAGATGAGGAGGAGTAAGTTTTATAAGAAATGTGGCAAAATAGTCATCAAAATTGTCCGGCTTTACATTCAGTTTTACTGTTTTTCGATTAGTTTACCCAGTGCAGCAGATGGTACTGAGAAAACAGTAAGTCTTTGCATCGACTTTCTCCAGCATTGACAACTGTTCTTTCTGGGGCATTTGAAGAACCTACCAGTCATAGATCACGAAGACCAGCATGAGATCTGCGAGTCCTGCATTGTGAAGACAACAGGAAAGACTTCACTCAGAAAATGTATAGAGTGTATTGAATGAGCAAAATGAGTGGATGTAGATAATTCCCACCAGAGTACAGCATTTTGTTAGACAGTGCAAGGACCCGTGATGTTTAAGTCATGCCGTAATATATGGTTGCCTCAAAATGAGTTTATGCCTGGGTTTGGGTGTCTCTCTTGTTAGGATTACATAGATCAATATTCAATTGAAATTACTGTATGAGTGCAGAAAATGGGGCATGCTGGTTTGAAACAGAGAGGTAGTTGTACATTGTAGAGAAAAATAAAGATTGTTTGGAATCAGAAAATTGTGTCTATGTTGATAGAACAAATTATAATATTCTTGGAAGCCTGAAGGGACCAGGTGTTTTCTGACATGCTTTCTCTGGTATCCCAAGTGATCTATAAGGCATGTATGTAAAAGTTGAGATTACAGATGCTTCCGCGCTTGCACTGTATAGTTTTTTAGGAAAAAAAGCAGACCTCTGAGTATAAGGAGAATGAGATTGGGCACATGGTAATTGCAAACGGTGCATCACTTGATTATCAGGTTTAATGTATCATTAGGGTCTTGCTGACCTTTTCTGTCAATGCAAAACATGAGCAGATGTTGGCATTAAAGAGAGAAAGAGAACAGAAGTGGATAGATATGAGCAGGCCAGCTGCCAGAAGATCAGCTGATACTACACTGACATCAAGTGCAATCTGGGGAGTCCTTCTTATCCAAGCAAGGCTTCGCATGCAGCAAATATATCGATGTCTGTATACACAGGAGCCACAGCAATGTCTGTAAACTAGTCTCTCATCTGGTCAGTACATCATTGCTGCTGTGAGATATATTCTTCTTGTCTTGTTTTGGCTGATTTATCTGATCTTAGTCTCTAGGAGTCTCTTGTTTCATCTGCTGAGAACAGACCATAAAGAGGAAATGGGCATTTAGGTCGTCTTGCACATTTTCACTAGCTGCACAGGAGTACTTCCCTCTGAGATCTGCGTGCAGTATGTTACAGACAGCTTGTCACTTTTTAGTCTCTTTCCAGTGCAGGATATGTAGCTTTGAATTGTTATGAGAGAAATAAAAAATTTATTTTACTGGGGTCATAGCTATAGCAGTAACTTGAGGAGGTGATTTCAGTGAAGAGGTGTACTTGTGGTACATCTGGTATTCCAGTTGGTATGGTGGAAATGGTTTCTCGCAGCCTCTTGCGAGTTGCTTTGCTAGCTGCTTTTGTAGAGATGAGTACAAGATGCTACTGAGACATTGGTGGATGGTGTAGTGACAGTAAAAAGTTCAACTGCTATGGTGTGTCCTGTTATTTATCTTCAGAAGCTTTGAGATAAATGTGATGAATAAGTGTATCTTCTTCCCTCCTCCCGTACCTAATAGCTAAAGCTCTGCTTTCATGTGTGGCTTCCTCTGTTCATTGTCTGTGCAGGATAAAGGTTCTGGTGCTGATGCTTTTCCTAGCAGGACTTTTAATTTTCCTGAGAAGCAAACAGTGCTTTTGTCATAGCATATCAAAATACCCACGAAAGGTAATTAGCTGGAAGAAATGAACCTACTACTGAGATGCACCAAAATGGAAGTCTGATGGTCTAGTGAGCAAGACACTGAAATCTAGTTTCTGCATTCGGCTTCGCTGTGGACCTGTGGAGCAACCTTGGTCAAGTCAGTTAGCTGTGCTTTGTAAGATGATGCAAAAATAGTTCCCTTCTCAGCTTTTTGCCTGTATGTCTTTTCAAAATACGTGCTCCTTCTGCAGTGGGTCTCTTCTACTGTGTGTGTGCATAGTGCTCACCTCCACGTGTGGCTGCTCACTGGTGAGGGCCTTTGGAAAGTACTGCAATGCCCATAACAACAATAAAGGGAGTGTGAGCCTGTACAGAAAATGTGCTCTGCTTTTTGTCTTGAAAACATGTGTCAGTGCTTCTCAAAAATCAATATCTCTGAACTCTCACCTTTCCACAGGGCTCAGAAAAACAAGGCTACAAAACATAGGATGCAGCAGAGTATGCAGCTGATGGAAAGATGACTGGAAGGCTAGGAGGGTGAGGGGGGAAGGAGGAGGGGAGGCAGCACTGTGGATACTGGCAGTGGTCCTCAATCTGCTTCTGTTACTCTATTGCATTGGGAGCCAGCTCTGTCCCTGAAGAAAATGAATGGGTTTTTGTTTTTTGTGGGTTTGTTTTTTTTTTCCCTGGGACAGTATGGCTAAGAAGAAAAAAGGCTCAAGAACAGGAGTAGAGGTTGGTGTTCTCAGTAAGTACAATCTGACTGTAGGTTGAGCTTTCATGAGAAAGCAGGTTAATATAGAATCTGACAACCTGGAAGAGGCTGTGGGAAACCATTTGCACCATCGTTGGCATAATGATGACTTTTAAAAAAAAAAATCACAAACAAGTTCCCAGAGACAGGGAGATGACAAGGAGGAATAGGATTCTTTAGCCTAGCATGTTGTGGGGTCCCATGTTGAATAGGTACTATAGAAAAGCCTTTGCTTGCTTGTTTCCTAAAGGAGAAAAAGGAAAAACTATTATCTCTAGTCCTTAAAGAGTGTATAATGGTCTACACTGCCTTTTAATGCAAAATCTCTTGCAGCAGTGTTTAGTTTAGCAGGCTGTACTAAATTCCTGTTCAAGATTTCATCCACATCAGTGTAAGTTTTTGGGGTTTTACCTCTGCTGGGGTAAGAAGCTTCAGGTTTTCCCACTTTTAGATCCAGGATCCAAACCCTGTCTACTGCAGAAGGTCTAGCTAAGGAGACGGATAAATTAGGCAACATGGAACTGCTGCCTACAGCAGCTGGATCACTTCTGATTTGTAGATGAGGTCATTTGCAGCTGAGGCGAGTATGTGCGTTTTACACAGTGCATGTTCACTCTTGGTGTGTTTTATCTCTTTGAGGCCTTAAACAGCTCTGCTCTTTGAGTCATCTTTGATCCAAATCTATGCTTTTAGGTGGACATCAGCACAAAATTGAATGTAGATATATAATTGCGTGCCATACATTTAAAACCAGGCAAACAAATAACACCACCACAATGCCCCCCCGAAAAAAAACCCAAACCCCCAAACATTTGAAGTACCTTCCAGTTTTGTTTTCAGTTTTGTCTTCCTCTCTACCTGTGTCATAGATGCCATTTGGACTGTGGATATGCTGATAGTTTTCCTGTTTAAAATCTCAGGGGTCTTGGTTTGGTTTTTTGTTGCTGCTGCTGTTGTTCTTGGGTTTTTTGAATTTTTTTTTTTCCTAGGCATGCTGTGGATTTTAGCATTCTCTTGCCTATTCAACCATTTAAGACAAGAAAATAAAGCCTTGAAAACTTGACAGGAGCAAAGATTCACTGTCATTAGTAAATTGAGGGAAAGGATGGGATTCAACAGAAGATGTTCCAAGTGATAGATAGAATACTAGTGGTTTTGCGGGAAAGAATTTAGTTCAGTGTATCTTCATAGACAACAGCTATTCTTTATCCCCCTTGTTTATGTTATCTCTGTGACCATGCTTCAAGGATTGTTTTGCTCAGCTTGATTCCTTCTCATCTCTTGATCCCTGCCAAGCTAGTGTTCTTGTCTGCTTTGAGATACATGGAGAGAGTAAACATTCGCCATCAATAGTACGAAGTTCGTTCAGCAGCTTTAATAACAACCAGATACCGTACTAAACAGGGCTGTGCACATACTTGGATTGGATGGATGGGCTTACCTTTCATTTGATTGGGCTTTGCAAAAGAAGGAATTCTTTAAAAAGACAAAAACCACAGAACCATGAAAGTCATGCTTTTATATTAGCTTTTCCATGAGAAATCTCAACACAAATCTGTTTATCTGGGCGATAGCCAGCTGGACATTTGCTAAGTATGAGGAAAGATGTTCTGCTGTAAATGCTTTGACATAAACCAAGTGCCTTTTTCCCCAAACTATCTGGGATGTTTATATGAATGGCTGTTAAGCAGGTCTACGCATTTTAATGGCATTGTTCCTTGGGCCAGCAGCTTCTTTTGACAATACTCTCTTGATTCATCCCACCATAATTTGTTTCCATGTGGTGGACCTGCTGGCTCAGTAGTAGAGGGCTTCATCTGCCTCTTTTGAAGGCTGGATTTGCTCAACATTGCAACTGCTTAGTATAATGTGCCTTTCAGAAAAAAACTGTAAGCAGTACAGCAGTGCATATCAACACTGTCTAGCATTAAGTGCCTAACTTTGGCTTCATGATACCTGTTCTCAGTTGTACGTGGTAGGGAGTCTGGCAGGCCTGGGAAATAAACAGGTGATCAAATTGCTTCTTTGACTGTGGCGATCGGTGCCTGGGGAGATGGATAGCTGTGAGGGAGACTGCCAGAATTCAACCCTAAACCCGCTGCCCCTGTCTATAATGTAGCTATGCTGTTTTCCTATAGGCACTTCTCCCTGCTAAACTGGTGTCAGGCACACAGGATTTCCGCTCACGTGCATCCCACAGTCCTTCCTACAGTTCTCTTATCTCACTGCATTTGAGACCAAATTTGTCCTCCCCAGAGCACTTAATGAAATCAGAGGCACTTTGCTATAAACTTGTGATGAATAAATGGATATTGCCCTAACTCAGTACTTTTGTTTTAGAATCTTTCCTGGGGTATTTGAGTTCTTCCCCTAGTCTCAACAAGAGGTGTGAGCCCACAGATATCTTGTAGTAGCACACCACCCGGCATACCACAGTATTGACCTGGCTTGCAGAGCAAGCTTTTGCATTCAAGATAAATATATTTACAGTGAAGAAAGAAACAGAATTGCCATCCTGGGAGAAAAACCAAACAAACAGGTTGTGTAGAGGATGAAATCAAACTTGCTGCTGAAAGAAAAAGCTGGGCCAGTCAGCAGGCACATACAGACATACGGGTGGCGAGTGCATGCGTGCCTGTGCGACAGAGAGCGGGAGTGAGCGAGCGAGAGGAAGCCCTGAAACTTAAACTCCTCCTGCAGCTCTGCATCTGCTCTGAGTCACTGGTATGACTCACACTGACAGCGTTCACGTTAGCCTAGTGTTCAGATGGAGCAGCTCTGGCAACAGAAGAAGCAGGTTATATTATTATTGATTACCTGCTGCATTAAACAGTTGTGCCAAGATTTTTTTTTACGAGCACAGATGAAACAGAGGAGGCTCAACTGAGCACCGTTATTATTATTACTGTTTTCTTAAGGTAAGAATGCCTGTTATTTACTAGAGAAAGATATGAAAGGGAATTTAGAGCTTGTGAAGGCTGAGTCTCTTTCTGCTGCAGCTTATTCTCGGAGGATGCTGATCTTTGGAGCTGCGTTATTGCAAAGCTTTGTCTCGACTGTTTGCAGTGCCATATGGAGAATCATATGGCTAATGGGCAGTGCACGTCCTAGGAAACAAAATAACTATATTCTCATTCATTGATGTTATGTAAGGCATGGCAGCCATGTTAAGGACAGAAGACCTCTTTCGAAGAAACAGTGCTGCTAGATGGTAGGGCAAGGAAAACAGCTAGTTTTTAAGCAGCCCTCTGTTCTTTGGAGAGCGCTGCAGTTCTGTAGTTCTTGCTTAAAACTAAACCTACTGACTTCTGAATTTCTGTGTTAAAAGAATAAAAAGCAGTGGCATTAGAAATAGCAAAATAATTGTTTACCTTTAGAATCACAGTGTTGTTTTGCCTTCAGCATTCAGGCTGGGAGTGCGCACACTGTGATCCGTGCAGTGCCTGCATGTAAACAGTTTCCTCAAATACTTTAAATGATACTTCCAGATATTAGGGTGGTTTTCATTTTCTGCCACTAAAATCCCGTATATATGTATGTCCTGTTCTGACAGTTGGTTATATGCAAAAAGTGGGACATATTCTAGTTAGTGTTGACATATGCAGAGTGGGTAAAACAGTTTTTTGTAGTGGCTTTACTGCTATTTTATTCACTCTGGTGCTATAATTTTAATGTAGTCTAGACTGGTATCGCTAATTATCCTCATGTGGAATCCACTGACCCTTGAGTCTTTGCTGTACTCCCCACAAGAGATTTTTTAAGTTAGGGACTCTGGTTTTGAACTGCAATAATGAATTTCTCTAAATTTCTTTTTTCTTTTCTTTCCTTTTTTTTTTTCCTCCCCCCCTCCCCCTTTATTTTGGACTTGCAAGGCGGTGTCCTTTTAAAGTGCATCTTACAGTGAGGTTGGCAGCTGCTCTTAGTAACAAGGGAGCCTGGTCACTTCTGTGTATTATTTTCAGAATGAGAGAATGAGGATATTTTCAAAACCCGATCATTTACTGGCTTACTTTCAGCTACTTGAAACTACCATTCATTTCCTTGTAGAATTTACATAAAAATGACCACTGTCTTCTCCTCTCAAAGAAATACGGTGCTGTAGTAAGGTCATTTAAAAATGACAGCATACTTTAGGTTCTTCTTCTATTTGCTAATTTATAGCATTCGCTGATGCACAGTGTTTTCATTGCTATGAATTAACTAGATTTGGTGTTGCTTCCTCTTTTAAAAAAGATTAGGTTTTCCATAAAATGGAAAGTAAGGTTTGTTAGCACATTTGTAGTATCTTTACACTTCTTGTGGCATCCAACTTAGAAAACTATAGTGTGAGAGAAGCTTTATAACAATGTCACTCATGGACGCCCATCTCCAAGAGCAAAATTTTGGTGACTAATTTTAATGATTTATGTTTCTAATGTAAAATATTTCTTATGTTACAGCATTATAAATGCAGGCTAGTTTAGACAATGTTAGGGTTGGTTTTAGGACTGCTCAGTAACAAAGTTCTGGCACATGGCAGCCTTTCCTTCCCCTCCCAAATCCAAATAAGTACAAATAAAACAGTCTTTACAGCCTTAATTTTTCCACTGATTTGTTTCTGAATTATTGTTTTTTGAGATTGTGTGTCAGAATTCTGTTTGCCTTCATGTTTGCCTTTAAGTTTGTATGCATTTAGAGTAAGAATTCTGTATTATGTCAAACCAGGACAAATAATTTATTATAATAAAAACTCAATTATCTTCAATTGAGTTTACATAATTTCGTTATTAATGCATTGTGGGCGCAGTTAAATAATTAACAGTTAACATTTTGAAAAGAAATTTCAAGAACATGCTTAACATCTAAAAACCAGGATGACAGCCCCTGAGTCAACACAACCCTGAAGACAGCCTTTCCATCCTACTTGTCCATAAACTCTTTGTGCAAGTGCTGACCACCAGAGAGAACTCCCTCTGATTCATCTCGTTCTCATGCTGCCTGCTGTGTCCCTCTGTCTGCTGCTGGAATGCTACTAAGTGAAAAAGAGCATCAGCTGAAAAAAGAACAAAAAGCCCAGCCTCGCGAGATAGCTAGACAGTTTGCTTTATGTGAGTTGGAAAGCTTCTGGGAAGAACTAAAGCAGTTCTAGTGGTGTTTGTTGTGGTACTATCTTGATAATTACATGCCTTCTTTTGGATATATTAACAAGTCACAACTAAAACATAAAATATCCAAGGTAGGAGAGATTTGTGTAGGGAAGTGACCATAATTTTGTGTTAAGTGCAAAGGAAGCAGCTGCATTTGATCCTTCTATGCAGGGATTTTGTAATAAGTGTAATAGGGCTTGTCAAAGTCTGCCCTCTAGGCACCCTAAAAGTTAGTTTTTGTTGCTTTAAGTTGGCTTTGCATCAGGCCGTAAAGGCAAAAAATGGCAGAAGCTGTTGGGACCATTTCGCATGTACTTTTGGAGGACTTGAAGTGTGAGAGTTCATGATCTTCTTGGCCTTTCTTTTCTGTAGTAAAGGTTTGTTATCTCCAGTGAATCTAAGCAGAAGATCCCAGCTCACTATTCTCCCCTCCTGTTCCTAACCTACAGGACATCACCGGTGCTTGCATGGCTGGTTTTCTCGTCTCTGCATTACTCCAGAGCCATGTTTTGGTATGTCTGCCCTCGCTGAAGCCTTTGCGAACTTCCTGATGAAATTTAAGCCCCCTTTTTCGATTCTCACTTCAGCTGCTCTACTGAAACCTATTTAATGACTCTCTCCCCTTGTTAGGTTTTCCACCTAGGCAAGCCTTAAATGGTGCAAAGCTGCAAACCTCATGTAGTTCAGCTCTGCCCTTTTGCTCCTGTGCCGCTTGTGTTGCGAACGACAGGTGGGGTGTTCGGCTATCCTTTTGTTTCTTCCTTCATAAAACCTGCTGCTTTTTTCTGTGGCTTCCCTTGTGGCCATGCCCTAACTGTGTTGCTCTGAGCCCGTTGTCTGCCTTCCTGGCACGTGGGAAGCAATGCTGCTGGATAAGCTCTGCTCCCTTGCACGTTCTGCTTCTTCAGTGCTTGAGCAGAAGTTTCAAAACGGGCAGTGGCATTGTCCTTGTGCATGCTGTTCTACCTCTCCCTGCCGTGGCAGGGGGAAATGACTCTGCAGGAAACATAGCTGTTGCTGTGGGTAGTAAGTGGAGAAATGAGGGGCATGGAGAAGAATAAAGCATTTCTCAAAAATTCTTGAAGCTCTGAGACCTTCAGTGGGAGGAAGCACCTACTCTCTTATTTTACACAAAAGCTATGTCAGCAATGATTTATAGCTAGCCTTGCTAAATGGCTGGTGAAGAACTTGGGGGAAATCCAGTCTTCTTATCAAAATGAATTTATGTGAATCATCTTTAATATGGGTGATTTTGGGATTGTATTACAGTTTTACCTAATGATCAATCCAAACTGGAGCACTGCTGTATCAGATGCTGAGTTTTACACAGGTGGTCCATGCACTGAATAATGATTTTTTCCACAAAAAATGGTTGCCATATTTTCTATCGTGATTTGCTATTTGACATTAGACTTCCTGAAAGAGGACTCTGCAGTGTATGAAAGAGCAGCAGTATATTGGTGTTTATGGTACATCCTTGTGTCACAGAACAGCACAGCATTTCTGTTTTCAACTCTAAATTTGAAAAGGAGGGAGGGAAAAAGTTTGAGTTGGCTTTTTTACAAGTTTTTGTTTCTTTTTTTGCATGTTAGAAATAAGCTCCTGGAAACTGGAGTTATATTGGAATCAAATCCTTGCATGCGAGCAGTATGAATAGCACTGTCTGAATACTGAACCATCTTGTTTGTTGGAGAACTCATCCTTTTATTTGTGTGATTTTTAGAAATGACAATTTTTACATCAGCTGTTTTGGGGGTCTTTTATTTGTATATGTGTATATACCTAGACGGCATCTGCTTTGTCCTTTTTCCTGTTTTCTGAATAAGTCTTCTTGTTTGGATTAGATTTGTTGCTTGGTTTTAAAGAGGAGGGGGAAAGAACTGTTAAATCTTTGTTTATACTGTGTCCTGAAAAGCTCTTCACTTAATCCTGGAGCAGTTCAAGCAGGGGGACACAGATGGAGGCGGTGAACATGTCCTGTTTGCCCTGGAAGGCCCAAACTGTTAGAGGGCCTCCCACCTCACTGCATTGCATGAGGTTTTGTATCACACAGAAAAAGTCACAGTCTCAATTTTTGTCTCTTGAAACCTTTGTGTATTCTTGAGCATGTGCTAGTTTAAATAAAGAGTGAAGGGTGCAGCCTATACTATGAATATAGCAATGATGGTCCTTTCATTTGCCTTCAGGGTCTGAGTTTCCACTTGACTAGTCCTTCATGACTATAGTCTCCCTGCCCTGCTCTGGAGTCCAGCATAAGGATGAGTGTAGTTCATTTTGCTCTGGGTAAATGAGATTATGGCCTGGATTACGATGACATGTTATTTCTGTGCTGAATTCTCCTTGTATTTTATAGGGACGCAGAAATCTGGGATTAGCTCAGTTTTCCTTTCAGTTTGACGCTTCATCTTTTAAAAGAGCAGAGTACCTCTGAGTCTGTTGTGCGGGCTTAAATAAACGGTAGTGAATTGGTAGGTTCACATGACTGTGAATTGACCTTCTGTGTTCAGGTGAAACACAGTTTAGAGGAGTGGGTTCATGATCCTTAATTCAGATTTACTTTTTAGATAAATACTTCCTAGTGCCAGATGGCAGAGCTGCTTACAGGCAGAGGTGAATAACAGAGCGTGTCCATTTCTGCAGGTTATTTGGGCAGCAAATCTGATTAAAAAAAAAAAAAAAAAGACAGTGACAAAACTGCAATATTCTAGATTGCACTAAAAAGCCAGTAACTTCATCAGGTTTCCTGTGTGTGATAGGTAAGTGTGTTTTAAGCCCCAGATTCCTAAAATACTAGCTACTATAAAAGATTTCTTCTGTCTCATTTCAGAAATAGACACTAATGGTCTGACTTTAAACCAAAAGATTTATTTTTTCCGAGGCATGGATGTTATTTCTGTTGGGCACCTGGGAGGGCTTCTCCTGAGGACATACGGATCAACATGGTAAAATGTTGATTCTTTTAATGCACATAGAAGGATGTGAAAAAAATGATGCCATGCTGACAGTGTCTTCTGTTGTTTCAGGAAGGCTTGCAAGAAGACCTCTCTTGAGCTCTGTACGTTAGTGTGGAGGATTTGTATGAAAAGGATTGCATCCTAAGTATTACTATCACTAAACATTAGTATTGTGGCTGTGAATACATGACGTAAAAATGCATGCAGCTGAGATGGCTAGAATGAGGTCTTTCTGTTATAAACTCTCTTTGAAATGTGGGTGCCTGGGAAAAGTTCATTAAATTATTCTCTGTTCCTGAGATAAGTGGATGACTTTCAATTGTACTTTGGTAAACAGGAGGTAGTGAGTAATAGGAAGAATGTGGCCTTTGTGGTTTTGCCTACATAAGAAAGATTTCTAATTATTGTCCCATAGCTTTGTAGACTCATTGGTGAGAACATGATCTTAAAAACACTGCTACTTCTACAGGACAGTGATTTTACACAGAAAAGTTGCATGGAAAAGTGACTACTCTTTTGGCGGTACATATGCAGTGAGGCAGACTTGCAAACTAGACCAGAAATGGACTTTGGAAAGAAAGACTAATGGGGAATTAGAGGGGATTCTTCTTGGCTGCCCTCCTATGAAGTCTGCAGTTCAGCTGGGGAATAGAAGGGAACCAGGACAAGTTTGATCTCAAGTTCATGAATTTCAGAGAAATTGCTTGTGATCTTATATCAGACAGTAAGTTGAGAGTGCCTATGTTTGCAGACTGGCCATTTTTAGAATTTATAACATAGTGTGAGTAAGCATTCATACTGTCCTGTAATTTGCTTTTTCCCAACACAAGGTATTGCTTGTTACTGGGCAGAAGCAAATTAAATGAAGTTTTAGTCCTAAATTTGTCTTGAAGTGATATGGTGTCTTACAGAGGATCCTATGATAGACCCTACAGGGCTTTGCCATCTTTACTGAATGTTCACAGACAGTTTGTACAATCAGTTTATCTATAGCACTTCCACTAAAATACATGGTGAATGGAAGTAGCCACTTAAGGGTGTGGACAATGTTACAGATTAAAGAAGTGGGAGTTGAGTTGAAGGGAATTGTGTTTGACAGTGTTTAATCCATGCTCCGAGGATCCAGAACTGTGGTCTCTGGAGCGAAACCACCACTACCATTGAAAGAGGTGCTCAAGAAGCATATTTTGGTGAGCTCCACAAAGCCATGGCTGGAGGGATCAGAGTGAAATACAGTCAGAATTGTCTCCCATGCCACGACCTTAATTTGTCACATTTATTGCTATATGGTGAAATTACATCCTTTATTGTTGCCATCCTTTTACCAGCATCTTTTGCAATTGAATGCTCACAAGTATTATTGCCCTTTCAGCTGATACGATCTGAGAGAGACTGGAACAGTTACCTGAGGGCACCTCTGCAAATGCTGCCCAGCAGTCGGCTCCTGTGGGCCTGAGTGAGCAGAGTGAGACGTGGCTTTGCTGCCCACGGAGCAGGCTGGATTGTGAAGGGCACAGATGCCTGTGGGTGGGAGGGACCCGTGGCAGCTTGGTGCTTTGTCAGGCCGAGGCAGCAACAGTCCCACCGGCTCCTGCCATCCAGACCCCTTCTTCTCCCCTTCTGCCGTGAAAGCCCTCTTTCTGCCAGCTGCTCTGTGCCCCAGAGAGGGAGATGGAGGTGGTGGCAGTTTGCATGGGGCAGTTGGCGTGTTTTGTTTTTCCTCTTGAAGAAGAGCTCTCTCACAGGATCCTTTTGAAGACGCCATGTCATTTCAGTGCATGGGGGTAGCAGAAAGGGCTGAGCACCTTCAGGGTACAGACAGTAGTGAGAGAGGGGACCTGGTTGGGCACGTGGAAGGATAAACTTCTGTTTGCACAGGGAGCGCTTGAAGGAAGCGGCTGCTTTTCTGCTTGGAAGTGACGGGAGGCTGCCAACCTCTGTGTGTGTGTGTGTGTTAACTGAGGAAGGGAGGGGCTTGGCTTCAACACCCATGGCGTCTGAATTTTGACTACCGTGTAAATGCTTTGCCTTTTTTTGTGGGATGCAAGTATTTCCTAATAGCTCAGGAAGAACTGAACGTTCTTTTCTGTGCTCATTAGTGGGATTTATATTTCAGATATGTAAACATCCCCACAGACTTTAATTTCATGGAAAATCAAAAAATGTCACAAGGGACCACTGGTAAGATTTTATTGAAGGAGAGAAACAATTTGGCACACATAAAAATTGTCTCTTTAAAAACTGGGTGTGTCTTTAAATACCAATTTTACGTAAAATTTAGCAGAAAGACAAATGGAGGGCAGAACACATCAGCATGAAGATCTGCTTAGCTGATGTTACATTTGTGATAAGTAGCAGACAGGGACTCGCTAGTAATTTGACTCAATTTGTGTGAAGATTTGATACCCTTTCCTGTCATGAGCAAGACATCCAGGATAAATGGGAAGAGTAGTTCCTTCCTAGCACAGTGCTTACTTGTCACTAACAACATCTGCAAACCTCTAAAAGGCTTCTAAGAGAAAGAAGGGAGGTGGCAAATAGGCATTTGGGAGGGCTGTGGTAGCTGCTGGAGAGTGTAGTATTTTGCAGCGTTTATTTTTTGAAAGTATGACATCTTTCCCAACTTCTCTACAACTTTCCCAACCTCCTACAACTTGCACCTTTCTTCCCCATTCCTCTGTGATTCATATTTTTGGGACTCAAGAAAACAATGTCTTCACAGTAAATGTGTGACTATTTATATGCAAAAATTAATAATGCAGCCTAGATTTCCCCATGTTGTGCTGCACATTTCATGGCTGGAGTGCCCAATGTTCCAATTTGCATCAGCTCTGAAATTGCATTTGGGGGTCCATAAAATATGTCTGCATGACGAGGGTCAGTGCAATGGATTACCCTAGAAGGAAAACCCATCTTAATGTCGACATCTCAGGGATTTGCGTAAAACTGAACACCCTCAGAAAATTATCATTTGGTTACACTGCATGAAAATCATTTCCACCCATTACTACCTGGATGTTTAGTTTTACAATGGAATATTATCTATCCTGAAAGCATAGCCTCCTGTGATAAAAAAGAGACAGGCATGTGGGCATTCGCTAGCTGAGAAAAATGTGTCTTACTGTGACACTAATATAGTAAATGAAAGAAGGGAGTGAGAATTTTAGATACTGGACACCATTCTTTACTGTCAACGATATTACAAAACTGTTCAAGTTGGTTCACTATGGTCCTGGGTGTTCTTCATACACCTCATCTCTTCTGCATAAACACGTAAATGGTTGGATTGATCATGCTTGTAATAGCAAACCAGGGCTTCTCTTTAATATTCAAAATAGAATGTGAAATACAGGATCTACTCGTGCAAACCAGTTTGACCTTGAGAGTGTATTTTGTAATCTTTTTTTCCTCGCTTCCCATTTTGCAGGACAGCACTCTTTAGCTAGACTGACTTGTGGAGGTGTGTATGCGACGACGTTGAGGAACAGACCTAATGTCGGGGCATGTTGTGGGTTCTGGCTCCATCTTTGTTCAACCTGGGGAGGTATTGGCATGTACTATGATTTTCTTTCCATGAAAATCAGGTGCAGAGCAAGGTAAATTGTGTCTGTGTTTCTGCCCAACAAGAAGTTGTGACTCATTCAGGACCACAACCTAGCATTAGGAATGTTAAAGCACTGCTGCAACCAGTGATATAGATACAGTCACAGATGTGTGTTTTATTTCTTCACAACTGGGAGCTGTAAACAGCTGAAACTTTAATGTTGTGAAAGTACAAGTTGCATACATAATACAAGCAAATCTGAAATAATTCTGGGGAAGTCAGATCAAGACAAGGCAAGTTTCCTCTTTTTCTGTAAGGCGTATTTTGATATAGTGGTGATAGCATCTTGTGTAAGTTAGTACTGCAGAAAGAGTTGCCACATTGATCACAATAATATTTTGCTCAGAATGAAGAGAGTTTATGTTCCTTAAAATCCTGAAGACTGGTATTTCAAAATGGGGAATACAAGGGAAGACTTCAGGGAATCATACATAGTTCATTTGTAAAAGAGTTTAAAGAACGCTGCATTTTATTTGCTGCAAGGCAAAGGAGAAGATCAGACAGAGCACAGCAGGATGCACAGTATATTCTACCTTCTGTGTGCTTGAGGTTTGTAGCAGGGGTCATAACTATCTTGACCTAGAAAAAGAATGTGCTGCCTGGGTTTGTGGGCTGATTATTGGAAACTTTAGCCTTTAAAATATGTTTACAGGAAATGTCTTCTGAGCTACGTTGGCTCTGACAACTTGCTTTGAATGAGCATTTGTTTGCAGCTTTACTGTCATGTGGTTCCCCCTCAGCTGCTTGTCTGCTGCAGACGTTCCTGCTCCTCAAATTTGCCAGCATAAACAGCAAATATAGCCCCTCCCCAGCCTGGTTCTGTCAAAGTGCTTTGGTTTAAATTGTACCTTTTGCAAACTGTTCTGTTTTGGGTTTTTTTTTCTGTCTAAGTATTCTAGTTTTTTGGGTTTGGGTTTTTGTTGTTGGGTTTTTTTAAAGAAATTTAGGTTGTACCAACACGTGCAGTTTTGCTGACAGATAGGAGGAGGGGAAAAGCGAGGACAAGCAATGGGAGGCAGTAGCATAGAGTGGCTCAACTCACATGGGAATAGCATGTCTGTTGGACTGTGCCTGGATAAAAGCTATCAAAGTTAGTCTCCAGGCAAAGTAACTCTGTGTTTCTCTGTTTAACTAATGGACAAAATCACACCTGGTGTCATGGGTTGCAGGTACCCTTCAGAGATGTTAACAGCACATTTAAAATTGCAAAGGAAAAGGTTAGTCGTTTGTTCCTCCCTGGAGTTATTTAGCTGCTCTACAGTGAGTGAGAAAGAGGAAAGAAGGGAGGGAGGAGGAGAAAGTGAGGGATTTTCAATAGGAGCATGTACATGCCCTGTCGTTTTTATGTTTGTTTTGTATCACACTTTCAGGTTTCTCTACAGGGAATGGTGTCACGTGTTTCACTTTCTGCAGTATTTAGGAATAATGGTGTGGCAGATTTAATTGAGAACTGGTGTCCTCCTCAGTTTGTGTGGTAACCCTGGTTGCAAGTACAAACGACTGGGGAGAAAAAAATCTCACTATATATAATTTCCTTACAGAGAAGGATCTGAATGGCTTTTAAAATCTGGCAGCAAGCACTGGTCGATTGCAAAACAATTTCTATCTGGTTTTAATTAAGCAAAAACATGCTGCAGTCTTTGAAGGCTCTTTTTTTCCATCATCATCATTTCTTAATGCAGAAGGCCAGAGGCGGAACATGCCAAGAAGCTGGTGCTTTGGTGTGGTCTGCAGTAGCGCATTACCACACTCTGCCGTGGTTTTACTGCTATTGCAGGGCAATGTGATTTAAAAACTGTGCAGCGCAGGGTGAAAAAGGGGCTTGAGTCGGTGCCCAGTTAGAATCTTTCATATGCAAGTGACATTGGACTCTCTGGGCTTACTACCTGGGTATGTACTACTGATGTTCAATTTAGTTGCTATGGCTAAAGCTAGCACTTTAGTGGTTCTTAATTAGGAACCAAAGCACAACAGAATTGAAGTGCAATTAAAAAATGTGATTGTGTCAAAGAGGAGAACTTACAGGCAGACTCTAGAAATGTAGTTGAAGAACCAAAGTTGCTTTTAGAAGGGGTGGAGAGTAGGAGGGCACCTGTGCGAGGTCAGAACTTGCTGGGAGATCAGTAGGTAGGACTTGCCTTCCCTGCAGAAGCTGCAATATTTTTCTAAAGATCTCACTGATGGACTGATTTTAAAACACATCACTCTAGAATGTGTGATTTCCAATGTTGCTCTGCAAAATGGGTGTGACTTCCTGATGATAGTGAGCAAGGTACAAATATAACTTGCCAGCAGAGAAGCTCGATGTAGTTACTAGGTCTCATTGTCTCTATTTTGCAGATGCGTGAGCTCAGCCACAGAGATGAAAGGGATTTGCCTGTGGCGACAGAACTAGTCATTTTTTGTCACAGTATTGTAAATAGAATTTTTAGATTCCTTTATTATCTCTGCCATTTTAATTTCTTCATTTTAAGTGAAATGAATAATAACTGACCAGGTTTAAGTATTTATATTAAATGTCCTGAAGGTGAATGGTGGTACAGTATATTACAGGGTTATAATGTAGTGGGTCCATTGTATCAGCCCTTGATCTTGTGACTGTGGCTGGCTGTGACTTGCTTTGTGAGTAGCTTTCATGGTGTCTAGGAGCTTTCACAGTACGTGCCCTGCTTTTAGAATGGAAAAAGAAAAAATAACTCTACTAAATAAATACAGTTGAAGTTACAAAGGATACCAAATTGGAACTTTGTGTGCCCACACTAAATTTGCCAAAATAAAAATGATATAAAATAGTAAAATACTTTGCCAAAAACTATTGCATATCACATTTAACCCTGAAAAGAGCTCCACATAATGTCAGATGTCTCTGTCCTCATTGAGGAACTCTCCAAAAGCCAGAGTAAGTAAAATGCTTTGTAACTTCTCATCTGAACTGAGAGTCACAGAAGTGAACTTAAAGTTTGTTCTGCCTTCATCTTGGACAATGAAAAGAGAAGAAAACTCAAGCCGCCTTATAGGCCACTTCTGTGAAGAAGTATAATTTTGTAAGAAATTTTAGATGCTTTGCTGATGAGTGCATAGAAGCATAGGGCTGGATGGAGTTTCCTGAGCTGTTGAATCTAGTCTTAACAATGGCATAATGCTCCTTTTATACAGAAACCAGGTTTTTCCTTGGCTAAACTAGCTTTCTTGGTTGCTGTTATTCCAGTTAGGTTAGTTATTTTGTTAACTTTCTATTTATCTTAATGCTTTTTTCACCTCTCTGGTGTTTAGCCCTTGTCATGTATTTCTGGAGAGCAAATTGTAACTCATCTCAGCCTCCACCTTGCCGAGCTTAACAATTTTTTGGTCTGCTCTGGGGAGGCTGACTCTCCATTGTCCTCATAAGCCTTTCTCTACGTGTGTTACAGACTGAGGTGGGCAGTGTTTAACTTCTTGTAGCCAGTGTTCCCAACTCAATCTCATTGCTGCTTTTTGTAGTGACAAGAGCACGTTGGCTGGTATACCCTAACACAGCACCTGCCCCTTTTGTGGCTGCGTTATCTGACACTGAGGTCTTCCTTCTTGGTTTTTCTCAACTGATAAACACCAATGTAGCGGAAGCTCTTCTTGTTAGTCTGTAGTGTGTCATTTTGTCTTAGTGCTTTTTAACTTTGTCTTATTTCTTTTACTTCAGTCCTGGTTCTTCTTTGATAGTTTTGATTTTCCTAATATTTACATACAGCACTGTAAACTGATGAATTGCATCTTAATTACTGCATCACAAATCGGAACACTGTTTGCTTTATGTATGAATCTTCCCTGAATTTAACATTTTAAGCAGTAAAACTGCTTAAACTAACCAGTATATTTTTCTGTGAATTAAAGTTTTAGCTTTCTTAATCCTACTGTATATATTTATATATTTGCTCCATCTATGTATTTTACTAGAGAAGTATCTTCTCCACATAGGAACCTGTTGCCTTGCCACAGTGTTGTGGTTTAACCCAGCAGGCAGCTAAACACCACACAGCTGTTTGCTTACGCCCCCCTGCTAGTGGGATGGGGGAGAGAATCAGGGAAAAAAAGTAAAATTCGTGGGTTGAGATAAAGGCAGTTTAATAGGACAGAAAAGGAAGGGATAATAATAATAATAATAATAATA